>NW_024037073.1:13042194-13494004 GCF_015706575.1 Patiria miniata
TGTCCCGTACGTAACACCATGTTTTCTTTAATTACATAATCATCGCAAAGATAATAATATACAAATTCTTGTGGATATTCTCCTTCAAAGTTGAAGGTAAATCTGCATGATAACTGAAGTCAACAGAGAAACGTTCACAAGCAGTTTTAATACATGTACATGAAAAAGCAGCACCTGAAAAGATGAAACCCTTATTTCACGTTGGGTCCCCCCCCCCCCCCCCCCCCCCATTCTACGGAAAACAATTCAATCAATCCAAAGCAGGTTATTAAACAAAAATTAAATTCAAAACTTCAAAGTCAAAACAGGTTTGTTTCCAACTTTATTAATACTGAAATGTATATTAATGTCAAACAGGATCACATGTAAAAGTTAATTTATTTCTCCGCAATGGCAATGAATCAAACTTCATTATTGAAATTAAGAGATTTTCAGCATTGTTTAAACTATTTTACTAGTTGTATGTTCTACTGTTAACTGAAAAGATTTCCTCCAGATGATAGTTTTGCTAAACTGTTTAAAAGTATCTGTATTTGACAATCTTTTTTGTACTCTGATACATATATTTTGTACTTAAAATTTATACCTTGTGTTAATGCTTGAAATATTTAGTTGAAAGTAGCCAAGTCGTGATTTGTTGTGCAATTATGAAATAAATGTAGCATGGAACATGTTTGATGTCATCACTACTTGTACTTTGTGTGGCATCTGTTTGATAAAAAAGACAACTTTAGTTACAGATGTCTTTCAATTAGAGTTGTCATATTTAAATTACAAATATTTCAACAGATTTACAATGTAGATCAGAGAGTCCACATGATATTTTGAGTTCAGAAGGGATTCATATTTAGAGGAACTATATAGGAAAAATAAAATTCAAAATTTGAACATTGGGTACTTTACATGTAGAAGATAAATATCACTGTAATACTGTAGTTTGGTTTTGTGATGTCTTTTATTATCCAAACTACAAGGACATCATTTCATATGAAATGTCAGCGATGATACGGTCGGTTACTGTTGAAATTTTTGCTCAATATTTCCTGATTTCTTTTAAATTTTGTCAATATGCCATTATGTTGGAATTGGTGGTGGGAGAAATCGGAGATTTCAAAATTTGGTTACAATCCTTTTTTTTCAAACTGAATTTCTGATTTCACTGGAACTTTCCATTCAGCTCACATTCATGCCAAAAAAAAATGTGGAGAGTGAGTTGCCACATGGTATGCGCTCAGAGCTGTAATGGTGAAAAAAATGGGCGGGAACTCTCCTGAACCGAGAAGACTACTAGCGAGTAAATGTGGTCACAGTCGGAGACCGTGGAGCAAATGGGAGATGTTCCAGTTGTTTTGATTTTTGCCTGTGTCACACAAAAAAGGGAAAGCTTACTTTTTAATAAGAGTTTTGAATATCAGGTTTTCAAAATCCAAACCAAATACATGTAGTGGAATTCAAACCGACTTGTAAATGATCTGGATATTATTCCCATCACTGGTCAGAACTAATCAATTAGCATACTTTCTTTAAATTCTCGTCTGCAATGTATTGTAGTTTGTAAACTGAAATAAAAGCTTTCAGTTTCAATTTGATTAAGTCTGATGAATCTTTAGAAGATTCATATAAACAATAAATGCACCTGCACATGTATTCTACAATCCTGGCCAAATCGCGCCGGCCCCCACTCAATGTTGTCTCTCATTGCGCAGTGTGTGCTCCATCAGCTGGAGAGAACAACATTGACCGGGGCAGTGGGTGACCGTGGCAGGCTCAGGAAGTGTCCCAACCATTTGGCTGTAGTTTGATACTTCAAATTGAACCTTGAATTATTCCCTTGCCCCCTACAGGCATGACACAGGTCTTATGATTTTAACTTTTCTTTAATTTTTTTTCCTTTCCTTTCAATGCAGAGTCACACATCAGTCGAATTTAGATATGACCTTGTGACCTGTTGCCATGGGATACCAACAGCGTCAAATTCATTTCCCTGTGTCATATAGAGATGCCTATACTGCATATACATGTACTGTAAAATTCATTTTCCTGTGTCATATTGTGATGCTTATACATGTACTATAATATACGTTACAATCATTGTCTGACTTAGCACAAGTATTTTCCTGCACTGTTTTTCTTTGTAACATGTACATTTACATTGTACATTGCATTGGTTTCAGTTTCAATGCGTGAGGTGTCATGTGTATAGGCGGGGGCAAGTTCTGAGTTGCACTTTCACTGAGTGAATTGTGGTACAATGGCAGTGCAATTGTCCGTGTGTATTCATCCAATATAGGTTAGCCAGGCATTGACCTGATGACTTCAATAGCCTTTCATACATGTGTATTGATTGTTACAAGAACTGGTATGTACAGTAGGGATGGCATGCACATGAGCATGTACATGTTTTCATAGATAAGTGAAGCCTGGTTCTTTATGTGTCGCAGAGGAAAATGGGAAGCGCTGATGGACCAAAACAAAGTGACAACTGGATAAGAAGGATTTTGCGCAGGCCACTAACGACCACATTGAATGTGATAGGCGTCAGCTACTACACAAGTGTCACCATACTGGGTGCCATCTTGCAATGGACAGTCGTCTTGCCGGAACTGTCACATGCGCTGGGATTTTCCTTGGCCAGCCACCGAGCGCTTATGCTGTATCTGTTTGCCAATGCCATGGGCAACTATCTGCTTGCCGCCTCCAGCGACGTCCACTTGAAAAAGCGCAAACGGACGTCCTTCCTCACGGCAAACCGATATCCCATGATTCCCTTCCGCGCCCATTACTGTAAAGTGTGCGACCAGTGCATCCGCAAGCATGACCACCACTGCTTCATCCTTGGCAAGTGTGTCGGCTACAACAACCAGAAGTACTTTATTTACTGTTCTCTGCACACAGCCCTGGTGTCGGTGTACGCGCTCCTCACCACGGCCATGTACATGCACGTGTCCTTCAAGACCAAGTTTCTCGGGCCGTTCACGTTCTTCACACTACTTCCATCGTCCATGGAACGGTGGTTTTTTGGATCTGCAGGGTCTCAGGAGTTGCTCCTTGTTCTGTTCCTGTACGTTTGTCTGACAGGGGCATTTGGAGGGCTTTGCTTCTTCACTTGGCAGATGTTCCTCATGGTGATGGGACTGACTACCCACGAGGCCATCAACGGTGAGAGGGGTACAGATACATCCATCTGGGAGAACTTCACTGACACTCTGGGAAAATACTGGCTCTTGGGTATGCTTGCCCCTCTGCCGCTACCCCAATATGGCACGGGAATGTACGAGGGTGTGACACAACTAGCAAGGAACCACTCGGATTGATTTGTAATTTTTTGATGCAACTCTCACTCACATCCCCAAACTCTGCTAAATGCAACAGAATGCACCAGTGGTAAAAAGTTGTTGCAAGTTGTTGCACTTATTAGTCTCCTGATCTGATGCATTGCACCCCCTGCATTCCGTTGCATTTGGCAGGGTAGGTACTTGGTACCAAGGCTGGTATGTATTAGTTCACTGCATTCTGTTGCATTTGGCAGGGTGCCTAGAGAATACCCCTGTGGGGGTTAGTGACATTCAAGCCCAGCAGAGGCCAATATAGAAGAAAGGAGGGCAGTCAGTTAAAAAAAAAAGACTGAGAATATTTCTACTCCCCCTGGATGGGGTGTTAGTCCATCGCAGGTTACTCCCCAGCTAATTCTGGTACCCATTTATACTCCTGGGTGGAGAGAGGCAAGTGGGAATGAATTGGCTTGCCCAAGGACACATTGTATGGCCAGCGTGCAGCTGGATTCGAACCCCTGACCCTCTGATCATGAGTCACTAACCCTAACCGCTAGGCCACACTCAGTAAAAGGGGGTAATAAATAAAGTAACACATAAACAAAAAGCTAAGATATGTGAGTTTCTTCAAGACTATAGATCTGTTGTTAGAGATGTATTCCTCGTGCTATTTACAGGTTTCATCCTGAAAAATAGATTCCTTGGAAAAAATGTTGCAACCTGATATTTTTTCTTCATATGTCATCTCAATGAAGGTCAGTCATTTCAAAAATGATGATGAGACATGAATCTTGGACTGAGAGAAACATTTCCAATTTTGTAAGGAAATACTTGACGGAAAATTGTCTTGACTCTCCATAGACTTTGTAGACAACCACTGAAGTGGCATCCGGTTGCAACATTTTTTTTCTGATTCCTTTTCTAAATTGCTATTTTTATAGCACTTACTAAGGTTATATTCACTTTTGAATTAGATATCGACCCAAACAAATCGTTATTGAGTTATTTATTACAATTTTGAGTGGTTGGTTGCCAGCAGTGCCAGACAATAATTCCATTCTTGCAGGGTAGGCTGGTTCTCACAATCAATATTAATAATGTCCAAACTTGGAGGCAGCCTATACAAGTGTATCTGATGTGCCCAAAACAAAACCTTTTTCAGAGGTAGATGTCCAAAACAGGATGTACGTGTATTTTCGTTGGGATAAATCATACAAGTTAAACATTTATTATAGAAAAAAATTGAATTTGTTGAAAAGCACGGGCAAAGCAACTCACTAGGGGTAGTGCACAATTATATTAAAATTGGAGGATTCAGGACTGTTAGGGCTATCCATTAGCACTTCGACTTCATTGTATACAATTTATTTTTATTCACTAAAAAAATCAATAAAACCATAGAGTGCTTGGGAGGTTTCGGCGCTACAGGGAGTAATAGGCAGGGCAGTTGGGGGCAGTGCAGGAAGTAATAGGCAGGGCAGTTTGGGATGTTACAGGGAGTAATAGACAGGATGGTCTGGGGCGTTTCAGGGAGTAATAGGCAGGGTGGTTTGGGGTGTTACAGGGAGTAATAGGCAGGGTGGTTTGGGGTGTTACAGGGAGTAATAGGCAGGGTGGTCTGGGGTGTTACAGGGAGTAATAGGCAGGGCAGTTTGGGGTGTTACAGGGAGTAATAGGCAGGGCAGTTTGGGGTGCTACAGGGAGTAATAGGCAGGGTGGTTTGGGGCAGTGCAGGGAGTAATAGGCAGGGCGGTTTGGCTGCTACAGTGACTAAGGGGTTAAAGGGATATTACATCCTAGAATGTGCGAATTGGGCTACAAAATGCATTTTAAATGAAATGATGTTAATTGGAAAGAGCATTTAAAAGTAGGATGTAAACACACAAAAATTCCGCAGTGTCCGTTGTAAACAACTGGGGGGTTTTTTCGTCTTTTTTTTTCTTTTCATCTCTCAACTAGACCTTTGAAATAGGATATTAAAGTAAACAATCCAAAACATTTTTTTTGGAGGGGGGGATTTCAGGCTGTTATGCCCCTTTAATGTGGTTCGGTCAGATTGGACAGTAATTGAACTTCCTTTATGAAACTGGTTTACTGAGATATGCAAAATTGTATTTACATTAAAACAGAATCGAGATGGCCACCAAACAATATAATTCATTGTAAATTAATTGAAACATAAAGTGTTTTGTTGGGGTTTTTTTCTTTCATTTTCATTACATGCTCAGTGCAAGTGTTTGTTGTTACGTAACACATATTGTATTATTTATTGTGTTTAAAATAATTTATTATTAAGTATGGTTGCATATTAAATGATCTAAAATGGTGAAGTAAACTGTGCTGTTTGTGAGTAAAAAAATGAAATAAATAGGAATACATAAAGCTCAAATTTAGACTATTTTAACATGCCAACAAGTTGATCCTTGTTTCATAAAACCTATTTTCTTGGACAATCTAAACACATTATGTTAATGTCTTATTGGAGGCCAAACGTGTACCTTTTTTCAAGTTGGAATGACGCAAAACAATTATAGAAATTCACACTGCATACACACAAGTCTTAATATTTACATGAATTTTGGTTTCAGTGAAAAAATGGACGGAGTCTCAAGACATCAGCATTTGTAGGAATATAATATATGTACATGTATATAATGTTATCATTAAAATGATGCTAATGTATTTAAGTGAAAAACTTTTAACAGGAGTGTCTTGTGAAACTGAAAGTTGTTCACAATAAAGAAAAAGAGTGTGTGACTTGTATCCTGGTTCACAACAGACAATAAATATTATTTTGTACACTACGACATGTACAAACCCGAAGTTCAAAATCAGTTTATACATGTACATGTGTATGAACTGCACAGTGAAAACTGTAACCAGGCATATATTCCATAATAATGATATGGTTATAAATATAATTGCATATAAACTCTCTCATGGCCGGAGAGCTGTGGTTTGTGGAGTAAATCTTGGTATTCTTTTTTAGTTTCACTTTCACGTGATGGCTACCCACCCCAGCCCAATTTCAAGTGTTTTAAGTTTCTCATAGTCTTGAATCTATCATAATACTGCAAATACTGGTGGGGGTGTCAGGATTAATAATTATTATATCGTGTGCTTGGATACTCATTGGTCCAGAAAGGGCCACGTGTCCAGTCTATAACATAACCATTTACTTCATGATATATATTGTGTTGAATATAAATTACTTCATATACACGGCATTACATATAAATTACCTCATATACACTGCGTTGCACACACCACACCTCGTGAATGAAAACTAGAACTGCTCAGTCTCATGTCTGGCGGGAAAGCTTGCAGTTATCGAAATGCTTCACTACCACGATTTAATTTATTTCTTGCATTGTAAGTTCAAAGCCTTTATCTTGTTTACTCATTGGCACGATGTAACAAAACAGTTGTTGACTGCTGTGATGTGGGATATGGCGTTTTTAACCTCCTTGGGACACATAGCACCCTCAGCTTATGTGCCCCTCTGGTGTTAAAAATGCCATATCCAACATGGTGAATGCTGTATGTTCGGACACCCCTATGTTCTGACAACCTGCACATAAGATCGTGTTACTTCCGGTTAGGGTTATAAGCAATGCATGTACATTGTAAAGCATAAAACTGCAACAAAAAACTTCTATTGAAGGCAAGTTTGGACCCTGATTTTTAAATGCTGATCTCATTATATTGGGCCAAAAAAAAATAAGTCGGTCTCTGGTCAGCGCGTGCGTCGATTTTAATCATGCACGTCGATCTTTTTTTTCCCCAAAATGTTCCGCGGTAGCTCCAACAGCGCCCTCTATTTCCGCACCTCCTCATTTATTTTTACCAAAGAGCACCAAGGAATGGGAAATTGCACCAAGGCAAATGATCGAAAGCACCAAGGCAAATTATGGAGGACACCAATGTACATGAGGACACCAAAAAAGCAAAATAGTACCCCACCTTGTCTGTACAATCCAAGCTGGAAGAAAAAAAAAAAAAAGCCGCGTGGCCGCGTCAATTCCGGAACTTTGGTCTGACCAGAGACCGAATATATTTTTTTTTGGCCTTATTACCAATTCCACAAAAGTGAGAAGTATTATATTTTACATACAACTTGTGCCGGGTATTGATAAAAACTTAGATGCAATACCTGCAGCAGCTGAGCTCAGCCGTTCATTAGTAGTGCTTAGAGCTTGTCCAGAAGTTCTTTAACAACCTGATGAAGAAGAAGGGTTATGAACTGGTTATTTTCTTTAATAATAATATAATGATTCTATGAAATGTCATTTGAATCTATAAACTGCAGTAAATAGGGAAGTAGGTTTGCGGGTATACCATGGACAAATCTCATTTGTGACAAAGTGTACGTGAACTATATACACCCCAAGGACAGACAGACAAAGGGACAACAACAGATTCTTTGTTGTCCTCGAGAGTTCATCTTTTGTTGAAATCGGTCCTCGGTCGTGCGTTTGTTCGCTTAGTCTATGGGAGAGTGTTATATTACAGGGACAAAGGAAAAGACAAAGCATTGTCCTCGAGAGTATAGTAAAACACGACTGTGTGTTGGCTCTGAACAGTGCCTGTATTGAGAATATAGGTGTCGACGTTTCAAACACCATACATGTATGTACTCTTTTCAATCTCAGTTCAGTTCAGTTCACATTTATTTCCATTCTGCACATACATAGAAGCATATTCTGTAAGCAGAAGCTTGCATAGAGATGCCTTTAAATAATAACTAAATAAAGAAATACTGTGAAATGATGAGACATATAAATCAGACAGACAGACAAGCACACATACGCACACACACAACAGACAAACAGATACAGGAAGACCAAATTGACGGATCGAAGACAAAACAAACTGATTACAAAAAATACAAGGACATGACATTAAACACATACGTAAACTAGTAAGAAACACCGTACATATTGCTGATGAAATGAAACAAAGATCAAATATAGTAAACTAGAATGAAAAAAAGAAAGAAAGAATTTTCGAACTGGCCATAAATCTGAGGTTCAGTAGAGAAAAAGAAGAAAGAAAATTTCAGAAGCTAAGTCACATAGAGGGAGATGAGGACGTTTTTATAGGAGGACTTGAATCCGCCCACGGACGATTGAGTCTTTATAGTTCCATCAATAGAGTTCCAGAGGCTCCTGAAGAAGAACAGTGTATATGTGAACGGTTTGAACTTGAGACCCTATTCTCACCACAGACCTCTTCAGAGAGTTACAGCTCCTCACAAAAGAGATTTGTCCGTGTACCCGCAAACCATCAAGCTTTATTAAATTACTAGAGCGCTAACTCATGTACAAAGCGATGCCTGCTGGGCGCATCCATGTTTATACAAAAACCTATGGTGAAGTAGAAATTTTGTATGTATTTTGTACGTCTATTTTCATATCTGCGTTTGTATTCCATACCGGTGCGTCATAAAAGCCGATACGCCAAAAACCAAAACGCAGGATCAACAAATGAGCATGTCACGTCATTTTGCTCTACGCAAATAGCACAACGCGTGTGCGTATCTGCTGCTGATGATTAAACGTGTTTCTTGTTTTAAACCGTAACACGCGCTTAAGAAGTTTGCGTACGTTTTACATGCGCGTTGCATTTAGAGTACACTTTCAAAATTCAATCCATCTGATTTCATTATGTTCTACAAACACGCACATGAATTCAAAATGTCTGCGCCCAGGACGGCTTCAAAGCGTCTCCGCGCGCAAGAATGAGGAGTTAGCGCTCTAGTAATTTAATATCTATAGCTCTATGCCCCAAACCTATTTCCCTATGTACCACTCAATCATACAAAGTTTCAAACAACATTTGAACTGAATACTTGAATAAGGGGTGGAAGTAAGCGTGGGCAAAACAGACTGAACCGCAGGCAAGTGAGTAGATGTGTGTATTGGGGGTGAGATGGGTTGCGAAGCCTGCTTTTAGCATTGATCAATTACTGTCTATAATTCATAGCAGTATTACTTGTTGAATCATGTGCCAACAAGTTTCAACAAAATGGAAAGTATTGTGAATTGTTTTTCTCCTTTTGCATTTTGTTCACGTACATGATGTTCTAAAAAGGACAAATTTCCGTCGTGATTATATTTCCAAAAGTTGCAAAAAGTGAACTGCGGCATTCACAAAGAAAACCCCAACGTTTGAACAATTGTGAACTGTCGTCAGTAGTGGTGGACAAAAAGGTAAACCAGGTGAACCACGATGGTACAAAAGTGAATCACGACTGCCTATAAAGATGGCAACTTGTCTTTTATAGATCTCCAACATAGCTTCAAATGTCATTCGTCTGCGGCAGCCAGTCTTGATATAGAGATCAGCAGGCTACACACTTTGGCAAAACTGTATACACTAACCAACAGGGCCCAATTTCATAGAGCTGCTTAAGCAGAAAATTTGCTTAAGCACGAAAAAACATTGCTTAGTAAAATTAGGTTACCGGCCAAAACTCCATGTGATGTACATTGCTTGTGACTGGTATTTAGCTGTTGTTTACTTAGCATAACAATCGTATGGAGTTTTGGCCGGTAACCTGATTTTATTAAGCAAGACGTTTTTGTGCTTAAGCAAATTTTGTGCTTAAGCAGCTCTATGAAATTGGCCCCAGTAACCAGATACCCACCTAGGTACCCAGCTGTGATGATTTTGGGGTATCCACTTCTAAAACTATCTGTAAAGGCACAGCCCTAGATGGGTCATTCTATATATTGAGGATCAAATTTGTGACATCTTTTCTGTCCCTATCGCCTCTGAACTAATTTTTGTTTTTTGGATAGCTACATGCAGTTTGCTTTCATTACTATCTAAGAAAGAAAGCATGAAGGAGTGTATCCAGAATAACAAACTCATAGATGTCAGATGTAACAGGGACAGGACAAAATGTGGGCCCCAATATATAGCATGAGCCAGATACATTATCCCCTTCAGAAAAATGTTGAGGACAAGCATTGTTTTGGCTTAGGCCAAAAAAAAAAGTATCCGGTTTCTGTTATGCGCGCGCGTCGGCGTAGCCATGCGCGTCGGCAAAATGAAAAAGGTCAAACTCACTGGTTTGACTGGGATCCTGCTGCTGCACAATTTTAACGTGTTTAGATGGGGTTATGATCGAGAATAAGCTTTATGTGGCCTCTCTGGTCTCCCATAATATTTGCACTAAGTTTAGTCGGGCACCATTTGCAGTCATCAGCCGACATTTGAAGCAAGAAAATCAGGTAAAAAAAAAAAAAAAAGGCGCGTCGCTGCACCACTTTTTGGGCAAGCTCCATACCAGAAACCGGAGACTTTTTTTTTTTGGCCTTAGCAAGCATGTACTATATTTTTCATACTTCTATGAAAACCTTGTTCACTTCACAATATGTACCTTAGCTTTCTTGCCAACACTTCCCTGTCTTTCCGCTAGCAAGCTCACAGTGTCTGACATGGCAACCATGCCACTGTAGATTCCAGAGACACTTCTGTAAAAAAAAAAATCAAATAAATAATAAAATCATTTAAAAAAAACCCAAAAATCATTGTGAGCGACTGAGCGATCATTTTCCAAAAGAGTTCATCGGTTGAAAGAACACACAAATGCATGCCAATAATAACAGGATACAAACATGTACCCTTGATATTTTACATCTCTACATGTATGTAGTTCAGTTTAAATCCACTGATTCCCATTGTGAAAACTGCAAAGCTTGTTGCCTGCAAGTACATTTTTATAACAATGTGAAAAGCAAAGGTTTCAACATACAGGGTGAGTCAAAAAACACGAAACCCAAATGTCGGGACTATTGTTTTATTGAAGTTCTGCATATAGCACTTTCAAAATCTAGGATATGAAAGCCCAATTCATAAGCTTTCTTTTAGTACAAGAATCATTCAAATCATTTACGTACTTTTCAAGTTACGGAATCACACGAAAGGTGTGCATTCTTTCAGCAAATCGAAAACAATTCACAGACATCCCTATGTGATTTGTTTTCATTTCGCTGATAGAACACTTACATTTTTGTGATCCGTGGACAGAACTTTAAAACAGTGGTTGTGTTTAAAATTCCGTAACTTGAAACGTACATGAGTGATTTGAATGATTCTTGTACTAAAAGAAAGCTCATGAATTGAGCTTTCATATCCTAGATTTTGAAAGTGCTACATGCAGAACTTCACAGTCACTAAAACAATGGTCCCGACATTTGGGTTTCGTTTTTTTTTTCACTCACCCTGTATTTTAAGAGACTACAAATCACACAGAGGTACAATATACAGAAGTACAAAATAAAAGCCTGTTCCATGCCTTTTTCATCTTCAATGTTGTTTTGTGACACTTTCTTACAAAGAAAGTTGCATGTATTTGTGACTTACTGGCTTTGTAGGAGGTGTGTGGCGTTTTGTGGACACTTCTGCTTTTCTAGCTCTTTAGTCCAGTGCCGGAGTAGAGTCCGTATCAGGTCAAGACTCACTTTAATGTAGCTGCAATAAAATACAATCAGAAAGTACAGATGTGACAGTAATTAGATTATAAGCAAGCATGCAAAGAACTGGACTCTAGTCTGTGCAGTAAAGACAGTTTTTCCACTTAAATATTGAAAGATGTTTATAAACTTCACCGTGAACCGACAGCTATCTTACATGAGGTAATCGACAGGCAGCTTGTTCAAGGAAATCTCCAAAAAGAAAGCACCGGGCAATTTTAATTGCACTTCATGTCGTGCTGGGTTACATTTCCAATGACTGAAAAATGTCCTTGGTTCATTTCCAGCCTTCCTTTGGCTTACAATTTGCCTCAACTTGCCTATGGATCAAAATTGCTTGTTCTGACGACTTGCTCCACATATACACAACTTAAAGCTGCAAGGTTGCAAACTTCCGCCATGAATTTCAAGCTTCTCAAAGCTAGGGGTGAGATCGGGGGAAATGAAAAATCCACAATATGATTAGCAGAGGCTTTAGGAGGGTATCAAAGAACCCCAGATTAACATAGGGTCAATGGTGTATCTGTATTTGCCTTCAGTGAAGGCACCCCTTACATAGTATAAGTTTATAATGTTCCATGATTATAAACTTTTAAAGGTAAAAATACCTGGCTTCTAGTATCATACAGAATTAAATACAAACTTGGCCTATTCGTGTTCAAAATCCTCCACAACAATGCACCGGAGTATCTCATCGACCTCATCCACCCGTACTCAACAGCACGCACCGGACTCCGCTCCAGTGAGCTCATGATGCTTCACGAGCCCAGGACCTCCACTCTATGGGGTGACAGATCCTTTACTGCAGCGTCAACCCGAGTGTGGAACCAACTTCCTCTGGCTATCAAATCATCTCCATCCATCACAACATTTAAGACAAACATAAAATCTCACCTGTACAAACAAGCTTACTCTCACAACACACAATCTTAACTTGACTTTCTCCTCAAGCGCCATGAGTGCCTATTTTTGGCGGATACCGGCGCTTTACAAATGTTCTTTTATTATTATTATTACTTTACAGCACATACTCATGAATTCCAGATTTCAAAAAGGATACTAAAAAATAATTCTGAAAGCAGGAAAAATCCTGAAATCAGAAACAAAATCCTGACAAATCTCACCCCTGCAAAGTTTTTGATTTCATGTTATTACATATTATTTGCAACAGTAGATTTTCACCAGAATTTTCAATAGTGCATCAGCCAACATAAATGAACAGATTCAAATTTTTCAGCATTTTCAATACATTATTTTTTGTAAATATTCGCTGAGAAAATAAAATGACATAAAATGGAACTATCACTGTTATCATGCCCATCTTTACATAAACCAAAGCAACTCAGTGATCCTGCTGTGCTATGATTCTGCATTACAGTGTTTATTGTCTCATGTCTTGTTCCTAGTACTTACTCTGCAAACTTGCTGCGCAGAAGCCTGTGAAGGGTTGGTAGAAATTCTAGCCAGGCACCCATCGATATCAGTTTAGCCTTAGGCGACTGCCGCACTAAACTGAAATGAAGCAAGAGTAATATATTATTATGGTAATTTATGAGTACTAGCGACAGCTTACTCAATATTCAATTATTTTCTGAAAATTTTTTTCTTTGATCAAGCCTCTGTTTTCATTTGACTTTACATGACTTCGACCTTCCAGTTCTTCGAAAAGTAAAGGTCACGCGACTTGATCTCAAAATAAAAACGTTTCTGTAAGGCCCACAAAAAAAGTCTTCGGTTTCTGGTATGGAGCTTGCGACGCGGCTTTTTTTTTTTTTTTTTTCCTTTTTTTTTTATTCAAATGTCGGCTGCCGACTGCAAATGGTGCCCGACTAAATTTAGTGTAAAATATATGGGAGTCCAGAGAGGCCACATAAAGCTTATACTGGATCGTAACCCCATCTCAAAGCAACGGCGACGGGAGCAGACCAGAAATCAGAGATTTTTTTTTTTTTTTTTGGCCTAATGTCTACTGGAATGTCTACTGGATTAGAATATTTGAACTTTTGAGTTCACCGCTAGGGCACACAGCAGCCATCACATTTTGTGTCTATGCAAAAATGGAAAAGAAATTTATTCAGTAATTTTTGAAGCACCATAGACACAGTGCCACGCACACCAGCAGCACATACTTAAAGATGGCAAGTTTCGAGTCTCAGACAAATTTTCACTGTAAAATGCATTAGTGTGAAGCTTGTAAATTTAAAGTAAATTTTCCGTGCATAAGAGATGTGCATGAATTTAAAATTGTGTTTGTTATATATCAAATTTCATCTTAATCAAGTCCAAATCGACAGTACATTCCATGCACATATTATCAGGCAGAAAGACACAAGGTCTCAGTCAAACAGCAAAAAAAAAAGAAAAAAAAAATGATGTTAGGCTTTTTTGTTGGTTTTTTTTTCTTTCTTCAAGCTGGGATTGTACAGACAAGGTGGGGTACTATTTTGATTTTTTTGTGTCCTCATGTACATTGGTGTCCTCCATAATTTGCCTTGGTGCTTTCGATCATTTGCCTTGGTGCAATTTCCCATTCCCTGGTGCTCTTTGGTAAAAAAAAATTGAGGAGGTGCGGAAATAGAGGGCGCTGTTGGAGCTACCACGGAACATTTTGGAAGAAAAACAAGATTGACGCGCATGATTAAAATCGACGCGCGCGCTGACCAGAGACCGACTTATTAATTTTTTTGTCCTTACCTCAACGTCAAAACTGGGAGCACATCCACGGTAACCGAATCATCAGCTGTGCGATTGAGGTAGGTGATGAGGGCACCGGGGTTCTTCCTCCAGAAAGTCAGGGCTGCGTTGAGGTGGATCAGACGATTGGATATAATGGACAGAAAGGTGCTGTGGCCACCAAGGAGCTGTTAAGACAAAACAGGTTGGTCAAGTTCAATGTTGGGTCTTGCCCTTCACCGACGTAATTTCAAAAGCGCTAACTGTCTTAGAGTTTACTTAAAGGTTCATGAAGTGGATTTTAGAGTCGAGCATATTTGTAGCAAATATCCAATCCTCTGAAATGTATAAAAACTATGAGACATCCCTTTTCGGTTAGAGGTTTTGCAAAGTGCACTTGTTTAACCATTAAACATGTTTCATGCCTTTCCTGACAACTGAGGGCACTATTGCTGTGATGTCACTTTAAATAGGAACACTTCTCGAGCTAAGGATTTTTCTCTTCAAATTGTAAACCCAAAATTTTGCTTATTGAAAACATTCAGTGCATAAAGTTTTCTCATTGTCTTACTGTCATACTCTGAGACGACAATGCACCACTGAAATCAGAAGAATAACCAAAGTTATCTACCCCTAAAATTGGGGTGATCGTTTAATGCTGAAGCAGATGTGAAACTGAAGTTTCTGCCTTGAATAACAACACCGTTAGCCCTTAAAAAGGCAAGCGGCCGTTCAACCACTGGACCACCAAGCTTGACGGGGTCAGCTGGTTGGTTGGAATATATTCTAATGGGGAAGTATGAGCAGGTACTGCAATTAAGGTGGAGTGAAGATCAGGATTGGTCCTTTACTGATGTAATTTATTGAAAAGTAGGAATTCATTTAAATTTGTTTAAAATGTCTGAAACTTGCTGCCAATGATAAAATTCAGGGGCCAGCCCTGTGAGCAACACGGAAAAAGCGATGGTAGCTTTGATTTTTATCCACGTAAGCACCACCACTGGGGGATTTTCCAATCCTTGTGGCTTCAGTCTCCCATTTTATGGGTTTGGTTGCTGAAATGGAAGAGGGACTCATTATTGGGTCCATTTTCTGCAACTGAACATCAAATCATGAGCATTAAAGGCTCCTTAATTAATTTGTCTGGAGCCAGAGACAAAGTAGTCTTGGTCAAAGCATTTGGATTTTGTTCTCCTAATTCATCTGGTGCTGACCTTGGCAAGTGCAGTTAAGCTGCCGTGGCGATATCGAGAACGCTATCAACAAGATGAATCAAATTCAGTCTTGGGAACATTGGCACTGCTATCCAAGAGATTCCGAGCATACCTTAGCTGGATTGTATTCAAGGACATATGAGGCATATGCCTAGAATGTCTTGGATAGCACTGCCAATCTTCCATAGACACCTGCAGCCGTGACGGCTTACACACTTATTTAGTGTAACAAAATTCAAATGAAGTCTTGGACAAAGACTTAGAGACAAGCCAAAGTCAAAGACAATGCCAAGGTTTGGAAAAAATTCCTGATCATTAAATGGAATGTACAGCATTGGCTTTTGCTGTAATTTTCAGAAATAAACTTTTTGGGGAGGTAAGTATAATAGATCAAATATTGTTACACTGACATGTTTGAAGTTTTGTGTTCGAAAATGATGGAAAGACCAAGAAAGACAAAAATGTTCAAGTAGTCAGGTTCCTTGACTCCACTAAAGATAAATGGATCCAAAACGCTGGAAAATGGTAAGCTGAGGTAAGGGAACCATTACCAGTCTAGTTGGCCTGCACCCGTTTATGAACATGTAACCAATAGCAAACCAAATTTGGACTGAAAAAAAATATGGTAAATTTGGAGCAGTAATTAAAAAATAGTGAGGTTTTTCCAACGGTGGTCGGCCGACCACCGTTGGAAATGTATACAAAAGTACCATTTTTCTTGAAAATGATTTCACACCAGGTGCCATAATTTTACAGGATGCTTCAGACTGTCATTTACCAACATCCTAGTAAGGTATTTTGTAACAACTTGATAGTTTTATTTTTCAATGTTTGCAAATGTTGTATTTTCCCTTTAAACCCATGTTTCAAATTTCCACAAACCTCAGATGGTGGTGCGGCAACATTTGCCTCCTCTCCACTGCCTTGCTTGATGGGATGATTCTCTTTGTTGTTAGCCTTTTCCCTCCTCTGGATCAGTTCTTCCCTGCCTGGACGATGGCCCCGGATGGTTGGACCACTTTTTTGACTGGAGAGGGTGCTTTCGGTCCCTTCCCTGCATTTCCTGGGGGCTGCAGTAAGAAAAAAAAAAAGCGAGAATACAATGAGTTTTTGAGCGGCCATTTCTTGCTGTGCTTCATGGAGAAAAGTCACAGTGTGTTTGCAAATTTACATGTATGTTGCACATGGTTTTTTTTAACACCAATGATTACATTTTAGAAGTGATATTAGTGAAATAATTCTAAATTTCTATCACTGTAATGATGGTTATTTACGACACTTCTAAATGTATTTATGTTTGTGGGGTCCTGAATGCAAAAACGAAGGATGGATAGATAACAGCAGGACAACATGTGTAAAAAGTTGACCATGAAGTTGAAAAGAGGCCTCTTCACCAAAAAAAGTACTCTGCAGTGTACTGTGTATTGCTCCAATTAGCCAACACTGTTTGTACGTGCGTATGTAATGTATGAATCTGTGCTTCAGAAGACTGATGTAATTACATCAAAGTATGTTGCTCATGGACACAAACCAAACTGCAGGTACGGTATTCCATAGAAACTCACTAGCACAGCTCTGATACACGCATGGTATGGAACAATATAATACACCCCGGCGCAAACTGTCCTCCAACCAACCAACCATCCCACCAACCAACCAACATAAGCAGCTCAAGCCCACGGCGTGTTTCACACCACCATGGGAAAAACTTTTGGAGGTACAGAATGAAAGTGGGAAAAAATAGAACATGTACCTTCACTTGCTTGTTTGACATCACCAAAGGTTGTCGGTAGGCCTTCTTCACAGGAACTTTAAAGGATGGCTGGTTGTGATTTCGCTGCCGACTACACACAAACACAAACATTACTGCATTTATTAACAAGTGACCAAAAAGACATTTAATAAATGCCCCGCACTCAGATGACTATGCATGCATTATGTTTTAAATTTATGCTTTTCACAAAAATAGAAACTCTGTGAAGCAAAATTGGAAGATGATTCATGTATTACAAAACTACAGAATGCTGATCATACATAAGCACAGAATTCTAGCTATGGTTGGCAGAAATCGTGTGTGTAGCACTTACTTTTTGAGGGCTGCGATGTTCTGCTCATAAGGTGATGGTGCTGTAGGTTTCTGGAAGTGGAAAATAAAAGGGTTCAATTATAGATATGTAAGCCATAAGATTCGGTTTGGAAAAACCTCAAATAAGGCCAAAAAAAAAAAATCTCCGGTTTCTGGTATGCGCGCGCGTCGCCGTAGCCATGCGCGTCGGCAAAATGAAAAAGGTTTTTTTCAATGAAAGATGATATCTCAAAACTGCCAAACTCACTGGTTTGACTGGAATCCTGCTGCTGCATAATTTTAACGTGTTTTTAGATTGGGTTATGGTCGAGAATAAGCTTTATGTGGCCTCTCTGGACTCCCATATATTTGCACTAAGTTTAGTCAGCACCATTTGCAGTCATCAGCCGACATTTCAATGATTTGAAGCAAAAAAATCAGGTAAAAAAAAAAAAAAAAGCCGCGTCGCCGCACCACATTTTGGGCAAGCTCCATACCAGAAACCGGAGACTTTTTTGTTTTGGCCTAAACCTGAAACTGTTTGGAAATTCAAATGGTGCAATGTTTATTGCAGAGTCACTGTGCCCGGTACGACCAAAATGGTTTGCAGTCTATCACGCACAGTCTAGATCACCAGTAGGTCACGTTGTGAGTGCCGTACGGTATGATTCAGTTACGGAGAGACAACAATTTTCATGCGACACGGGTACATTCAGGCAGAAAAGGCGGACACAGTTGCCCGAGCCGGGTCGGTTCGGTTTCAGGTCAGTTTTCCTTGAATTTTTGTCGGGTCAGTTTTAGGGATTTCAGATCAGTTTCGGTTCGGATTTGGTTTACATGATTATATCTATGTATAATGTTTCGGGTCTGTTTGGCCTGGTCAACCTGCATGACCCAATGCACAGCTCTACTTTGAAGTCACAAAGAGGCAAGTGCTTTGGGTATTAAGCATGTTAAGCATGCCAATTTATGGATACACACCTTGTTAATTGCTTGCTTTTGTAAGTCCTTTTTGCTGACCCAGACGTATTTATTCTTGTTCCAGTCCCATCGGATGAACCCACCTCCAGCGTTCATTGCTGCTTGGTATGCTCTGGCATCACCCATCTTGGGATGTGACCACACAAAAAAATACCAAACAAGAAAAAGTGTCAACCATTACACAAACTAAAAAACTTATCAATCTTATAAACAAATTAAACAGCTGTCATCACTCCGAGCTCCTTAATCTCTGACTCTACTTTAGTATAAAATGCAGCATTTGATTTAACACAATAATATTCTCAGCAGACAAGAGATGAGTAACGTTTACAACATTGATCAATTTAAAACACTTATCTTCAGTGCTCTCTATATAAAATAGTAGAACTTGATTATTGCAACACATACATGATGCAGGACCTATGACATGTAAAACTAAAATCACATCACGGCAGCCGTAATGATCATTCGTGACGATCGAGTGCGAAGAATATTGCATCCTGACAAAGTGACAGTCATTGACACCACTTTTTTCATACTTTATATTTCTCATTGCAAAAATGTTGAATAAGATAGGCCTAGGCCCTAGGTCTCTAGCCTGCCTCTGGGACTTAGCAACATTTCCAATTTTGTTACTTAAAATGTTAGAAAATACTTTGAAAATGCACTTAACTCATCAAACATGTCAAATTCATTAATTCATTGATCAATTTGATCAAGTGTGACCTTTTTTTTGCGGAGGTACCCTTGTCCAGTAAATTGGCCACATTTATGGGGCTAACCAAATACATGCTCTTCCAATTCCAAAGACTTACGGTTTGTGTACAGTAGTCTGATTTAAAACTTCGTTTCTTGTTAAATTTCGGAGCATACAACTTTCAGTTTCAATGATGACTGCAATAAACGATTTGTTCAAAACAACCGGCTAGCTTGCTGCAATCAGCTGATTGACCAATGGGACGACCGTTTGGACCACCAAATTTGATCTTACTTTCTGAACAGCGCCACCACTCGTCGGAACTACACGTGTATGTACATTCCGTCTTGGGTGCACTAAAATTCCCATAGACACTAGTGCTAAATGCCAGTACTTCAAAATTCTTTTAAAAATACTCATTACTCTAACAGGTATTTTAGCTGCACAGAAAAATGATGAGCAACACGTCATCTTTCATTTTCTTGTCATGTTTTGGTGGGTTGACTACTGACTTTTCGAGCTATTCTCACCCAAAGAAGACACGACCCCTATTTTCCCCAAAGCGGAAAAGTAGCCATCTTAAAAAACGATTCCCGCCTCCACAACATGTCAAAATAGCACCAGTTTCGAGCCCAATAGCATCCAAAAATGCTCGGAATCGGAAGCCCCAAGTCCAGGCCAGTGGTTCATTACCATATCTCTTCAATTCCCCAATTGCTCTCAGAACTCTAATATAGAATATTTTGAGGGTATAACTTTTGTTCATGAGCTCGGCGGACGGATTTTTGGCCTATTTGCAATTTTGCAGGCGTGCACCCTTGGTGGGTGGTACTGGCTGTTTTCTTAAACCTCAATGCACGATCCACGTTTTAAAACGTGTGCAGGTAAACTAGGCGATATTTCAAAAATTGTTACTTGAAGAGGTATTTTCGAGTAGAAGTAGCTATTTAGTTGGGGTGCTGAATCTGAAAATGATGGCCAAGCTGGATTTTATAGTGGAAATATTATGCCTAATTTGCATAAATCGTTGATACCTGTCGTGTAATATTTTTCCCCATATTTGGATAGGCCTATATATTTTTAATTATTTTATTTTTTGAAAAGTTTATTTTGGTGATTCTACTGAGGTTTTTAATCTGTACCAGTAAGCAACATGGTGAATTTGAAGTTCATGATACTAAGGTTTGGCAAGACGAGGCCTACTTGATGATATCTGGCCGTAGACAAATTGAAGGTATAAATGCGCTTAACTTTAGGGTGTAATATGCTACTTTAAACCATTTTTCGCTCGAATTTACCGATTCTTGTATTCAAATCCGTCCGGCAACATCGATTTAGTGCACTTCCCATGTTTAATTTCGTCTTTTGTCAAACAATTTCAAATTTAGTCCAAATAAATTCAAACAATGAGCACACGTTTTCGACCTAGGAGTATTCGATTTCGTCTCGTCTACGCCAAATCTTGTTATTCAGAAATCAAATTCGTCTATTGGATTTATTCTCGACCCAGTGACTAAAGAGGATGACCAAACTTTGAAATTGAACAGTTAATGACTAAATTGGTTTTGTTAAAAGCAAGTGAAATTTTTCTCTGACGAATTTAAATGTTAGAATTAGTGAACTTGAATAAAAAAATGTAGTAGCCATTTTGGATCGTTACTATGTCCTCATAATCATTCAGTCACTATGCTTATAAAAAAATGTTATTAAAGCCAGGAAGTGTCAAAGTTGAATCACCAAAATAAACTTTTCAAAAAAATAAAATAATAAAAAATATACCCAAATACGGGAACAAATATATAGCTTTTTCCGGCCAATTTCCTTGAATGATCATTCACTTCTGAAAATCGGTCATTCATTTTTCGTCTGAATTTGAGAATCGCTCTGAACACGCGTTTTATTTTCGCTACCACAACATTCGATTCCGTGTTCAATCAATTAAGTGATTGAGCAGCACCTTTCGTCAATGTCCATTCAGATTCGTTTACAAGACTTCTTTTTTTTGGCTTTTAGAAGGCGATTTCAAACATTCACCATTCTATATCTATTTCGCGAAAAATTTGCTTTGGCCCCCCCCCCCTAAAAAAACTCCTGGCGACGCCCATGCTTTTAACGATAACACTTTTTCGGGAGGGTGGAGGGGGATTTTGTTTTGTACCGTCTCTAAATCCGGGGATGAATTATGTTCTCGTTATTTACTTTGGTTAATTAAATACGACAGGACTCACCTTATGTTGAGAATATTCAGTTGTATTGGAACATTGATAGGAAAAACATGCAACCAACGAACCCCATGCAAAAGCTTACTCTTAGATCTGCTCCGTCAGTCTTAAAGTACCGTGGAATATAAACATGCTGACATAGCCGACCGTAAGCTTGCTTCTGACGTCTTAGCTTTTAGATGTCTCGTGGGAGTTCCTCTGTGATACGCATGAGTAGACGCATTGTACTTCCACTGTGACTTTTAATTTAAATGACAAAGCATGTCCTCGCGTGAGGGCGTACTGTGCAAGGCGCTTATTAGCTGGGTAATCACACGTGAGTGTGACTTCAGCGCAGTCGAGGTCAGTTTACCAAGGGCATTTAACCGAAAATCAATCCTGTAAACTCGTGAAGATCTTCTCAACACGATATGTTATTTCTTTTCAATTTCTTTATAGACGCTCTCACAATAGTGAACTAACTCGCGCTAACCGCATTAATTATGGTATACGAAGACCTCAATCTCATGGTGAGATTTACAGTGAAATCTCGATAAGTAAAACTCTGATCTGATAACAACTAACTGTTAAGTCAAACAAAGAATTCATTGCTTTCAGTAGTAGGCCTATTCATCAATTCAAGTTACACTCTGAAGATAATTCAGATAATTGTTCTTGTCCTTGTTTTTGTTTTTCCACTCATGTTTGTAAATTGTTTTTGTATGTCCTGGCATGGCAATATAAACCTTTGGTTTCTGCACATGCCGCCATATTGCTGTTTTAATTTAATATTCCTTCGTTAGGAAGGAAGGAAGGAAGGAAGGAAGGAAGGAAGGAAGGAAGGAAGGAAGGAAGGAAGGAAGGAGGGAGGGAGGGAGGGAGGGAGAGAGGGGGGGGAAGGAAGGAAGGAAGGAAGGAAGGAAGGAAGGAAGGAAGGAAGGAAGGAAGGAAGGAAGGAAGGAAGGAAGGAAGGAAGGAAGGAAGGAAGGAAGGAAGGAAGGAAGGAAGGAAGGAAGGAAGGAAGGAAGGAAGGAAGGAAGGAAGGAAGGAAGGAAGGAAGGAAGGAAGGAAGGAAGGAAGGAAGGAAGGAAGGAAGGAAGGAAGGAAGGAAGGAAGGAAGGAAGGAAGGAAGGAAGGAAGGAAGGAAGGAAGGAAGGAAGGAAGGAAGGAAGGAAGGAAGGAAGGAAGGAAGGAAGGAAGGAAGGAAGGAAGGAAGGAAGGAAGGAAGGAAGGAAGGAAGGAAGGAAGGAAGGAAGGAAGGAAGGAAGGAAGGAAGGAAGGAAGGAAGGAAGGAAGGAAGGAAGGAAGGAAGGAAGGAAGGAAGGAAGGAAGGAAGGAAGGAAGGAAGGAAGGAAGGAAGGAAGGAAGGAAGGAAGGAAGGAAGGAAGGAAGGAAGGAAGGAAGGAAGGAAGGAAGGAAGGAAGGAAGGAAGGAAGGAAGGAAGGAAGGAAGGAAGGAAGGAAGGAAGGAAGGAAGGAAGGAAGGAAGGAAGGAAGGAAGGAAGGAAGGAAGGAAGGAAGGAAGGAAGGAAGGAAGGAAGGAAGGAAGGAAGGAAGGAAGGAAGGAAGGAAGGAAGGAAGGAAGGAAGGAAGGAAGGAAGGAAGGAAGGAAGGAAGGAAGGAAGGAAGGAGTCATTTTGAACCTGTTCCCTTGAGGTTTGACTTATCAAGATTTCACTGTAGTTAGACTAAACAAAAATCAGAGGATCAAACAAGGACTATATAGGGAAGGGTTGAAATGAAATTCATGTGGAGGGGTTGTTCGTAGATTGGTCGCATAACACAATTATTGTGCCTTCTGCATAACGACACAAACGTGAGAGCTAAAAGTGGCACGGAGCATATTAGACTCTACCAAATTGCCTGCAAACTCAAGCCCAGCAAGTTCATGAACAACCGACACAATCTGTACGGTTATAGTATCCGCCCTATACTGTTCCATCGTTTCGTACATTTTCTATTTTATCATAAAAATGATATCGCATATCTATATCTCAAAGGATATTCAAATTTCAAATTTCCGTAGATACTAGATGACTTGTATGTTTTAAATAATCTGGCTTTTTCTTTTTAATATTTTTTTGGTCGTTTCTGTATTAGTTAGTGGGGTTTTTTTGCTGTGACTTAATTTCTTACTTTTGTAAAGCTTTCTTCATGCAACCCTGCAGATCACGCAATATCTTATTCCATCGCACCCTATAGACCATTATCATGTTGCAGCCATTTGATTTTTTCCCATTCAGATTAATGTAACCGAAGCGAGGCTGGAAGGAAAAATAGTCTGGTTCCTTTTTGCACCAAAACATTATCACCCAGTACTGTTATTGGATACAGGGTACATCACGGACTAAAATGGTGGACGCATGATAAAGGTCTATACGCTAGCCTCACACTTAAGTTCGATGCATGGTCCACGTTTATGGAACTCTATTCCCGATGACATCAGGGCATTCATACATTTATAAAGGATTTCTTCTCTCCCAGTATGTAACATAGCCTTCCCTTCCTTACCATTTATATGGGTTTTTTTTTGCTTACAATATTCAATATTTAGTTTTCCTACCGTTTTCATTGTTATCTTTGTGCTTTTTTTCCCTTTAATCTTGCATCAGCTTGGTTACTTACGTTGGTTTTGTTTGTCTTTTGTTTGTGTATCCGATCGTGTCTGTCTTTTTGTTCTTGTAATTACGTTGTATTGTTTGTCCAGGCTGTTCCACCTACAAGCCTCTGCTTATGTGAACAGCCTTGTACTCTTCGATACTACTCTCTTCTAAACTTCGCTTGCTGTTAATTTTAATTTAAATACTTAGATTCAAAGCATTACTTTTATGGTGATAATTACCTTCATATTTGTATTCGTTTATTTAAATATCACTGTATTATACTTTTATTATCCAAATTTGCATTGGTTTATTGGAGATTGCTAAATAAATGTCAACTGATTTGAATTGAATTGAATTGTGTATTAATCTGTCTGTAATTATAATATACAACGATTTTTAATTGTTTGCAAATTTAACTACGATTTGGCCTTTTGGCCATGAAAGTTTAAAAAAATAAATCATGAATAATGAATAGTATAATGTATATTGTGCTCTCATCCCACTGTTTCACTTAGTGTGCCATTATGATGTAAAGTACTGGCAGGAAGCGCATAGCGCACTTTAGTCGTCATTGGTGGCGTAAAGATAAAAATCTCTGTGAAAACGTAGACTTTAAGTGGATCTCCTTGAGCAGTTGACCAAATCCAAATTCAAATTATTATTTTTTTGTGTATCCGCTTTCGAAAAATCGCCTTGCCTACAGAAATATTGAAAACATAAACGCGGGGAGTTGTTATATACGTCACTCAATAATGCATCGTTTTTAGGCAGTTTCTTTCCATAAGCTACCTTCCAACGAGCCCTTTGGTTTAATAAAAGAGAATTAACAAGGAGAATCGTCGCCAATATAGCTCTCCTTCTAAGGCCTTTGAAAGATCATGACGTTCACACCATCAGCTGTGCTCGGCTTTCTTTTCTACTAGCCGTAGCTAGCGTCTCCTCATGTCAACCGAACAAGTCGTCTTGCAATCGGCAGAACAGTTTTGATCTTTCCAAACTATGGCCGATATTTCGGGAAAGACGAAGTGGCTGAGGATTGCCACGAGCATTGGGGCCCTGTATCTGGACAGCTGCTTGCACGGAGCCGTCGTGCCGATTGTTGCCGAGTGGGATTGGGCAGCTACCGACGTCCCCCTAACCACAAACCGATCACAAACCAATGGAAACGAAGAAACAAGGGCTAGTTTCGCAATTGGTGCCATTTTCCTTTCTACTGGACTTGCAGAGATCGGGTTATCGCCCATTGCTGGTATGACAGCCGACCGGTTTGGGTTTGATGTGGTCATTTTGATTGGGCTTCTGATTGGAATATTGAAGTGTCTTCTGTTTGGACTTCTGGGCACATCGATTGTGATTGTTTCAACCAATCGTGTTCTTCAAGGCGCACTGAGTGCCTGTACACAGACCATAGCAATGGCTCGCATAAGAGATGTATATGCCAAGGCATCGCCAGAGTGCGCTAACGTGATGGCGATAGCCCTGTGCAAAATGGCATTTAATTTCTTCGCGGGACTTGTTATTGGAGAACTGTACGGGTATTTGAAGTACCGAGTGTTCCTCCTGTTTCTACCCATCTCTTTGCTACTCATCATCGGCGTATTGATAACATTCAGAAATGACAATTTCCATTCAAAAGACGAATCGAATGGAAAGGACGAATGTGAGCAAAACTCGTCTGGAGCTGTTCGGTGGAGGGTGATCTGCGACGTCCAGCTCATGATCGTTACAACTTGCTGCATGTTTTCAACTCTTGGCCAGTCTTCCCTGGAACCATCATTTGCCGTTTGGATGAAATCTTCATTCGAGGCAGGTCCAGAATCTACAGGTGTCATTCTTGGGCTCTGCGGAGTGGCATCGATCACATCCAGCCTCGCCAGCGCTCAGATCCTACCCGCTCTCCAGCACCGATCCTGGATCTTCTGTATGGCGTCACTGTGTACGGCAGGAGTACCTTTGCTTCTTGTCAACTTCTCACCGAACATCGTTGTTGCCGGCGTCGCCCTGTGTACTCATTTATTCGGCGCCACTGCTGCGCGTTTCACCCTCCTGATGATGTGTTCTACCATCGCAAACAGCCGCTATCCCCAATCCTACGGTCTAGTCTTTGCCATGTTCAACGTGGGCTGGGCGGCTTCCTTTCTTCTTGGACCCCTACTTGCCTCCTACCTGTTTGGATCCGTCTGCGTCATCTGCATCATCGGAGCAGCTTGCATTGCAAGCTCTCTACTCACAGTAATCTTACAGACGCTTGACTCAAAGCAAGGACCTAATATCATGGACTGTTTTCCTAATGATTACCCCAAGTATCAGATAGTGACCTCTACTGGAGGCCCTCCATTGTCTTATGAAGAAGAAATTCAGCAGCCAAAAGATTAAACGTTTTAAACAGTGGAAGGGGTATGTTTATGGATATGTCTTATTTGGTTGTATTTATGATTGTGGTATACAGCAAACACTTCTTTAGTTCTGACTTCGGCACAATGGAAGACATTATGATTATAGTTATGATAAAAATGTTGATTATTATCATGACGACAAAATTGACATTGCCAATTACATGTTTACTGATAATGACAAAAAGTAGAGAGAAATAACGAACAATTGAAACGTGACAGAAAATCTGTTGAATCCCAAATTTATATTTATGCCAAAATCGAAAGTCAAGAGGATGATACACACGTGCATTAGCTACGGAATGAATAACATTTTCTGTACGTTGCAGTGCCCTATTTGTCACCCACTCTACCCCATATATTTTGATTAAAAAAATAATCGGGATTAGAGCTAAACGGAGATGGTGTTTTAATGACACTTTAAATGTTAGAAACAAAATCACGTTCACATGAATAACCTTTTTGTATTTTGTTTTCCAATGACATTGACACTAACCCGCTTCACTGTAAAGAGGTACAATTTTGCAAGCAACTGAAAATGTAAAAGTTCACCTATTTAAACTGATGAATGATCGTTTTTAGAGGATAAAACCGGTAAAACAAGTTTTAAGTTTTCCATTCCATTTCGTCAACAAGAATCTGATAATATAAAAAATTAAGGTGAATAAAATCTACTAATGCATGCATACTGCATCAAAGTGTAATCGGTCAATATCACCCTCGACCCAAGGGTGTCGAGCAGTACGCGCCCATCACTACCTGCTCTCTCACTGGTATTGGATCATTTGCATGTGCAAGATTTTTGAACACGTATGCAAATGAAGAATTGTTAAGTCAAATAAAGAATTCATTGCTTTCAGCAGTAGGCCTATAACAATGATATACAACCCTCCTTAACTCAATTCATCAATTCAAGTTTAAACTCTGTAGATAATTCAGATAATTGTTCTTGTCTTTGTTTTTGTTTGTCCACTCATGTTTGTAAATTGTTTTTGTTTGTCCCGGCATGGCAATATAAACCTTTGGTTTCTGCATTTCCCGCCATATTGCTGTTTTAATTTAATATTTGTTAACGAGTCGTTAGGAAGGAAGGAAGGAAGGAAGGAAGGAGTCATTTTGAACCTGTTCCCTTGAGGTTTGACTTATCAAGATTTCACTGTAGTTAGACTAAACAAAAATCAGAGGATCAAACAAGGACTATATAGGGAAGGGTTGAAATGAAATTCTTGTGGAGGGGTTGGTCGTACATTGGTCGTATAACACA
Source organism: Patiria miniata (assembly GCF_015706575.1). Classification (NCBI taxonomy): domain Eukaryota; kingdom Metazoa; phylum Echinodermata; class Asteroidea; order Valvatida; family Asterinidae; genus Patiria; species Patiria miniata. The sequence continues at coordinate 13,070,040 of NW_024037073.1, forward strand.
ATTATTGTGCCTCCTGCATAACGACACAAACGTGAGAGCTAAAAGTGGCACGGAGCATATTAGACTCTACTAAATTGCCTGCAAACTCAAGCCCTGCAAGTGCATGAACAACCGACACAATCTGTACGGTTATAGTATCCGCCCTATACTGTTCCATCGTTTCGTACATTTTCTATTTTATCATAAAAATGATATCGCATATCTATCAAAGGAGAATGATATTCAAATTTCAAATTTCCGTAGATACTAGATGACTTGTATGTTTTGAATAATCTTGCTTTTTCTTTTTAATATTTCGTCACCGACACCACGAAGTAACACCCATCTACATACCAGTAAAAACTAGCAATCGGAGAAAACGGCAACTAAAGTTGAACGCCTTCTAAAACAACATTTTGCGTCAAAATGACAGAGTATTTTCAGTTGGGTTTCTCGTTGTGGACACTTGATGAATTGAATTTATTAAATCTGCTGTTTTTCACCCGTTTGTGTATTAAATAAACAAGAAATAAGAGAAAAAAGATGAGTGTTAGTTCGTGAAACCGAAAAGGCTGCGAAACTGTAAATTTTCGTTTTCACGAAGTAACACTCTTCAATGTATTCAACACGAGGAAAATGCAACTTCAGGTCAGCGCGCGCGCGCTCATACAACTTAAAGAGTGTTACTTCGTGAAAACGTTTTTGCTCACTTAAGAGCAGAGTGCGCGCCATGCATTTCAATGTTAAATGGAACTTGAGTGTTACTTCGTGAAAACGAAAATTGTCACTTTTGCGCAAAAGTTGCCATGGATACCTAGCGTAATTATTAAGGTAAAGCTCTTGAAGCTTTGAAACTTCGTGCAATGGTAGGCCTTGATGAATAATGTTTAAAAATCCAAAAAACTGAAAATCGAAAAAAATATGGTTTAACACGGTAGAGTGTTACTTCGTGGTGTCGGTGACGATTTTTTTGGTCTTATCTGTATTAGTTAGTGTTTTTTTTGGCTGTGACTTAATTACATACTTTTGTAATTAAAGCTTTCTTCATGCAACCCTGCAGATCACGCAATAACTTATTCCATCGCACCCTATAGACCATTATCATGTTGCAGCCATTTGACTTTTTCCCATTCAGATCAATGTAACCGAAGCGAGGCTGGAAGGAAAAATAGTCTGGTTCCTTTTTGCACCAAAACATTATCACTCAGTACTGCCATTGGATACAGGGAACATGACTAAAATGTTGGACGCGTGATAAAGGTCTATGGTAGCAGACCAGTAAATAAACTTCCATAGACCCCAATGGTAAATGCTCCCACTTCAAAAATTCGGGAAAAATACTCACAACTCTCCAAGGTGTTCGAGACACACATCAAATTAAAGCTTATTTCATCATCTTTCATTTTCTTTTCAATTTTTGGGGGGTCAACTGATGACCTTTAGGAGAAATTTCCATCTGAAGATGATCACCCCTGAAAATAGTCCTGAAGCCCATCGCCATTTTGAAAAACGATGCCTACACTCCATTGCAAAATAGAGCGCTTTTAGGGTCCAAATTACATCCAAATTACACAGAACTGCAAGCTCCCAGTCCTGTGCACGGCTTCCACCCATATTTTTTACAAACCCTCAAGTTCATGGCCCACAGCATGCTCAAATACTGAAAATCGTGATTTGGCCGGCGTAGGCAATTTCGGACCGATTTACTGGTCTGCACCCCTATACGCTAGCCTCACACTTAAGTTCGATGCATGGTCCACGTTTATGGAACTCCATTCCCGATGACATTATCAGGGCATTCTTACATGTATAAATGATTTCTTCTCTCCCAGTATGTAACATAGCCTTCCCTTCTTTACCATTTATATGTTTTTTTTCTTTCAATATTCCATAATTAGTTTTCCTTCCGTTTTTATTGTTATCTTTGTGCATTTTTTCCCTTTAATCTTGCATCAGCTTGGTTACCTACGTTGGTTTTGTTTGTCTTTTGTTTGTGTCTCCGATCGTGTCTGTCTTTTTGTTCTTGTGATTACGTTGTATTGTTTGTCCAGGCTGTTCCACATACAAGCCTCTGCTTATGTGAGCAGCCTTGTACTCTTCGATACTACTCTTTTCTTCACTTCGCTTGCTGTTAATCTTAATTTAAATACTTAGATTCAAAGCATTACTTTTATGGTGGTAATTACCTTCATATTTGTATTCGTTTATTTAAATATCACTGTATTTATATACTTTTATAATCCAAATTTGCATTGGTTTATTGGAGATTGCTAAATGAATGTCAACTGATTTGAATTGAATTGAATTGTGTATTAATCTGTCTGTAATTATAATATACAACGAATTTTAATTGTTTGCAAATTCAACTACGATTTGGCTTTTTGGCCTTGAAAGTAAAAAAAAAAAAAAAAAATCATGAATAATGAATAGTAATGTATATTGTGCTCTCATCCCATGATGTTTCACTTTAATAGTGTGCCAGTATGATGTTAAGTACTGGCAGGAAGCGCACTTTAATCGTAATTAATGGCGTAAAGATAAAAATCTCTGGGAAAACGTAGACTTTAAGTGGATCTCCTTGAGCAGTTGACCAAATCCAATTCAATTTATTATTGTTTTGTTTATCCGCTTTCGAAAAATCGCCTTGCCTACAGAAATATTGAAAACATAAACGCGGGGGAGTTGTTATATACGTCACTCAATAATGTATCGTTTTTAGGCAGTTTCTTTCCATAGGCTACCTTCCAACGAACCATTTGGTTTAATAAAAGAGAATTAACAAGGAGAATCGTCGCCAATATAGCTCTCCTTCTAAGGTCTTTGAAAGATCACTACGTTCACACCATCAGCTGTGCTCGGCTTTCTTTTCTACTTGCCGTAGCTTGCGTCTCCTTATGTCAACCGAACAAGTCGTCTTGCGATCGGTAGAACAGTTTTGACCCAAACTATGGCCGATATTTCGGGAAAGACGAAGTGGCTGAGGATTGCCACGAGCATTGGGGCCCTGTATCTGGAGAGCTGCTTGCACGGAGCCGTCGTGCCGATTGTCGCCGAGTGGGATTGGGCAGCTACCGACGTCCCCCTAACCACAAACCGATCACAAACCAATGGAAACGAAGAAACAAGGGCTAGTTTCGCAATTGGTGCCATTTTCCTTTCTACTGGACTTGTAGAGATCGGGTTATCGCCCATTGCTGGTATGACAGCCGACCGGTTTGGGTTTGATGTGGTCATTTTGATTGGGCTTCTGATTGGAATATTGAAGTGTCTTCTGTTCGGACTTCTAGGCACATCGATTGTGATTGTTTCAACCAATCGTGTTCTTCAAGGCGCACTGAGTGCCTGTACACAGACCATAGCAATGGCTCGCATAAGAGATGTATATGCCAAGGCATCGCCAGAGTGCGCTAACGTGATGGCGATAGCCCTGTGCAAAATGGCATTTAGTTTCTTCGCGGGACTTGTTATTGGAGAACTGTACGGGTATTTGAAGTACCGAGTGTTCCTCCTGTTTCTACCCATCTCTTTGCTACTCATCATCGGCGTATTGATAACATTCAGAAATGACAATTTCCATTCAAAAGACGAATCGAATGGAAAGGATGAATGTGAGCAAAACTCGTCTGGAGCTGTTCGGTGGAGGGTGATCTGCGACGTCCAGCTCATGATCGTTACAACTTGCTGCATGTTTTCAAATCTTGGCCAGTCTTCCCTGGAACCATCATTTGCCGTTTGGATGAAATCTTCATTCGAGGCAGGTCCAGAATCTACAGGTGTCATTCTTGGGCTCTGCGGGGTGGCATCGATCACAGCCAGCCTCGTCAGCGCTCAGATCCTACCCACTCTCCAGTACCGATCCTGGATCTTCTGTATGGCGTCACTGTGTACGGCAGGAGTACCTTTGCTTCTTGTCAACTTCTCACCGAACACCATTGTTGCCGGCGTCGCCCTGTGTACTCATTTATCCGGCGCCACTGCTGCGCGTTTCACCCTCCTGATGATGTGTTCAACCATCGCAAACAGCCGCTATCCCCAATCCTACGGTCTAGTCTTTGCCATGCTCAACGTGGGCTGGGCGGCTTCCTTTCTCCTTGGACCCCTCCTTGCCTCCTACCTGTTTGGATCCGTCTGCGTCATCTGCATCATCGGAGCAGCTTGCATTGCCAGCTCCCTACTCACAGTAATCTTACAGACGCTTGACTCAAAGCAAGGACCTAATATCATGGACTGTTTTCCTAATGATTACCCCAAGTATCAGATAGTGACCTCTACCGGAGGCCCTCCATTGTCTTATGAAGAAGAAATTCAGCAGCCAAAAGATTAAACGTTTTAAACAGTTGAAGGGGTATGTTTATGGATATGTCTTATTTGGTTGTATTTATGATTGTGGTATACAGCAATTACTTCTTTAGTTCTGACTTCGGCACAATGGAAGACATTATGATTATAGTTATGATAAAAATGTTGATTATTATCATGACGACAAAATTGACATTGCCAATTACATGTATACTGATAATGACAAAAAGTAGAGAGAAATAACGAACAATTGAAACGTGACAGAAAATCTGTTGAATCCCAAATTTATATTTATGCCAAAATCGAAAGTCAAGAGGATGATACACACGTGCATTAGCTACGGAATGAATAACATTTTCTGAACGCTGCAGTGCCCTATTTGTCACCCACTCTACCCCATATATTTTGATTGATTAAAAAATAATAATCGGGATTAGAGCTAAACGGTGATGGTGTTTTAATGACACTTTAAATGTTAAAAACAAAATCACGTTCACATGAATAACCTTTTTGTATTTTGTTTTCCAATGACATTGACACTAACCCGCTTCACTGTAAAGAGGTACAATTTTGCAAGCAACTGAAAATGTAAAAGTTCACCTATTTAAACTGATGAATGATCGTTTTTAGAGGATAAAACCGGTAAAACAAGTTTTAAGTTTTCCATTCCATTTCGTCAACAAGAATCTGATAATATAAAAAATTAAGGTGAATAAAATCTACTAATGCATGCATACTGCATCAAAGTGTAATCGGTCAATATCACCCTCGACCCAAGGGTGTCGAGCAGTACGCGCCCATCACTACCTGCTCTCTCACTGGTATTGGATCATTTGCATGTGCAAGATTTTTGAACACGTATGCAAATGAAGAATTGTTAAGTCAAATAAAGAATTCATTGCTTTCAGCAGTAGGCCTATAACAATGATATACAACCCTCCTTAACTCAATTCATCAATTCAAGTTTAAACTCTGTCGATAATTCAGATAATTGTTCTTGTCTTTGTTTTTGTTTGTCCACTCATGTTTGTAAATTGTTTTTGTTTGTCCCGGCATGGCAATATAAACCTTTGGTTTCTGCATTTCCCGCCATATTGCTGTTTTAATTTAATATTTGTTAACGAGTCGTTAGGAAGGAAGGAAGGAAGGAAGGAAGGAAGGAAGGAAGGAAGGAAGGAAGGAAGGAAGGAAGGAGTTATTTTGAACCTGTTCCCTTGAGGTTTGACTTATCAAGATTTCACTGTAGTTAGACTAAACAAAAATCAGAGGATCAAACAAGGACTATATAGGGAAGGGTTGAAATGAAATTCTTGTGGAGGGGTTGGTCGTACATTGGTCGTATAACACAATTATTGTGCCTCCTGCATAACGACACAAACGTGAGAGCTAAAAGTGGCACGGAGCATATTAGACTCTACTAAATTGCCTGCAAACTCAAGCCCTGCAAGTGCATGAACAACCGACACAATCTGTACGGTTATAGTATCCGCCCTATACTGTTCCATCGTTTCGTACATTTTCTATTTTATCATAAAAATGATATCGCATATCTATCAAAGGACTATATTATTCAAATTTCAAATTTCCGTAGATACTAGATGACTTGTATGTTTTGAATAATCTTGCTTTTTCTTTTTAATATTTCGTCACCGACACCACGAAGTAACACCCATCTACATACCAGTAAAAACTTGCAATCGGAGAAAACGGCAACTAAAGTTGAACGCCTTCTAAAACAACATTTTGCGTCAAAACGACAGAGTATTTTCAGTTGGGTTTCTCGTTGTGGACACTTGATGAATTGAATTTATTAAATCTGCTGTTTTTCACCCGTTTGTGTATTAAATAAACAAGAAATAAGAGAAAAAAGATGAGTGTTAGTTCGTGAAACCGAAAAGGCTGCGAAACTGTAAATTCGCCTTCACTTCCTTACCATTTATATGGTTTTTTTTTTTCTTTCAATATTCAATATTTAGTTTTCCTACCGTTTTCATCGTTATCTTTGTGCTTTTTTCCTCTTTAATCTTGCATCAGCTTGGTTACTTACGTTGGTTTTGTTTGTCTTTTGTTTGTGTATCCGATCGTGTCTGTCTTTTGTTCTTGTGATTACGTTGTATTGTTTGTCCAGGCTGTTCCACCTACAAGCCTCTGCTTATGTGAACAGCCTTGTACTCTTCGATACTACTCTCTTCTAAACTTCGCTTGCTGTTAATTTTAATTTAAATACTTAGATTCAAAGCATTACTTTTATGGTGGTAATTACCTTCATATTTGTATTCGTTTATTTAAAGGGAATATACATCATTTGCTTTTGCTGTAATTTTCAGAAATGGATGGAATTGGGGGGTTGGAAATATAAAGCAAATATAGTTACACTGACTTTTTGGAGGTTTTGGGTTCGAAAATGCTATAAAAACCAAGAAAAACGATCATTTTCCTGTAGTCTGGTTCCCTGACTCCATATAAGAAGAAACAGAGCAGTTTACATACACTAGGGAATTGTAAGGTCAGGGAACCAGTCTAGCTGGCTCGTACCCGTTCATAGATTTGTAATCGATTGCAAACAAGTGCAATGGTCAATTGGGGCCAGTATTTGAAAAAAAAGCCAGTTGTTTCCAACGCTGATCGGCCGATCAGCGTTGGAAATTGATACAAAAATACCACTTTTCTTGAAAATGACAGTATACCAGGTGCCATAATTTTACAGGATGCTTTAGACTGTCATTTACCAACATCCTATTAAGGTATTTCGTAAAAACTTGGTAATTTTATTTTTCGATGTTTGCAAATGTTGTATATTCCCTTTAAATATCACTGTATTATACTTTTATTATCCAAATTTGCATTGGTTTATTGGAGATTGCTAAATAAATGTCAACTGATTTGAATTGAATTGAATTGTGTATTAATCTGTCTGTAATTATAATATACAACGATTTTTAATTGTTTGCAAATTTAACTACGATTTGGCCTTTTGGCCATGAAAGTTTAAAAAAATAAATCATAAATAATGAATAGTATAATGTATATTGTGCTCTCATCCCACTGTTTCACTTAGTGTGCCATTATGATGTAAAGTACTGGCAGGAAGCGCATAGCGCACTTTAGTCGTCATTGGTGGCGTAAAGATAAAAATCTCTGTGAAAACGTAGACTTTAAGTGGATCTCCTTGAGCAGTTGACCAAATCCAAATTCAAATTATTATTTTTTTGTGTATCCGCTTTCGAAAAATCGCCTTGCCTACAGAAATATTGAAAACATAAACGCGGGGGAGTTGTTATATACGTCACTCAATAATGCATCGTTTGTAGGCAGTTTCTTTCCATAAGCTACCTTCCAACGAGCCCTTTGGTTTAATAAAAGAGAATTAACAAGGAGAATCGTCGCCAATATAGCTCTCCTTCTAAGGCCTTTGAAAGATCATGACGTTCACACCATCAGCTGTGCTCGGCTTTCTTTTCTACTAGCCGTAGCTAGCGTCTCCTCATGTCAACCGAACAAGTCGTCTTGCAATCGGCAGAACAGTTTTGATCTTTCCAAACTATGGCCGATATTTCGGGAAAGACAAAGTGGCTGAGGATTGCCACGAGCATTGGGGCCCTGTATCTGGACAGCTGCTTGCACGGAGCCATCGTGCCGATTGTTGCCGAGTGGGATTGGGCAGCTACCGACGTCCCCCTAACCACAAACCGATCACAAACCAATGGAAACGAAGAAACAAGGGCTAGTTTCGCAATTGGTGCCATTTTCCTTTCTACTGGACTTGTAGAGATCGGGTTATCGCCCATTGCTGGTATGACAGCCGACCAGTTTGGGTTTGATTTGGTCATTTTGATTGGGCTTCTGATTGGAATATTGAAGTGTCTTCTGTTTGGACTTCTGGGCACATCGATTGTGATTGTTTCAACCAATCGTGTTCTTCAAGGCGCACTGAGTGCCTGTACACAGACCATAGCAATGGCTCGCATAAGAGATGTATATGCCAAGGCATCGCCAGAGTGCGCTAACGTGATGGCGATAGCCCTGTGCAAAATGGCATTTAATTTCTTCGCGGGACTTGTTATTGGAGAACTATACGGGTATTTGAAGTACCGAGTGTTCCTCCTGTTTCTACCCATCTCTTTGCTACTCATCATCGGCGTATTGATAACATTCAGAAATGACAATTTCCATTCAAAAGACAAATCGAATGGAAAGGACGAATGTGAGCAAAACTCGTCTGGAGCTGTTCGGTGGAGGGTGATCTGCGACGTCCAGCTCATGATCGTTACAACTTGCTGCATGTTTTCAACTCTTGGCCAGTCTTCCCTGGAACCATCATTTGCCGTTTGGATGAAATCTTCATTCGAGGCAGGTCCAAAATCTACAGGTGTCATTCTTGGGCTCTGCGGAGTGGCATCGATCACATCCAGCCTCGCCAGCGCTCAGATCCAACCCGCTCTCCAGCACCGATCCTGGATCTTCTGTATGGCGTCACTGTGTACGGCAGGAGTACCTTTGCTTCTTGTCAACTTCTCACCGAACATCGTTGTTGCCGGCGTCGCCCTGTGTACTCATTTATTCGGCGCCACTGCTGCGCGTTTCACCCTCCTGATGATGTGTTCTACCATCGCAAACAGCCGCTATCCCCAATCCTACGGTCTAGTCTTTGCCATGTTCAACGTGGGCTGGGCGGCTTCCTTTCTTCTTGGACCCCTACTTGCCTCCTACCTGTTTGGATCCGTCTGCGTCATCTGCATCATCGGAGCAGCTTGCATTGCAAGCTCCCTACTCACAGTAATCTTACAGACGCTTGACTCAAAGCAAGGACCTAATATCATGGACTGTTTTCCTAATGATTACCCCAAGTATCAGATAGTGACCTCTACCGGAGGCCCTCCATTGTCTTATGAAGAAGAAATTCAGCAGCCAAAAGATTAAACGTTTTAAACAGTTGAAGGGGTATGTTTATGGATATGTCTTATTTGGTTGTATTTATGATTGTGGTATACAGCAAACACTTCTTTAGTTCTGACTTCGGCACAATGGAAGACATTATGATTATAGTTATGATAAAAATGTTGATTATTATCATGACGACAATATTGACATTGCCAATTACATGTATACTGATAATGACAAAAAGTAGAGAGAAATAACGAACAATTGAAACGTGACAGAAAATCTGTTGAATCCCAAATTTATATTTATGCCAAAATCGAAAGTCAAGAGGATGATACACACGTGCATTAGCTACGGAATGAATAACATTTTCTGTACACTGCAGTGCCCTATTTGTCACCCACTCTACCCCATATATTTTGATTAAAAAAATAATCGGGATTAGAGCTAAACGGTGATGGTGTTTTAATGACACTTTAAATGTTAAAAAACAAAATCACGTTCACATGAATAACCTTTTTGTATTTTGTTTTCCAATGACATTGACACTAACCCGCTTCACTGTAAAGAGGTACAATTTTGCAAGCAACTGAAAATGTAAAAGTTCACCTATTTAAACTGATGAATGATCGTTTTTAGAGGATAAAACCGGTAAAACAAGTTTTAAGTTTTCCATTCCATTTCGTCAACAAGAATCTGATAATATAAAAAATTAAGGTGAATAAAATCTACTAATGCATGCATACTGCATCAAAGTGTAATCGGTCAATATCACCCTCGACCCAAGGGTGTCGAGCAGTACGCGCCCATCACTACCTGCTCTCTCACTGGTATTGGATCATTTGCATGTGCAAGATTTTTGAACACGTATGCAAATGAGGAGTAGTCTGGTGCCTGCATGTGCGTTACATTATCGTTCGTTTTTGTATGCGGTGTCTGGGGTAAAAACAGAGTCAATTCGTCGCAGCGCGAGCACAGCGTGAGTTACGAAAACACAATTTATTTATTTAAACTGTTACGATCTTATCGAGACAACATGCAGTATCACATGTCATATTAATATGAACAAATTGGAAAAGAAAGGAATATTTCTAAGAAGGCGTGGACGAATGATCGTGAAAACACGTACTGCACGTTGTGAATAACAACACCAAGTACACGATAAAAATCTATTACTAGCCAATTGCGGTATCGTATCAGGATACAGGGAGAAAGTTTCCTATCCAGGGCTTACTATTGGAAACACGGTTGGAAATAAAGTAAGCACTGGGGACGAGGTTGGGTCAATATGCATTCAAATTCAAGGTCAATAAAATTCTAGTAGGCCTAATGAATGTGTAATTTCTACTAACTACTATGCGGCATAAATGGACAATAAACAATAATCACCCTTTTGTATTTTAGCAAATACTACAAGGCTGTGTATGTGATGAATTTTGCTTCGTTATTTACTTTCGTTAATTAAATGCGTCAGAGCTCACCTTATTTTGAGAATATTCGGTGGGAATATTGATATAGGAAGAACATGCAACCAACGAACCCCATGTAATAGCTTACTCTTAGATCTGCCTCAGTCTCGAAAAATAACGGAATGTATAAACATGAAGACGTGGTGATATTTTGTGAACAGATTGAGCAATTTCAGTAATGTTTTCATCTTCTTTTTTTTTTATTTCTTAACTTAACTGGGTAGCCCATTTTAGTGGAATCCACTGATCTCCCATGGGTCCCACTATAAACAGAAGACAATGTAAAGAAATTACAGTTGTAGAAGTGGGAGGAAAAGTCCAGAAGACTATCCTGACGAAAACCCACGGAATCAGGCAGGGAATGAAAGCCTAATCCACATGTGGACCACGGCAGGAATCGAACCGGGGTCACGGTGGAAGGCGAGGAAAGTACCGCTACACCAATCCGACTCCCCGTACCTTACGAAATTGGCTTCCAATCATTATTATTTTTGGTGCTTCATCTTTTTCTTCTTTTTTTTTTTTTTAAATACGTGATATTTATTTGAGGGTTTGGGTTCCGCTTTTTTTTTACTCGCCCTGTATACAGTCTCTCTTGCTTAAGATATAGACTACAAAAAAAATCAATCGTCCAACTTTAGAGCCTATCATATTTTAATTTTACTGTTTATTTCAATAAAGGTTTACCAAAGGCGAAATCGAGATTTAATGAGAATAATGTGCTTAATAAACGAATTAAACAACCTGTACCACTTACATTATACTACTCTGAATATAGCATTCAGGTTTGAAAAAGTAACTCTGAGAAAGTCTGAAAGGGAAGGGTACTGTTTAGCAAATAAACCTCTGTAAAAAAAAATGGGCGTCGCGAAGGGGGGGGGGGACAAAAGGGGGCTTTTCCCCCCTCCCCCTGGAAAATCCCCCAAAAAGGAGGAAAAGTAGGGGAAAGAAAAAGAAAAAAAAGCGAAGCATTATTGCAGTTAATTTAATGGATGGAAAAATGATAAATCGAGAATATGCTGGGGAAAGTACAGGGATTGTTTTCGGGGAAAATGTGCTTTGCCCCCTCTACAAAAAAATCCTGGCGACGCCCAAGTAGCCTAATAACTGACGCGGCGGCATCATAACATTGTAAAGATTTTTGCACCACAGTTTAATTCACATATTCACCACAGTTTAATTGACATATTTCGACGAAACTATCATACTCTAATACAGGCATTTAATTGTTGTGTTTCATTTTTAACGTCTAGTTTTGTGTTCAATTGATCATGGAACGGGCGGTGGCTCGAAAACGCGTATACTACTTTCATAGGAACGTATATAATGAGCAAACGGCTACAAAAAGCGCGATAAAATGGTTTGTACGTGTACATGTACATGTATATAGTGTGCACGTGTACATGTATATAATTTCTGTGAGTGTTTACATGCAAGCTACTCGCCCAGTGTCCTGATCATGAAACCTTCCTCTACTCGACGCTTGTGTTTGGGAATTTTCGTCTGGGGCCTACGAGTGAAGTGCTAATCACAATTTCCATGAAGGGTCTACCGAGGTAAAATACTACTCCATGCATATTGCATATATTTGATTTTAAATTAATGAAAACAGAAAGTTGTCAAGACTAATTAAATCGTCATGTTTACGCCAAAGAGTTGAATTCATGAGTCGTCTTGCCAAATCTACGCCTCGGGTTGCCTACAAGAATAAATTAGCTCGATGTCTGCAATGACACTTGGTGTAACCTCTGTAGCTCCACTCTGCATGTTGATGGCTGAAACTGACAAGCCAAACCAAAGGTACTCATCAGCGAAGATGATGTAGTCACGCGCTCCCTCGACTTCACTGGCGGAGCACATGCCGTCTTCATAGCCAAAGTCGCTCACGTCGACAAACTTCGTGTCGATCCCGCCTTTGTAGTAGCACTCGACCTCAAAGGTAGCATCGTACAAGGGGTTGGATATAGTTATACCGAAGAAGGAGAAGGCAGATTGGCCGATGCTGCTAACCTTACCTCTGAATACCACCGATGCTTGCTGCAGTCTTTCCTGGAAACTCTGCGGTCTCCAATTTTGGGGAATATCACAAGCTTTGCCTGGGACTACCGCAATGGACAAACAGATCAACAGAATAGCACCAACGCCCTGCATGGCTGATGTCTTTTAAACCTGTAGCAATCGGGGCGGGGTGGTGGTGGGGGAATAATGAGATAACTTATTTTGAACTGTAAACCCAAAATATTACATCGAACATGCTTTAAAGACATAAGCATATTAGGGGGAGACTTGGTTGCTTGAAAGGTGAGAGGTGAAACTTCTTACATTTCTTAAGTTAACAAATTTGGACTTCGCTGGCTTCTGCATTCCTAAATCCATCTGTCTGTAGCATTCATAATTATAAATCAAAGTCTTCCCCTCTGACTGGACAGGGAGGAGAATACAATAAATGCCTAAGGTTGATCAGATTTCTACTGGAACAAAACGTATTGTGATCTCAGGATTGAACAACTCATTCCAGATGTGCAACCGGAACACAGTGGCACAAAAGGCAACCCGTTCACACATGCAGCTTCCAAAGAAAAAAACGAATTTGATTTTCCTTCTTAATATCGTTGCTTGAATATAATGCTACGCTCGTGCACCTTCGTTCGTGCCTTACGGTCACCATTTTGAAACACAGCACTGCATGAATGTTTCGAGGTCCGCCCGGTATTCCGAAGGTTTATTGATTTGAAGGTACAATAGACCGAACACGCACACATTTCCCGTACCCAGGTGTTCATTAGTCCGAAAATGAAATACGGTTCGTTAATCCGAGCATTTGATGCGATAGTCCAAATGTGAGGCCGAAGGTATGATAGTCTGAATTAAGAATAAAGTATGACAGTTAATCATTATTAGTCCCAAGGTTTAATAAGTCCGAAATGAAAACAACGTTCAGTAGTCCGAAGGTTCATTAATTCGATCGAAAGGTTCAAAAGTCCTTTAATGCTGTCAATTCGGAATGTTGACTTATTGTCGATTAGGACAAAATAGAACTTATCGTCTATTCGGAATATCGAATCTGCGGATCATTTAATTTTACTCTATTTTTGGATTAATGAACCTTCGGACTAATGAACCTTCAGACTAACGACCCTTTGGATTATTATCGAACCTTCGGACTATCTAACCTTTGGACTATCGAACCATCGGACTATCGAGCGGTAACCTATGTTTGTCGAGTGAACATACAAGCTTACCGTGTTTTGGTGGGTGTTTACGCTCGCCGCAAAGTCGTCAGGTGGGACCTTTAATTCGCTTGACAAGAAAAAACTTCTTCATCAGCTGACGCACAAAATGTGACATTATATAGATTTTCCTCCCAGTATCGACCACATGTTGATGACACCTTAAACTGAATGTGATACTTCAAATGACGATCATTGATATGAAATTTAATGATCCTCCTCGAGGCCCTGTCAAATGTTTCCCCATCAATTCAGAATGAAAAGTGAAAGGACGCTGCAAAATAATCCGTTGGCTGCAAGTACCAACAAGCCTCCACTCCGTTCATTGACCTCCATTTAATTATTGCCCTTTTTACGAGATTGAAGTAAAGCAAAACGGCTGTCTTTGTGAAGTTGATTACATATGTCTCGATACTGAATAGAGTGTGCGCGGACAACAACAGCTGAATCTTGTTGTCAACAGTAAGCGGGAGTATAGGAGAATTTTTAAAAGCACTGAGGGGCGGGAGGGGGACGCCTCGTAGTGACTCATGGGACGCAGACGCATATATACCACTGATCTCTATATAAAGACTGGATAGCTAATACAGAGCCGCACAATGTACGAATTTGACGCCATATTGGTGAGACCGGCTGGTGATCTACAAAGGACAAGTTGTCGTTTTTATAGACAGCATTATTTCTTTTGTAACGTCGCGGTTCACTTGACTTATATTTTGACCACCATCACTGACCAAGGTTAACTACAATTTTTCTAACGTCGTGGTTACTAAAATGCCGCAAATATAACTTTTTCGGCGTTTTGAAATAATAATCACAACGGAAATGTGTCCCTTTTAGAACATCATAATATGTGTACGTGACCAAAATGCGCGTCAACTGTTGATACAACGCGCGCGTATTTACGCGTAGAACGTTCGTATTATACGCGGCCATCTTCGTGAGACCGGGGGCGAATTGGTCAATATGCAAAGTCTACTGTGTGAATGTTGTATGCATATCCGCTATCCAGTCTTTATATAGAGATCAGTGATATATACCCATGTACACATGTACAATGGGCTCCGTGCGCTTACTAAGAGGGCGCCCTTTTACCTAGCAACGACGTCCCATGGGCAAGGGCGGATCCAGAACACAATTTTCGGGGGGGCCAAAAAAAATTTGGTCCCCCAAAAATGTGGGTCAAAAAAAATACGGCGTGGGGTTCGGGGCCCGCTGAAGGGCCCCGAAAAATTTTTGGATTCTAGATGCTCTGTGGTGCGATCTGAGGCAATTTCTGACCACTTTAACCAATGGTTTTTTTGAGGAAAAGATGGTGGTGTACTCATTGCCTGCCTTTATTGCGATGTCACATAAAAAAAAAAAAATTGGTTTCGTTTTGGGGGGGGCCATGGCCCCCTTTGGCCCCCCCCCTGGATCCGCCCTTGCCCATGGGCGGGACATTTTGGCCAAGTTCGGGCAAGGACCACTTCTTATGGGAAAGCACCGAAATAATTATGACTGGTAAGCCAATTTAATAAACTGCTTTTAGATGAGAAAAATATTTCAATTGCTCAATCCGTTCAAATTAGATCACCACTTAAACGAAATGATCTTAAAACCTGTTTCGTCCCCCCAAAAAACACGATTTATTGTGTGTTCTAACTTCTGACTGTTTGGAACAACAAAAGAAAATGACACAGAATACTTGTTTCAACAACCGTAGTACGCAATATCTTTATCAACAACCCTGTTTGGGCGTAAATCCTGGGGGTTAGGATTAGGGTTAGGGCCATTGGATCAATTCCCTCCCCATTTTGTGCTGAACCAAAAAACAAATATATAAAAAAAATCGTGGTGGTTGTGGAAAAACAGCCTGTAAAAAAAAAAAAGGGAACATTCTCAGCCACCTTAATACCAAGGTTAATTTTAAACTTACAGCAGTACAAAAGACTGAGCATTTTATCCAACCCGCATGGGCGTCGCAAGGGGGGGGCAAGGGGGGCGCTTCCCCCCCCCCCCCGAAAAGCAAAAAAAAAGGGGGGGAAAGGAAGAAAAAAAGAGCAAAAGAGGCGCGAAGTCATATTTGTGGAAATTTAATGGGTGGGGGGGGGAGGCAAAATGTCCCTGCCCCCCTCTGAAACTGATAAATCGAGAATATGTTGAGAAATACAGGAATTTTTTGGGAAAAATCTGTTTTGCCCCCCTCTGGAAAAAAATCCTGGCGACGCCCATGCCAACCCGACCCTATTTTTACGTCTCAACCTTGTCGATCGGCTCTTTTTTTTTTAAAACGTACAAACGTATTCAAGTTGTCCATTACCCAACATTAACACCCTTCTTAACGTCATACACGTCAAAAACGTCCGTAACATTCCTGCTGTCCGCACTCTTGCATTTGCTTTTTCACAGTCGGTGAATTCTGTTGGAAACCTCCGGGTCCCCCCCCCCCCCCCCCCCCATCATTTCAGAAAAAAAGACCTGCCTGCTGATTTGTTCCTCATAATCACAAAATCGGACAGTGAAAAATTATGTTTCAGTCTTGACTTAAATTATTAAAATCCATGCCATTTATATTTCAATGCCCGTGTGTAATTTCTGGTTCTCACTGAGCTGAATAGCATCGAAATAGCATTCCATTGGCCGGTGTAAAAATGGTTTTTTTTCTATTGTAAAACATGCATAACTTCTGATAGCATAATATATCAATTTTAGTAAAAAAACATTTCAAGAGTGGAAGAACATGCTTGTTTAATACGTGCTTCGTTGGTGTGTCAAATTTAATTGCTTGTTAAGGGTGATCATTAATCCGCGTCACTTTCGTTTTGACTCGCGCTGTATATTGTAGCTCAGATAGGCTACTTGACCTAGTTCTTTCAATGTTTTTTTTCCCGGCATCTACCCAAGTATTGGTGAATATAATTGAAATCCAATATCGATGGGAAATTCTCACCTGTCGGTACGTACAACACACACTAATATTACATAAATTTTAATTAAAGCAGGGAGCTCTTTGAGTGGATGACAGATGACTCGTAAAATTCAATTTGGGCAATTCTATAACGGACTCTGATCGTGCATGCAAGCCAAGCCTTTCATCAATTGCCGAAATTAATAACTTGACACTTTTTCAACGTAGCGTGCGACCATACATTATCAAATCGATTCGGTGTGACTTTAATTGCCACTCTGGCGTCCAGCATAAGTACTCAAAGGCACCATTATGAAAACAAGTGTTAAAAATGTATAGTAGGAAGTTGGATATTTATGTCAAGTCGGGCTTATTGTGAAAAGCATGAAGTGCAACGCGAATGTCATTACTTTTTGCACTGTGGCGGCGATGTTGCTGCTGCACCTCCGGGTGGTACCGGCGTGCATGACCTGCCGTACGCCGTGGATAAGTTTCCAGAGCCACTGCTACCTCTTGGTTACCGAGAACAAGACCTTCGATGAAGCCGAGGCCCACTGCCAGGAATTATCCCGCCATGGTAAACCTTCTCATCTGATGTCCATCAAAAGTCAAGAGGAGCACGATTTCCTCCTCGAGTTGATTACAGCCACCTACGGTCACCGCCCAAATATCTGGTTCGGGTATCGCCTGGATCGCACCAACGGATCCTTTTACTGGCTGGACGGCAGTCCGCTTGGTGATTACACTAACTGGAAGTCGGGTGAGCCCAACGACGTGAATGGCCAAGAAGACTGCTGTCAAATATTCGGCGACAATGACTTGTGGAATGACAATAAGTGCAGCATTACCCTAGGGTTCGCTTGCAAGACTTCCACAAGATTTTCTTAATTTCTGTTAATGATGTCACAAAATAGCCAGTGATCTGCGGAGGGCCGGAGGTGCATCGTGTGTCGTTACATTGGGAAATACCTATCATTCGATTTGTGATTGGCTGTAATATGATCCTATTCAACTTGACAATAATTACGGAAATGGATATGATGTTTGACTGGGAATCGAGAAAGTGCAAGTTTTTGTTCAAACGGTAAATTCAGCCCAAGTTCCCTCCTTGACTATCGGATAGAATCGAAGATTAACTGGCCCATGGTACCTTATCGGGTTCGGCCCGGATCGTTATAGACTTCGTCATACACGCACCAGCATGGTTAAACACTCAAATTGCGTTAACGTCCGGTTCCAAATGGTTCCAATGCTACTTAATGTGCAGTGGGGTGATGAAAACTGAAGTGACGTCACACTTACCAACAGGATTGAACTCACTATAGGCTACAAGCTACAGGCTATAATCTTGTGGATTTCTCTTACACCACGTTAAAAGGACACGGTTATAGGTTTCACATGTATTTGACATGTATTTGACATGTATTTCTCGGTGTGTGTTCATTGACAGTGCGGTAGTTGGTGACATAACTTGCAAATTCAAGGAACAGAACAGATCATAACATCATATTTAACATTGGTCAGCCGTTGGGAGCGGGGGGGGGGGTGTTAGCCACCCCAACCGCCCCCTTCAGCCGCCCCTGTTTTTTTTTTTGGTTCAATAGTTTTTGCCACCTAGTATACTGGGCTTTTTGTATCCTTTTAGTATTGCATTTTTATTACTTTCGTGAAGAGGGAATAAATATTCCGAAAGAAAAGGCCCGACAGGCCTACATAGGACGGGACGCTGTATTGGTTCGGCAAGCTCAAAATTCAAGCCCCTGTCACGTATCCGTATGGATTGTGCGTGTGACGTCATCACTTTTTGTGCCCTTTCATATGTGATGCAGGGCATGTGATACGCGAAGCACGTGCGAAGGCCGTCTGATACGGGAGCGGCACCTATGAAAGATTCTCGATTTTACTACTAGGCCTATATTTGTGTGTGGAAGTTCGATACAGACATGAGACGGTGCCTCAAACTTTTTGGGTGTAGTCATGTTTTAGGGTCCTCAGGAGTTCTCTTAAATTTAAATGTAGGTCATTTGTTTCAGAAACGGCTCTTTCTACGTACTTCTGAGAGAAGGGGATCAGTAGAACAAAAAATAAATTGGTAAGATACGGCAGGCCCTAAATAACAGTGTTGTAGGTCTCGAGACCGGTCTCGGTCTCGAAACCACTTTTTGCTGGTCTCGGTCTCGGTCTCGGGAGCTGTGGTCTCGGTCTTGGTCTCGGTCTCGGTCCCCTTTGGTCTCGATATTTTGGCTGGTCTCGTGTCGAGACCAGCCAAAAAGTGAGGGGGCGGATTCCGTCCCCGGCCCTTTTAGGGTTAAGTAAAGAATCAGTTTAAAGCAAATGTGACTGCAGTGTGATGCGATTAAAGCAAATGTGACTGCAGTGTGATGCTAATAGACATGTCTCTCTTCACTTTCTAGTGAGTGAGGCATAGTCCAATAACCATTGTTCCTCTTCTTATTTCTCGTTTTTATTGTGGGATGGTCTGTTGAAACAAGCACCTTATAGCCATCCTCATTGATTCCAAATACAACTGAGATTTTAAATCTTATGAATCAAGACTGAAACATTATTTTTACCGTTAGATTTTGTGTTTTGAATATGGGGAACAATTCAACTCTTTTTCCCCAGAAATATTGCCGATTTTTTTTTCTATTTTCCTTTTCAAATTTTCCTTGATTCGTGGAGGCGGGAAAACGTTTTTTTTTCATTATATTTATTAATGGATATTCATCAATTCGTAGAACGGTAAATTTGTTATTAGTGGTGGACAGCTGAATTTTGTGATCTCTTTATTAAAATAGTGTAACGGACCTTTGCTGTCATCCGAGCGGTTTATTATTAGCGGGGATTTTTAGTCTTATCAGGTTGGAATCGGCACCGGTCTGTCATTGGGTAGCGTGGCGACAGTGCCGATTCCAATCTCCCTGCTTAGTAGTGCAGACTAGAAATTATCACTTACACTGCATGTATTTGAATAACCTACAAATTATGCAAATTACGTGAAATTTTCACAGTTACTACTCGATAACATGTTCTTTATCCCGCTTATATTTTTTACAAAATGGAGCATGCCATTTTTTTTTTTTATCATACGGTCACTTTCTTTTTGACTCGCCATGTATTTATCTGTTCATCTGTGATAAACACAAACTGAGCTACTGCCATAGTCACACAAACATAGATTCTAATTGTCTGCCTCGTCTCCTTCCTAAATGTCAATTACGTTTGCATGAGTCGAGAAGACTTTTGTTCCATTAATCGCTATATGCTGTTTACGGCCATCACAATAAACGATTAAAATATTGGCATTGTGTCGTACTTGTAAATCACTAAAATATTCAAGTAAATCGCCCTGCAAAGTAGCCGATGCGGGCGATACAATGGCACGGTACAAAACACAGAGAGGTGTGCGCACTTTTTTATCGTGTAGCGTGCGACCATAATTGATCAGTGTGACGTTAATTGCCACTCTAGCGTCCAGCATAAGAAGCCAGTCACCAGTATGAAAACCAGTGTACAAGACAGTGTAGGAGGTAGGAAGTTCGATTTCTCGCTTCTTGCAAATTAACGTGAAGTCGGGTTCATTTTGAAAAGCATGAAGAGCAACGCGAATGTCATTACTTTTTGCACTGTGGCGGCAATGTTGCTGCTGCACCTCCGGGTGGTACCGGCGTGCATGACCTGCCGTACGCCGTGGATAAGTTTCCAGAGCCACTGCTACCTCTTGGTTACCCAGAACAAGAACTTCGACGAAGCTGAGGCCCACTGCCAGGAATTATCCCGCCATGGTAAACCTTCTCATCTGATGTCCATCAAAAGTCAAGAGGAGCACGATTTCCTCCTCGAGTTGATTACAGCCACCTACGGTCACCGCCCAAATATCTGGTTTGGGTATCGCCTGGATCGCACCAACGGATCCTTTTACTGGCTGGACGGCAGTCCGCTTGGTGATTACACTAACTGGAAGTCGGGTGAGCCCAACGACGTGAATGGCCAAGAAGACTGCTGTCAAATATTCGGCGACAATGACTTGTGGAATGACAATAAGTGCAGCATTTCCCTCGGGTTCGTTTGCAAGACTGCCACAAGATTTTCTTAATTTCTGCTAATGATGTCACAAAATAGCCAGTGATCTGCGGAGGGCCGGAGGTGCATCGTGTGTCGTTACATTGGGATAAACCTATCATTCGATTTATGATTGGCTGTAACATCCACTTGTGCAGCAAATCAGTCAAAGAAATAGCCTACAAAACCCTCATCAGACCGAAGCTTGAGTACTGTGCATCAATATGAGATCCTCATCACAACAACACCAAGGCATCTCTTGAGAAAATCCAACGCCGAGCTGCTCGCTTTGTTCAAAATGACTACAGCAGGAACTCAAATGTCACAAACATGCTGGCAAACCTCCGATGGGAAACTGACAACGTGAATTATAATTAATTTTAAAGTAGAACAAAGAAACTGACGGAAGCGGGGTTTGAATCTGCGACTCCCAGATTGTAGGCAGTTCCCCTTTTAGTCAATAGGCCTTACTCACGAGGAAGTCAGTAGATCATGTTCCCTGACACTATTTGATAACTTGTAAACTGTTGAATGGATGGTGCCAGACTATCTTACGATTGGAGTGCGTGCCGCAAGCCTCACTTTCAATTTTTTTTTTAATGTCGCTCAAAACATTAGGGTATGTTTCATCACCAATTTTAAATATTCATCAGAGCAGACTGGTATTGATATGTAATGAACTTTTATTTCATTGCATTCATTTCTACTCGCAAGTTCCAACAATTAAAAGTTTCCGCGCTCGGTATGCCCGACTCGTGAATAACGTCAATGGGGATGCATTAGAAAATGATACGTATAGCGCATACGCCGGTCATACGCATGTGGCTCGGGAAAACATGGCTTATTGAATCACCACATTGTGTGTTAATTTCATCAGACTTACATAACGCATTTTTTATGTAAGATGATTGCCGATAGTGTGCCCGATGAAATGGACGACTTTTCTCGAGCTGAATACAGGTCCCGTAGACGTACCGTTTCTAATGGTCCTTTTTGCTTTGTTCAAGTCGCGCTAGAGCCCTAACACTTGCATACACTGTAAAAAAAAAAAATTTAAAAAAAGGTTGGATAAAACACTGTTGGGCAATGTAATTTACCCAGAATTGGTATGAAATTATCTCATATTGGGTTGAATTGGGTAAAAACTGTCAAACTATTGGGAAGAATTTGCCCAAGAGTGTAGGCAGTTGATAATTCGACCAGCGTTGGTCGAATTATCAACCCATTTTGCCCAACTTTTTTACAGTGTATTTAGGCATGAGAACAAAGAAATAAGATCAGATGGATAGGGCATATTCCTAGCCGTACACCGATTATAGGGAAAGTATGTAGGAGCATAATTATAAGACACTAAGCAATCAATACCATGTCAGAGGCGTTGAGGGTGTGTATATACCAGCGAAAGAGTAAGCCAAACAGCGCCATCTGCAGTTCGTGAACGGAGTCCACATTTTTCTTAAGGCTGATTCCCGATTTCCCCATTCATTTTGACATCGAATTCGGAACAGCAACCAGGGAATTAAAGGGAATGTACATCATTGGCTTTTGCGGTAATTTTCAGAAATGAAGTATTTGAGGGGTTAGTATAATAGATCAAATATTGTTTAACTGACATGTTTGAAGTTTTGTGTTCGAAAATGCTGGAAAAATCAAGAAAAACACAAATGTTTAAGTAGTCTGGTTCCCTGACTCCACTAAAGATAAAATGAATCAATTTATAGATGTCGGAAAATTGTAAGGTAAGGGAACCAGTTTAGCTGGCCTGCACCCGTTCATAAACATGTAAACCAATAGCAAACAACATTTGGACTGAAAAAACTGTAAATTAGGAGCAGTAGTCGAAATATAGTTAGGTTTTTCCAACGGTGGTCGGCCGACCACCGTTGGAAATGTATACAAAAATACAATTTTTTTGAAAATGACTTCACACAAGGTGCCATAATTTTACAGGATGCTTAAGACTGTCATTTACCAACATCCTAGTAAGGTATGTCGTAAAAACTTGGTAGTTTTTTTCTTTGATGTTTGCAAATGTTGTATTTTCCCTTTCACATCAATTCATTGTACAAGGCGAGTCAAGTTAAAAAAAAAAAAAGTGGCCGAGTCAGAAAAAAATGTATTTACAATATGTGGCTCTCCATTTAGTAAACATTACATAATAATATGTTATTGACTATCATTAATTGTGGAAATTTCACGTAATTTGCATATTCTATTCACAAGTTATTTCTATTTTAATACAAATATCACCAAATCCAGCTGTCCACCATTGTTCATTTAATGATACGTATTAATGAATGAAAAATACAATGAACCTTGGAGGTTTTCCTTCCTCCTGCTCCATGAATGCACGAAAACTTGCGACAGAAAACAGACAAAAATCACCGTCATCATTTCAGAAAAAAAAGACCTGCCTGCTGATTTGTTCCTCATAATCACAAAATCGAACAGTAAAAAGTTATGTTTCAGTCTTGACTCACATTATTAAAATCCCATTTGTATTTCAATACATGTGTGTAATTTCTGGTTCTCACTGAGCTGAATAGCATCGAAATAGCATTCCATTGACGGGTGTAAAAATGTTTTTTTTTTCTATTGTAAAACATGCATAACTTCTGAAAGCATAATATATCAATTTTAGTAATTTGTTTTACAAGAGTGGAAGAACATGCTCGTTTAATACGTGCTTCGTTGATGTGTCAAATTTAATTGCTTGTTAAGGGTTATATTTAATCCGCGTCACTTTCGTTTTGACTCGCGCTGTATTGTAGCTCAGTTAGGCTGCTTGACCTAGTTCTTTCAATGTTTTTTTTTCTACAGCATCTACCCAAGTATTGGTGAATATAATTGAAATCCAATATCGATGGGAAATTCTCACCTGTCGGTACGTACAACACACACTAATATTACAGAAATTTTAATTAAAGCAGGGAGCTCTTTGAATGGATGACACATGACTCGTAAAATCCAATTTGGTCAATTCTATAACGGACTCTGATCGTGCATGCAAGCCAAGCTTTTCATCTATTTCCGAAATTAATAACTATTCATGAGATGAATTGGGCCGGGGTGATGTAAATGACGAAATTAATAAGTTGGCACTTTTTCATCGTGTAGCGTGCGACCATAATTGATCAGTGTGACGTTAATTGCCACTTTAGCGTCCAGCATAAGAAGCCAGGCACTACGGTATAAAACCAGTGTACAAGAAAGTGTAGGAGGTAGGAAGTTCGATTTCTCGCTTCTCGCAAATTAACGTGAAGTCGGGTTCATTTTGAAAAGCATGAAGAGCAACGCGAATGTCATAACTTTTTGCACTGCGGCGGCAATGTTGCTGCTGCACCTCCGGGTGGTACCGGCGTGCATGACCTGCCGTACGCCGTGGATAAATTTCCAGAGCCACTGCTACCTCTTGGTTACCGAGAACAAGAACTTCGACGAAGCTGAGGCCCACTGCCAGGAATTATCCCGCCATGGTAAACCTTCTCATCTGATGTCCATCAAAAGTCAAGAGGAGCACAATTTCCTCCTCGAGTTGATCACAGCCACCTACGGTCACCGCCCAGATATCTGGTTTGGGTATCGCTTGGATCGCACCAACGGATCCTTTTACTGGCTGGACGGCAGTCCGCTTGGTAATTACACTAACTGGATTCCGGGTGAGCCCAACGACATGAATGGCCAAGAAGATTGCTGTCATATAGCCGGCGACGATGACTTGTGGAATGACAATGAGTGCAGCACTGCCCGAGGGTTCGCTTGCAAGACTGCCACAAGATTTTCTTAATTTCTGTTACTGTCACAAAATAGCCAGTGATCTGCGGAGGGCCGGAGGTGCATCGTGTGTCGTTACATTGGGATATACCTATCATTCGATTTATGATTGGCTGTAACATCCACTCGTACAGCAAATCAGTCAAAGAAATAGCCTACAAAACCCTCACCAGACCGAAGCTTGAATACTGCGCATCAATATGGGATCCTCATCACAACAGCACCAAGGCATCTCTTAAGAAAATCCAACGCCGAGCTGCTCGCTTTGTTCAAAATGACTACAGCAGGAACTCAAGTGTCACAAACATAATGCTGGCAAACCTCCGATGGGAACCTCTCGCAAGTCGTCGCACCAAACTTCGCTTAATTTCCATCTTTAAGGAAGTCCATAATATCACTCCATCAAACGTCAACTGTCGCAAGAACATCATAATATCCACCCGACTGCAAACCGGGCCTCACATCTTAGAAACCCCACCATTCAACAAGAACGGTTACCAGTACTCATTCTACCCCCGGACAACTCGCGAATGGAACATCCTCCCACCGGACGTTAGAGCTCAAACTGACATCAAATCTTTCAAAGAGAAACTGGATCAAGTAAACATGGATGAGCTGGTCGAAAAAGCTCATTAAAATCTAATCACCTCCGCCACACTGACCTATGCGTTATAACCACTATCTGGTGGTGTTTGCATAGTATCCAGCAGAAGCAGAGACATGATCCTATTCAACTTAATTACGGAAATGGATATGATGTTTGACTGGCAATCGAGAAAGTGCAAGTTTTGTTCAAACGGTAAATTCAGCCCAAGTTCCCTCCTTGACCATCGGATAGAATCGAAGATTAACCGGCCCATGGTACCTTATCGGGTTCGGGATCGTTATAGACTTCGTCATACACGCACCAGCATGGTTAAACACTCAAGTTGCGTTAACTTCCGGTTCCAAATGGTTCCAATGCTACTTAATGTGCAGTGGGCGTTATGAAAACTGAAGTGACGTCACACTTACGAACAGGATTGAACTCACTAGGCTACAAGCTACAGGCTATAATCTTGTGGATTTCTCTTAACACCACGTTAAAAGGACACGGTTATAGGTTTCACATGTATTTCACATGTATTTTACATGTATTTCTTGGTGTGTGTTCATTGACAGTGCGGTAGTTGGTGACATAACTTGCAAATTCAAGGAACAGAACAGATCATTTAACATTGGTCAACCGTTGGGAGCGGGGGGGGGGGCGGAGGTAGCCACCCCAATCGCCCCCTTCAGCCACCCCTGTTTTTTTTGTTTAATAGTTTTTGCCACCTATACTGGGCTTTTTGTATTCCTTTTAGTAGGCCTATTGCATTTTTATTACTTTCGTGAAGAGGGAATGAATATTCCGAAAGAAAAGGCCTATAGGCCTACATGTAGGACGGGACGCTGTATTGATTCGGCAAGCTCAAAATTCAAGCCCCTGTCATGTATCCGTATGGATTGTGCGTGTGACGTCATCACTTTTTGCGCCCTTTCATAAGTGATGCAGGGCATGTGATACGCGAAGCACGTGCGAAGGCCGTCTGATACGGGAGCGGCACCTATGAAAGTTTCTCGATTTTACTACTATAGGCCTATATTTGTGTGTGGAAGTTCGGTACAGACACGAGACGGTGCCTCAAACTTTTTCGTTGTAGACATGTTTGAGGGTCCTCAGAAGTTCTCTTAAATTTAAATGTAGGTCATTTGTTTCAGAAACGGCTCTTTCTACGTACTTCTGACAGAAGGGGATCAGTAGAACACAAAATAAAT
This sequence comes from Patiria miniata, assembly GCF_015706575.1. NCBI lineage: Eukaryota > Metazoa > Echinodermata > Asteroidea > Valvatida > Asterinidae > Patiria > Patiria miniata. The sequence continues at coordinate 13,096,421 of NW_024037073.1, forward strand.
TGGTTAGATACGGCAGGCCCTAAATAACAGTGTTGTAGGTCTCGTCTCGAGACCGGTCTCGGTCTCGGTCTCGAAACCACTTTTTGCTGGTCTCGGTCTCGGGAGCTGTGGTCTCGGTCTTGGTCTCGGTCTCGGTCCCCTTTGGTCTCGATATTTTGGCTGGTCTCGAGTCGAGACCAGCAGCCAAAAAGTGAGGGGGCGGATTCCGCCCCCCCCCCGGCCCTTTTAGGGTTTAGTAAAGAATCAGTTTAAAGCAAATGTGACTGCAGTGTGATGCTAATAGACATGTCTCTCTTCACTTTCTAGTGAGTGAGGCATAGTCCAATAACCATTGTTCCTCTTCTTATTTCTCGTTTTTATTGTGGGATGGTCTGTTGAAACAAGCACTTTATAGCCATCCTCATTGATTCCAAATACAAACTTAAATCTTATGAATCAAGACTGAAACATTATTGTTACCGTTAGATTTTGTGTTTTGAATATGGGGAACAATTCAACTCTTTTCCCCAGAAATATTGCCGATTTTTTTTTTCTATTTTCCTTTTCGATTTTTCCTTTATTCGTGGAGGCGGGAAAGCGTTTTTTTTTTCATTATATTCATTAATGGATATTCATCAATTCGTAGAACGGTAAATTTGTTATTAGTGGTGGACAGCTGAATTTTGTGATCTCTTTATTAAAATAGACACGACTTGGGAATAGAGTATGCAAATTACGTAACATTTTCACAGTTACTACTCGATAACATGTTCTTTATCCCGCTTATATTATTTTACAAAATGGAGCGTGCCATTTCTTTTTTTTTTTATCATACGGTCACTTTCTTTTTGGCTCGCCATATATTTATCTTTTCATCTGTGATAAACACAAACTGAGCTACTGCCATAGTCACACAAAAATAGATTCTAATTGTCTGCCTCGTCTCCTTCCTAAATGTCAATTGCGTTTGCACGCGTCGAGAAGACTTTTGTTCCATTAATCGCTATATAATGTGTACAGCCATCACATTAAACGATTAAAATATTGGCAATGCAATACTTGTAAATCACTAAAATATTTAAGTAAATCGCCCGGCAAACTGGTAGCCGATGCGGGCGATACGCTGGCACGGTACTAGCCTTTAGTCAAGTCCCACGCGCCTATACTCGGACCATCCGGACACGTAACGCATCCCGGATGCTGGCACGTAAAAAGACTAGCACGAGCGGCGAAGCCGCGAGGGCCTTTACTATCTCGTGGAACTAATGACTTATTCATTTATTCACGTAATATAAAATTATCAAGCAATTTAAATCAATCATCTAACGGTGGTTTGCGGTTACCAGCAACAGCACGCGGGCCATGGCGCGCGTGCTGTCGACATGTCTGGTGCCAGACGACGGCTGATTTACTTTAGTAATTCTGCATTTTCATTGGTCAATTCACAACGGGTAATGCATTATGCATGTCTACTAAATCGGTAGACAAATGTAAAGAAAAACATAAGCGTTCTCCGCGAGATGGTAAAGGCCCTCGCCAACCTCGTCCCCAGGGTGTCGAGCAGTACGCGCCCACCACTACCTGCTCTCTCACCCTGGTATTGGATCATATTCATGTGCAAGATTTTTGCAAATTAGGAGTAGTCTGGTACCTGCCTGTGCGTTACATTTGCGTTTGTTTTTGTATGCGGTGTCTGGGGTAAAAACAGAATCAATTCGTCGCAGCGCGAGCATGGCGTGAGTTACAAAAACATGATTTTATTTTAATTAAACTGTTACGATCTTAACGAGACAACATGCAGTATCACATTTCATATTAATATTAACAAACTGGAAAGGAAATGAATATTTTTGAGAAGGCGTGGACGAATGATTGCGAAAACACGTACTGCACGTTGTGAATAACAACACCAAGTACACGATATAAATCCATTTCTAGCCAATTGCGGTATCGAATCAGGATGCAGGAAGGAAGTTTCCTATCCAGGGTTTACTATTGGAAACAACGTTGGAAATAAAGTAAGCACTGGGGACGAGGTTGGGCCCTCGCGGCTTTGCCGCTCGTGCTAGTCTTTTTACGTGTCAGCATCCAGGGTGTGTCACGTGTCCGGGTAAGTGCGTGTGACTTGACTAAAGGCTAGCACGGTACAAACACAGAGAGGCGTGGGCACTGAGCCATAAATCCTAAAAGAACATCTCGCCCACCACATTCAGTTTGTGACAGCGCCCTTCTATTGTGTCGGCCATATTCTCAAATAGGCTAATGGCGATGATGACAGCGGGCAGATTAACAGAAGATAGATCAGGCAAATATGGTTCATCGATCTTCTATAGTATATGTAACGTTATTGACATTAAACAAAAATAAAGTGGCATTACATTTCAGCCTTAGCCAGGCCTTCTTCAGAGGTAAATGCAATGACAGAGGAACAAGAAACAAACATGTAGGGGACACACAAACATGAAGGGTTGGAAGGAGAATCACAAACTTTATGGATGGGGGGGGGGGGGGGGCAGACCGGTTACAGCCCGATTGTCCAAAGGTTCTTTAATCTGAAGGGTCATTAGTCCGAAGGTTCGTTATTCCGAAGGTCCAATAGTCCGGAATTGATGCAGCGACGCGGGGTTTTTTCAAGCTTGGATTGTACAGACAAGGTGGGTATACTTTGTTTCATTGTGTCCTCATATACCTCAGTGTCCTCCATCATTTGCCTTGGTGCCCTCCATCACTTGCCTTTGTGCAATTTTTCCATTTCTTGGTGCTCCTTGGTACAACTTGACGTTTCAGGTGGTGCGGCAATCGAGATCAATGTTGTAGCTACCGCGGAAAATTTTGGAAGATGGTACCAGCCCCCCCCCCCGACATTTCTGCAAGGATGTGCCCCAAAAAATGCTTAACAAGTGCCATTTTTCGGTGATGCCCCCCCCCCCCCCAGTTTGAAAACCGTTTCGCCGCCGCTGCTGAAGGATTGGACAAACAAAATGATCATCGAGACAAGTCTACCGATTGACGATTGGGGGCGCAGGCGCGTACTTTTTTTTTTTTATACAGAGCGCCGTTTATATCATATTTTTTTTAAAAAGTATGCTAGTCCTTATTTGCATTCCGTATACATGTAGATATTAACGATTTCGCGGTGGGAATACCGTTCCGCAAATGTCTTTAACTTTTGCAGCAGTGAAATGGGAACTAGACAACTGAACCTCCATGGACAGAACATCATTAGAGACCAATGTTTAAAAGATAGACGGTATCTTTTGGCAGACATGGAGAGGAGAAATTTACAAAATCAGGAAAAAGTACAATTTTATTGAATATTGTTAAAATTTACCAAAGACGCAACATTTAAAAATCATCTTTATTGTACAACTCAGCAGAAAGTCCTTAGTTACTATAAATTATGAACTTCGCTTCTACCTACTGTCCAAAAGGGCTCTGGGAACTGGGGAGGGCACTGTTCCCCTCCCCCCCCCCCCCGCGATTTTTTTTTTTGAACGATGATTTTTTGCCCTGTATTTTTTCCATAAATGGTTAGAGAGTTCTGACATGGAAAAAAAGCCCAAGAAAACCAAGCTCCAAAACCATTACAATGCGCCGTGAAAATCGGCATACATTTTCAGAAATAATGGTCAGTTTTGAAGAGCGCCCCCATTCGGAAGATGGGTACCAAATTCACGCATTGTGACCGTTTTAGCCGATTTTCGGCTAACTTTGACAGATTATTTTGTTACAAAAAAAAAAGAGTTTGACAGAAAAGTTGACAGAATTAATTTTTTTGGGCAGATTTCCGGCAGAATTCTGCAAAATAGTTATAGTAAATAAAAACATATCAAATTTGAAGGAAAAAATAGTACATTTGTTTACAAAAGCTTCAGTCTTTTCAAACAAACCCTTGCATAATTGTACAGGTTGGCTGGTCTAGGTACGTGCCAAGGTTCACTGGGAACCGGACTTCGTTGTGACGAAATCGCATTTTGCCTGAACTTTACTCAATTTCATAACATCATTATGTGACTATAGATTGTTTATAATGTAATTTGAACCTTAATTAAGGCAATACTACAACATCTGCATGGTGCATTTCGAGTAATTTGGGGAATTTGGCAGATTTTTGAAGCGCATTTAGCAGAATTTGCCATGACCTTACGGTCACCCAGATATCATTTTTTATTGAAACTGGAGTTATTTTGGTCGGTGTATCAACTGTCACATGCAGTAATTGTTGTATCCCGCTGGCCCAATGTTTATTGAAAGACAAATATTGTGAGCCTTGGAGCAATATTTGGGTTATTTTTGTTTTTCATTTCGGCGGGTAAACCCAAACCAAATGCCAATCGAACGGTGTAGCTTTTTTACGGCTGAATTGGAGGCTAGAATAACGCACGTCTGGTGGCTGTACTGTACGCCCATTAGGCCCTAGTATAGTGAGATGTTTGTCACGTGCACCTGACCAGGTCACTGTTTTGACCTCCTGGATTCGATTTCAGCCGGAGATATCGATACGGTTTGTGTGCTTGCGGAGTTTGAGGGAAGGGTGGCGACTAGGGCGATATCCCTCTCAAAATGAAAGCGATTCCAGAAACCTCCTTGCCACTTTACAATGAGGAATACGTGGCCCAGCTGCAACGATTTTTCGGTCTCGAACTGGCCTCAAAAACTGCGGGAAATGGGGACCTTCCCAATGGGAATGGAGACATGATGAATGATGATTTGACCTCAGGCTCGGGAGATCATCATCATGTCCACGAAAAAGATCGAGGAACGACCTACTTCCATCTGAAGCAACGACGCCAAGCGCCCGAGGCTGAGAAAAGCAGCGGGGAGCGGGAGCGGGAGGAAGGGCCTACCGAGGCGGACGGGCCAGACCCTCCGGACCGGTATCGGGTGCACAGCTGGTTCTGGTATGGAATCTTCTCCTTCGGTGCCCTGCTTGGCGACGATTTGTTCTACTTCTTCATTTTCAGTTTTGGTGTGGCCAACTTTTCCTGGTGGGTCACCCGGCGACTGTTGATGGTGTGGGGCTTCTGCATGTTTGTAGGCCAGGCGTGCAAGGAAATCTTGCGTTGGCCTCGTCCACGGGAGCCCCCCGTTGTTCGCTTGGAGAGCCGATACAACAGGGAGTATGGCATGCCGTCTACCCATGCTGTAGTTGGCACTCTCATGCCATTCACTCTTCTTGTTAGTACATGGAATCACTATGAGGTAAGGATAAATTAGTGTTTTACTACCAAATCATGAATCAGTCAGTGGGCAATTCCGTAAAATCCAACGTACGTCTGACCAAGGTCGTTAAGGTGGTGGTACCTTAGTTTGGTATGTAGGCCTATACTAATTGGTTTCTACTCATGAGATCTCCATCTCCATTGGTTAAGTCAGCAAAATATCCTGCCGGATACATCATCGCTAACTTGAGATATGTATCACATTCACTTTTGCAACAGTAGCTCATTAAAAAGTGTCTGGCATGTAGGCCCTATGTCCGAATTTACAGAATTGCCTTAGTAGTCACAAGTGGCACTAGACCTATATCCTCTTTGGGAAAGAATGTGGCACCCTGACGCCACTTCTTCAAATGGTTGTGAAAAGTCTATGGAGAGTTGAGTTCATCTTCAAAGTATTTTCTAACAAAATTGGAAATGTTTCTCAGCCCCAGATTTGTGGCTTTTAACAAGTTCTGCAATGACTGACCTTCATTGAGATATGAAAAAAAGTGGCATCAGGATGCAACATTGTTTCCCCTCTTGGTAGAAGGGGATTGAAAAAGGGTGATGCAAAAGACATCATTTTGAAACGTACGGGGGAGGAAAGATGTAATTTTCACAATGTTGGAGCTTTGCAGCAAAAGGCAGTAAAACAAAGGGGAGGGGGATAGCATTTTACTACTTCATTCTCAAATATTGTGCAAGGATCAACAAAAGAGTACACATATTATTTTTTGGCTGTTAAAATCAAAAGCAATGTTTTGATGATTGAAAGATATTTTTGAGTTGCAAAAAATAAATGAATTACAGTAGGCCTCTACTTGAAATGTTTCCCTTTCCCTATACGCTAAGGAGCTCCAAGCCCAATAGCCCTCAAGTACAAGTACATGTACATGTATGTGCAAAAAACAAATTGATTTGCCCCTTTCTCCCATGCATCTCTGACCATGCTTGGACATATATTTGGACCGGGCAAAAAAATGAACTAATGTTTCTTCTCCTGTTTTGTCTTTGCCTTCTGTGAAAACAGGATGCAACATTAACAGAACTTGTAAAAAAAAAGTCACTTCATCGAAGTTAATGAATTTTGGCCCCCACAGTATCCACACTTGCTGGGGTTTGTTCTGGCGTGCAACTGGACACTGTTGGTGTGCTGCAGTAGGCTCTACAGGGGCATGCACTTCATTCTGGTAAGTCAGCAGAGTTCATCTCGGCAGTTGTTTCAACTTTGCTCCAAAAAATGGTGAATTGTATCAGACCACACATGTAGGCTTGAGACCTGGTTAGAATCCTACATGCTGCACATGGTCCTGGATACATGCACCTTTTTTTTCTGAAAGACATTTACTACTCAATTGAACTTGGACCCAGTTAGTCTATAGCACCTGTGCTTCATTGGGGTCAAGTTCATTATCAAGTGTTACTAATTGCCCTTGTAGTAATATATCATCACTAACTTTTGACGTTTATTCAGTCCAGATTCCAGATTGTGACGCACGTACCATGTTTGCATGGTTTGATGAGATAATGCCTACGTTGAAGATAGGCCTACAGGGGCAGATCTAGCTTTCAGAAAATGGGGAAAGGGGAGGGTTGAGTGAAGGCGTGCCGAAGGTATGCCTTGCTAGAGGGTCAAGGCATGTCCCCCCCTCCCCCCCCCCCCCGAAAAGTTTTGAAAAGTCCAATGCCTTCTCCTGCATTCTAAGGCATCTTGAGGCTTATTAAGGCCATTCCATATATTATTTTTGGCCCCATTTTACTAGTATCAATTCAGGAGTCAGCAGCTGCACAGGGGGGTTTGCACTCCCCCTCCCCCCCCCCCCCCCCCCCCCCCTCAATCCGTTACTGGCCAAACTTGAAATGTTACCGTTTATATTTTTTAAGGCTCAATTAAAGTTAAATAAAAAATAAAATGTTTGTCCGAATGGACTTTGTTCTGTAAGTGCATGCTACATGTAAGTGCATGTGGCAGTTAAAAATTTATTGTGCACAGTCATTTTTTGGGGGTGAGCCGTTTTTTGGTCAAATTTCACCCTCTGATATGTACTGTCTGCTTCCCAAAATGACCATGGTGCATGCAGCCATGCACCCTTGGGCAAGTGGCTTTATCACACTTGTCTGAGTTGCTTCACCCTTGCCAAATGTTTGTAACTGGCTCTCTGCAAAACCATGGTGTACAAAAAGAAAAATCAAAATTGCAATTTTGGGGATTGTAAGAATTTTGTGTCGAATTTGTTTTCATGTGATCGGTATTACTGGAAACAAGATGAAACATTGAGAGAATTGTAATTAATGATGTTGACTTTTATCCTTGTCACGTCATTAAACAACCCATAAAATGTTACTTTGTGCAAAAATTAGGATGTCCTTGTGGTCAGTTATGGCCGTTTGGCCTCCTCAGAGTTTGATGAAAAATACTGAGCAGTGTTTTGTTTTTTCAGAGCGGGTCAAAGTTACATGTACCTGTGAGGACTGAGATGGTAATGGCATGTTGATAATCTACAGTTCTGATAAGCATTGCCCTGCTTAGCTCTACATGGCTGTTGTATGAATGAAGGGTTTCTTTTTTGTTGTCTTGAATTTGATATAGGATTTGATAGCAGGTGTGACCCTGGCAGCCCTCCTGATGGCACTCATCTGGCCCTGGTTAGACACCCTGGACCACTTCAGCCTGACCCACCCCTATGCCCCAGTCATCATCATCACTGTCAGCATCCTCCTGATCATTGTCTACCCGACTCCGGATGGCATTGGTGCCTCCCGCAACGACACCGTCTCGATCCTGGGTACCGTGGGTGGTGGGCTGTGTGCCTTCTGGTGTAACCACTACTTCGGCCTGGTGCCCGACGCCCATGCACCCCTAGGGGGCACCATCAAATGGCCCGATCTGCCCACTGCCGGCATCATGCTCGCCCGCTACTTCACCTACAAGTCTTCGGCCATCATTGTGTTCTTTGGACAAAAGTTCATTATCAAGCAAATTCTCCGCGCCGGCTTCAACATCCCAGTCAACGTGAGCACCAAGAGATGGCTGAGCATTCAGCTTCTATATGGCTACATCCCACATGTATGCACCATGCTTGTAATGTACCAGCTAGGGCCAAGGGCTTGCACATGGTTTGGGCTGGATTAGAGTTTACTTGGAATAGAACTGTACAGAGTAACAAACAGATACAGTTGGGGTAATTAAGGCTTATTTTTATGGCTCAGCACTTGCTTTGCAGCCCAAAAAAATATTAGAGAAAGTACTAAAAACAATATTTAGAGAGGTGCTATCAAATCAAGTTGGATGTGTATCTAGACCTGGGGCCAATTTCATATAGTTGCTTAAGCATAAAATTTGCTTAAGCACAAAATACCTTTGCTTAATATAATCAGGTTACCCACCAAAACTCCATGCGATTATTATGTTAAGTACACAACAGCCAAATACCAGTCACAAGCAATGTACATCGCATGGTGTTTTGGCCAGTAACCTGATTATATTAAGCAAGGTTTTTTTGTGCTTAAGCAAATTTTATGCTTAAGCAGCTCTATGAAATTGGCCCAGTCCAAGCCCACTATCACTGAACACTCCCAGAGACTCTCTTCAATGGCAACAGCATTGTACCCGCTATAGACCTTTTTCATGCTGCGATCATTTCAGTCGTGTTCCCTGTATCCAATAACAGTACACAGAATAGTAATTTTTTGTGCAAAAAAAGAACCAGACTATTTTTCTTTGCAGCCTTGCTTTGGTTACATTGATTTGAATGGGAAAAAAAAATCAAGATGGCCGCAACATGATTCTGGTCTCAGATAATGCATGGGCAGTTGCTTTGTATAGTAGCAATACAATACGTTTGCCATTGAAGATGTGAGTGCACTGTGATGGCAATCTGCGAATTGTCTACAAGACGAGATAAAGTCCTCATTTCAAATAGTCATTCCTGGTCATAAGTTTCTGAATATCTGACAAAATGCAAGCTGATTATATGTGGTACAAAAGCAGTTGACTTGTTATTTGATAAACATCAGGCACCATACAGGCAGATGCAGCAATGGTTGTCATCATGCACTTATTCATGTATATGTACATATGTCGTCACTGTTTTTACAAACTGACAAGCACGCGCTGTGTGCGCGCAGATTTGTGTGTGTGTGTGTGTGAAGCAATGCGTATGATAAATTTTGGTTTTCACAAACTGGCACGCAAGCACTGTGGCAATAATACCATTCGGAGAAAACAATTACCGGTAGAAAGGTTTGGGACCAGTTTACTCCATCCATGTACCGGTGTCATATGAAAATCGGACTCGTATGAAAATCGGACTCTTTTTCCCTTTTATTGGTTAAACCCTCTCACGTGACCGGTCCCTCTTCTAATTATCCATGCATGAGCATGCGCAATACCACCAATGAGTCCGTATTTCATAAAACCTAAATTCATGCTACACCGGTACGTGTGGGGTTAGAGAATCATTTGAAGCAAAAACCTGTAAACTGTTGAAACGCAATCTTGACTTCAACAGTTACTTCGATAATTAGAAATTCAGTAACTAATAGAGGAGTATCAATTCATGAAAACAAAGAAGACAAAAACTCTCTAGACTTGCGTGACGTGTCAGTCCGTGAACACCAAAATTACGTGCGCGCGTAACCACGAAAACTGAGGGACCACCGGGTGTCACTTTGTGGTGTGAGTGGTATTGTGAAAACATTTGTTTAAGAAACAGATGACAAAAGTTTAACATGGGTAGGATTATTTTGATACCTAGCCATAATGGTTTGCTTAATACTAAAGGTACATGTTTTAAGAAATATGTACACTAACATTATTTTTTTTTTCCCAGCCAGGTGCAAAATGTTTCTTATTTAACCCTAACCACCCTGAATCCTCCAAAATCCTTTTTGCAAATTGGAGGAATTTGCAGGATTGAGGTTACATGGCAAAAGTGGGTTGCTGATTTCGGAGTACGCACTGTGTCAAGGTCTTGGGCCGGACCTTGTGTTGTTTATGCTCAGCCGTGCATAAATTTAGTCCTTGATTATACTTGACATCCTCCGCACTGCTCCAGGATGTCACTGCCTCTGCCTCAGCCTATTGACAGTCATAGCCGGAGGATTTTGCAGGATTCAGGCAGTGGTCACCCCTCCATGGACCATATTCAAGAAATAGCGGAGGAATTTGCAGGATTGAGGCTATATGCTATTTTTCCATGAGGCCAATTGGAGAATTTTGCAGGATTGAGGCTAATTGGAGAATTTTGCAGGATTGAGGCTACATCCTAGCAAAAAGGCCTAGGGAGTTAGTTAATGCATCTGTGATTCACAAAATTGTGAAGTCCATGTGATCCTCTCAGCTATAGACGGGTTGGATTCAGTAAGAAAGGCTGTGTCAAACGCAATGAAGGCAATATTCCGGGATGGACATGTGTTCGGGTGTAAAGAATATCCATGTGGGGGCAATGGGTGACGAGCAAGCTTGAGACCATTCTTAAGGATTTCATTTAATTTGAACTTTCTTCCTCCCTTCCATTCTAATGTAGACTTATGCTGTTCAGTGGTGTACCGTAATGTTTTTAACTGCTGGCTTACGAACTGTGTGGTAGTTAAATGGTTTCATGTTTTCTTGGGTAAACTGGACACATTTAATATGTGTACATGTACATGACACCAACGTTGAACTTGCATTTGCATGGATGTGTGGGTCTACGTACAAGCCAAAATAAAAACACACTTGTTGCACCCAAGTGTCAGTATTTAGTACATTTATCTGCAGTGAAAGTAAATTTGCAAGTCACCTTTCAACAAGTACTGCAGGCACTTATCAGCAGAAGATACATGCATTTACACATAAACGTGGTGTGAATATGAAGTGTAAAATGTCTTTGAATTTGTACTAAGACTTTGAGTGGCATTGTAAATTTTTGAGATTACTGTTCTCATGATTTTCTGATACAGAAATGCAGGGCTTAGGCCAACATTCAATGCGATTTGCAAGACTGGTACCACATAAAAGCCATGGGCATTATTCACGAGTCGGCCATATTGGATTGAAAGTGAGGTAAAAATTTTCGTTTTTGGAACTTCCAAAGAGAAATGAAAGCAACTTAATTACTAATTAATTCCAGTCTGCTTCAATTAGTAGTTCAAAATTTGTAATTAAACATTCACTAAAGGTTTAAAGCCAAATTATCCCCCAAAAAATGACAGTAAAATAAGGCTGCATTAACCCTTACTCTCTGAGGGTAGTTTACTGCATATCAGCTGGTTATGCCAATGCCCTCCAGCTGCAGTTTATTGGCAGATAGTATTATTTAGCAGTGAATGCTCCAATTGGCAGGAGTTGGAGGCCCTGGAGGGTGCCTGATACTGACCAGCTGGGGGCACTCACTTTGTTATCAGAGGACTCTCATTGTTCTCTGTGGCATGTATTGGAGTGCCTGTCCAGTTACCCTTGAAATGACATGGCAGATATTGGAGGGCCATGCAAAAAACATAGGAGATTTTCTTGAGGCACATATTGGCATGCGTTGGAGGGTCTAGTAGGGTAAGGGTTAAGCCTGCATAAAAAGTCTGGCGCCATCCCATTCAACAGTTAACAATTAATGAAATACGTTCAGGGAACTCGACAAAAATGGCCAACAATGCATGAGGCTCATTACATGTAGACGACAATAATGTACCATGGGTTTTGGGTCAAAGCAAAAGAGTACTTTTGTTGGGGGCAATAAGTGTAGATGTCTGCCAGTTTTACATTTTGAAATGCCAGTGAGTAATGTTAAATGTAGATTTAAGAAAAACTTTGTATATTTGTTAGTGGCAGACCTCATCTTTTTTAAAGATGAAGAAAGTAAAAAGTATAATATACCGGAGTTATGGAGCCTACATGTACCGGTACATGTATGTACTGTACATGTCTTTATAGACTGATAAAAATCCCGATATGTGTATTGGAAAGACCGAGAATGGCCAGCTGATACATTTTGCACATGATGAGAAAGGATGATATTAGGCAATCTTAAACATGTTTGAGGCAGAGATGTGAATGTACACTTTAATTGGGCGCCATTGTTTTTGATTATCCCCAGTATCATATATGATTACGAACAGTTAGGCCTATGACATTAGTTCGGTCTTTCGTAATTTTATTTATTGGTTTCCTTTTTGGGCACATTGTAATACGAATTCAAATTATCTGTGTGATGAAAGCTTGTAGTGTCTAACCAGTATTTAGTGTTGCTGCTGTTGTGGTTTGCAGGACCTTGTCAAGTGCTTTCATGGCTTTGTTGCCTTCGCAGTGCGGTATGATCATAGAGCTATATTAAATTACTATATTAAATTACTAGAGTGCTAACTCGATGCACAAACCTATGGAAAACTCGAAATTTTGTACGGCTTTTGTACGGCTATTTGCATATCTGCGTTTGTATTCCATACCGCAAACCCGAAACGCACGATCAGCAAATGAGCATTTCATTTTGCTCTACGCAAACAGCGCAACGTGTGCGCGTCCCTCCGCTGCAGATGCTTTTCGCCGTGACGTTTTTTGAACCGTCATGACGTACTTAAGTTGTTTGCGTATCTTCTACGCGCGCGTTGCATTTAGAGTACACTTTTAAAATTCAATCCATCTATTTTGATTGTGTTCTACAAATACACACATAAATTTAAAATGTCTGCACCCAGAGCGGCTTCAAAGCGTCTCCTCGCGCAAGAATGAGGAGTTAGCGCTCTAGTAATTTAATATAGCTCTATGGTTATGAGGTACATGTAGTTCATGTAGTTCAACTCTTTCATAGCAACTAGCGTTTTAGTGGACATAGCAACTCTTTTGAGTTGTTCCCACTTTAGACACCTTTCTACACACTGTGATAATTGTTGGATGTGTATGTGAAAACGCACACAACTAGGTGAACTAGCCTCCATTCATCTTTCATGTCATTTCTTAACAGTTATATAATGTATACAATGTAGTTTAGTTGAATCTTTGGCCTTGGTTGGGTATATGGCAACTTACAATACCAGTACCTTTGCATGCAGCTTTTAAAGAATTTAAAAGAAAACGCCTTTTGTAGCACTTGTGGCCTTGTCTTTTGTGTGTGTGTGTGTGTGTCAGGACACTCATACAAAAACAAAACAAAACCGAAATAAGTTTCGGTTCATGGATCCTTTTGTTGCTTTATTCATAACCAAAATTTAAACACAGTGTTCACAACAGCAGTTTCTGTTTTTATATGGGGATTATGAGTTTAAGAGATGCATATCTTGAATCTTTCATAGTCCATTTATCCATTAGGAGTCTCTTTAATTAAAGTTGCTAAGCACATACATTTGTTTAGCACGGGAAATATTTGCAAAGCAAACAAGGCTTTCCAGCCAAAAGGACGGGGCAGGATTACGCTTAGTCTAAGCTGAGTTTGCTTATGATATGACTCATGTTAATCAATAATATTTGGTGCTTTGCAGATCCATGCAACTGGACCTTGGACTCATTGGTTAGGCCGGTGTAGTAATCATGTCAAATCAGCCTCTTTCATCAACCTTTCTTAGGCCAAATAAAAAAATTTAAAAAACATGTTTAGCGTCCCCGCCCACTTCCTTTTTGGAGGCTGCCTCCTGTTTTTTTTAACCGAAAAATGTATAAATTTTAAACAGTGACATAATTTTGACTGCGTTGTCTGTTGCCTCTAGCCCATGTCATTTCCTGAGTCCAATGGCGGCCATTTAAAAAAAAAAAAAAATGGCGGCATTCTTGAAAAATAGCCCGGTGGGGTGGCCATTTTGGAGAAAAAACAAAGGGTGGGGGGGCTCCCGCTTCCTTTTTTTTCAAAAAGGCATGACGCTAAACATGTTTTTTGTTTTTTGTTTTGTTTTTTTGGTTTTTTTTTACTTAGGCATACTGTCCCATCACATATTTTATTCAAATCAGTTGTATCAAAGATGGTAGATACAAAAAAAATTATTATTAATAAAAAAATAATATGTAACTAATTTTTCAAATGCAGAAAACCTACCAAATAAGATTTTTGTCGTGTGACTGGTAGTGCTTATTGAAAACAAATCAAATAATTGTGGTTTTGGATAATGTTTACTGGTGAAGGGTTTGCCTTACTAATGAAAAACGTTGATGATTATTTTAAATTGAACGTAAATTGTGGTAAGTGTTCTCAGATGATAAATTGCAAAAGACCTCTTGCACAAAGCGCCCTCACTGTGAACATGTTTTGCTAATTGAATTCAGTGACTAAATGTATGTTACTCATACTTCAGGCTTGCAACTTTTCCTCGGATCAGCTGATTTCCTCTGTTTTGACCTACCATGGGTGTCACTGAAAAAAAGAAAAACACTGTACAAAGTCTTGGAAAGATTGTAATTTCCTCTTTTTTTGTGACTTTCCAGTTGCATGCCTGAAACTCGGTATTGCAGAGTAATAAAGTCCTGTCCTCAGTGATGGCACTCTTTGCAAGGGGTTTATTAACATTGATACTTTCAATCTAAGGACGAATTATTGGTGTGCGATTTCAGGTTTTGAAATTTCTCCAATACATGCATAATGAAAATACACAAGTCGTTAAAAGTGTGAAAATATTTGCTTATTGAAGGAGAACGAGCCAGGAATTTCCTGTTATGCTGAGCTCAAAACAGGGAACACTTTTACATGTTGAACAGAAATGAAAGATGGAAGTAAATGTAATTTTGTCGATAATAAGTGGAGACACTTGCCCTTTGTCGGTTGTGTTGTACGATTTGTGCCGCATGCTATATGCCACAAATAATATAAAAATATGTCTAAAATCCACTTTTAATGTTAAGAAAATAAGAATAAATTTATCTAAAAAAAAATTATGTTGAAGTGTCCAGAAGTTGTCATTTCATAATTGCAAATGTTTCCTTTATAATGATTTATTTATTGATCGGAAAACTTGCCCTTTTGAAAGTTGTTATGCTTCACCTATTATCAGGTTTTTATTCACTGTATTGGTCCATGGAGCAATCCCGGCTGTTGGACTCTCAGTTAGACAATCAGGGGCGGAGTCTAAACTTTCAGGAAACGGGGGTTTGATATTGGAGTGAAGGTGTGCCGAAGCCCCGCCCCCTCCCTGCCCGTAACATTTCGAAATCTATGATGCTTTCTCCTGCGCGCTAATGCAATTTGAAAGGAAATTTAGGGTATTTAGCATTTAAATTTATTTATATTTGGCCGCATTTTACTAGTATCATAACATTAGTCAGCGTGTGGGGGTGGGGGTTGCAACCCGTCCCTTCCCCCTTCCCTAGATCCGCAACCTACGGAATTTATCCGGGAAATTTTCAAAGGACACTCGTCAGGAGTGCGCCCAATTTGAGCTATAAGACGTGTCTCAAACGAAACGATGAAAAAGTTGGAAAGATCGTTAAAAGCAGAACATATAAACGTTATACACCTTGGGTTTCATGATTGTAATTGCCGAGCGAAGAAATTCCTGGGTACATTTTGTTCCCGAAATGAGCAAGCAGTGCGTGTGCGCTTGGCCTATATATTTTAGGATAGGAGGATCGACATGGACATTACGTGCTGAAAGTAAAATGGACCTGATTTCCCACGATTCAAAATGTCAAACCTTTTGCGTCATTATGTTGGCCATTTATATTTAACTAACTAAAAGCGATGGCTTCAATCGCTGCTGGAAATACGTATAGACGCGTAAAACGTAAAAAAAAAAAAACCCAACAACTGGGGGTTACTACGAAAGCCCGTTAGTGCCAACATTATTTTTTTTTTTTTGAAAAAGGTGGGGGTTTTTTTTGGGTTTTTTTTTACCTATCTGCCGTCAGCGGCGCCCTTCCCCTGAGTAGTCAGAATCTTAGGGATGCACCCCTGCAAATAAATTCCCATAGACACTTGTGCTAAATGCCCATACTTCAAAATTCTTTTAAAAATACTCAGAACTCTCACAGGTAGCCAAGCTGCACAGAAAAATGATGATCAACATGTCATCTTTCCTTTTCTTTTCATTTTTTGGTGGATTGACCATTGACTTTTCGAGATATTCTCACCCAAAGAAGACGACCCCTGTTTTCCCCAAAGCGAAAAAGTAGCCATCTTGAAAAACGATCCCTCCACAACATGTCAAAATAGCGCCACTTTCGAGCCCAATAGCATCCAAAATGCTCAGAATTGGAAGCCCCAAGTCCGGGCCAGAGGTTCATTACCATATCTCTTCAATTCCCCAATTTTATGGCTCTCAAAACTCTCTAATATAGAATATTTTGAGGGTATAATGAGCTTGGCGGACGGATTTTGGGCCTATTTACAGGCGTGCACCCTTTGGCACTTTGGCACTATGGGAAAGGTGTTTGGTTTTTTGGACTCTGGGGGCGCTGTTTATTTTGTGCGTGGAGTGAAATAGAATTATTAAATAGAATTAAACGGCGCCCCAGTACATCAAACATGCAAGCGCTTCGGTCAGATGTAGGGGCGACGGTACCCGTCGACGGTGACGCAGACGCTAGGGCGATTGTGACGGCGACACGTCGTGCCGTCGTCCTTTCGTCTCCGTCGCCCTTCCGTCACCATCGGCGTTGCCTCTTCAGTAATGTGTCGTCTTTGGAACTCCATTATAGATTTGTGTCTCTCATTTAAAGCCGTACCTAAACCAAGGGCGGATCGGGGGGGGGACAACGGGGCCAAAATTGAACAGAATGTGAAAAAGGGTAAATCAAGCTTTAATTGGATGTATGTGTTGATCACCTGTGAGAGTTTTGAATATTTCCCCGATATTTTTTTTTGAAGTGGGGGATTTATCATTGGTACCTATAAAGGCATGCGAGCTAGTTGCACCCGGCCGCCGGCCGCGCCGGCCCTTTAAGCTTCCTGAACTTGCCTCCGATGCTTTTTTTTTTATAGCGCCACCACCAGGTTTCCACCTATAGTGAGGGTCAGACATTAGTTTGTGCAGAACCACGGGCGAACGATATGTCCTAACATGCAACTTGTATGCGACCCCGCGGGCCAGCCAATCGGAGTCAATTTTAAAAGCTGTGACGTCATCTCGATCAGAATGTGGACTAAACTGTTGATTGGTCAATTATTTGGATGCCATTTTTGTAATACAGCAACTGGTTACCGAAGACACGATAGAAGGCGGCCGCTGGTCAGAATCCGCAGACGCAGTCTTGTTTTGCACTAATCGCCGAATCTGCTCGCATTGCCATTGCTGTGCAAGGGAATATTCCATAGACTAGTGTCCACCCAACCTCGTCCCCAGGGTGTCGAACAGTACGCGCCCACCACTACCTGCTCTCTCACCCTGGTATTGGATCATTTTGCATGTGCAAGATTTTTGAACACGTATGCAAATGAGGAATAGTATGGTGTCTGCATGTGCGTTACATTAGCGTTTGTTTTTGTATGCGGGGTCTGGGGTAAAAACAAAATCAATTCGTCGCAGCGCGAGCATGGCGTGAGTTACGAAAACACGATTTATTTAATTAAACTGTTACGATCTTATCGAGACAACATGCAGTATCACATTTCATATTAATATGAACAAATTGGAAAGAAAATTAGTATTTTCGAGAAGGCGTGGACGAATGATCGCGAAAACACGTATTGCACGTTGTGAATAATGAACACCAAGTACACGATAAAAATCCATTACTAGCCAATATTGCGCTATCGAATCAGGATACAGGAAGGAAGTTTCCTATCCAGGGCTTACTATTGGAAGCGTGGTTGGAAATAAAGTAAGCACTGGGGACGAGGTTGGTGTCCACGTACCTGGTTCTAAATCCTCTAATGCATGCTTAGCCCGTGTCCGAATCACTTTATAAGTACAGCAGTGTACAACAACTCGCGCTTCTATGGAAGCCCCTGTCTAGCGGCTGCAGCCACTTGCCATAGACTTGTGTGTAATTGCCAGTCGTAGCCAACTGATTCAGACACCTCATGCTCATTTGACTTTGTAATTCTCAATAGGCCTGTGACCTCAAATTTCTTTTAACACTCTCAGGGTAGAATTTGTTTTGTTTGACAAGTGATCACGAGATCAATACTTATTACAATATGATTTTTATTTGAGAATTTGACGTGTTATGGCGGCAAACCCCGGCAAAAAAAGTTATTTGATGTACGTGCCTAACGTACGCACGACGTAGCCTACGTATTTCATTGAAGGGAAACACAAAAACCCTTATACCTTTTGTGAGTTATGAAGAGTCATGATGATATATCGTGTACTTGGAATATGGTGATGGTTTGTTGGGTAACAAACAAGTTTGCCAGCTGCAGTGATATGGAACGCCAAATTTCTTAAAGATACGTTCCCTCGAGTTTCACCTGGAAAAGTAGATTGGATTTTTTTCAATAGCTATTTTCCTAGCAATTTAAAAGTTGTTCACCTTTGAAAGAGACTTCAAAAGAAAAAAATATGCGGAGACGTTTACGTATTGAATTGTCTCTTCACAAGGTTTGAATTATTGATTGGCTACCAAAGTGTCAAACAATAATTCGGCTCCCGCAGGGCTGTGCGGGTTCTTTAATTTTGAGCGCAAAATGAAATCCATTTTTCAGAGGGTTACAGACGCCTGAAATTTAAATAAAGTAGTTATTTCGTTAAAACAGAACATACAAATTGAAAATTCGTTAGGAGAAAGAAAATCAACTTTCCCGCGCGTGACGTACGCTCTTTGAGGAAAAAAAACTATTCATCGAGAATGGCCCATGGTGTCACTGAAGGGACGCACTTACTTAGTAGTATAGTCTTCGGAACAAATCCCGAGAACAAATATTTTCTTACTATAATACTAGGCCCACTCAATCGATGTGTCCATTGTTAAGCTATCATAAAGCATGGAGCTGGTTACGTCATTTATCTCATATAAGTACAAGTGACAATATTATTCAATGTGTTGTATCCGGTCCCATGACATCAACTCATCAAATATTGTTGTCAAGTGTTGCTTGTGAAGTTTTCGCGGGAATTGGAACGACGCATGTATAGATTAAGTAATCGCTACACGAGCGGGGCTGTTTGAGGCGAATCGGATTGAAGCTGATCAAGGCGCCTGTATTATTTCAGCATCCATAATACATGTAATCATATTAAACTGATTGTGATAAGCTGATTATGAGGGAAAGTGACAACAGTGTCACTACTCATCAGGGATTTCCGCACAGTCCTCTTTCCCCGATAGTAAGTTTGCACCACAAAGTAGGATTAATAAAAGGGATGTTCTGCAACTTGTCTATCACATCCAATTTTAGGATAGGACTAAATCCGCCTTCTTCCGTATATAAGTAGGTCGTCGTTCCGAACAAAAGAAATAAAACAATGGGCCACTTGACGTCCAATAAAAATAGTTCACAGCATGGAAAGCAAACTGTGAGGTAAACGAACTTTTGTAGTCTCATCTTGCATGAATATGGGCGGGACAGTGAACTCAATAGGTCAAACATCCAGTGCAGTAAGTAATAATATACACCTGATCTGATGACAACAACGGCACGCGGCGCGGCACGTACGTCGTCCGTGTAGTCGTACAGTTGCTAGCGCTAAGCACCAGCTAGCAACACGTACACGAAATCAGGGGTCTGATTCGGCTAATGATTCGATCAAGGCCTATTTAGTAATAAGAAAGAAGCCATTCAAAGTCAGCAATCATGAAGATGACATGGCCTAAAATTTTCGGCTCTTCGTCGGAGGACAATTCGTTGCCACTTTACGATGCGTCCACCGTGGCAGGGCTTCAGCGATTCTTTGGACTATATCCTGCACCAACATTGGCGGAGAACGGAATTCACTCAGTGGCCAACGGGACGAGTAACGACCAATGCGCGGCGGGAAGCCAGGGGCCTACCGAAAATGGCACCGTGGGGTCGGCAGGGGCTGAACACAACGGCACGGTGGTCGGAGCCGGGGTTGGGGCCAGGGCTGGGGCTAAACCGAAGTGCTACATTGTCCGTAACAAGTGGTGGTTCCACCTGTTTTCCATGGGGGCGATGCTCGGTGACGACGTGTTTTATTTCATGATTTTTCCCATGGCAGTAGCAAATCTATCGTGGTGGGCCACCCGTCGTATGTTCATCCTTTGGGGCATCTGCATGTACATCGGGCAGGCCAGCAAAGAGTTGTTGAAATGGCCACGGCCAAGTGAGCCGCCAGTTGTGCGCTTGGAGAGACGGTACTTCATGGAATACGGTATGCCCTCCACTCATGCTATGGTCGGTACATTGATGCCCTTCACATATTTGGCAGCTACTTGGAATCATTATGAGGTGAGAAAAAGAGCCCTAAAATACTTTATTTTTTAAATGTTTTAATTTGATTTGTCTTTAGGTTCCTGAAAGTTTGTGAAACAGTTTTGATAATGATATGTCAATTAGTTGTCACGTAACTAGGAGGACCCTATAGGAGTGAATTCCATACCTGGACATCACTTGACACCCTGTGCACAAACCCTATGAATTATGAGACTGGCCTGAAATTCTGAGTGAGTAAATGCTTCAATATTTTTCCTGCTAAATTTGACTTTTTAGGACATCGCTTTCTTATCACTGCAGGGAAAAATTAGTGATGTCCGTGTATGGAATTCTTTTCTAATAACATTATGAATTATTATGGACATACCCAATATGTATTATTTTACTATTAATCTTGAGAAACTGGAGCAAATGGAATGACATTGAATTATACGAATTGATGACCCATTCACATGTGTGCAAACCGAATGTGTTACAGTTTTCCCTATTAACAAGCGTACCTGTTGAAATATTTCATAAACTAGTTGCAGAACAATTGCAGGCATCTTCTGTGGTTGATATAGGAATTTATGTAAAAATGTAGCTGCATGCTTCCCTAAAGTTTGAATAAAATATTCCTGTTCTTTACTCAGTGAAGTTATTTTATTTTCTGTCAATTTTTGTATTCGGTATACACGTATACTAGCCTTAGTCTATGACCCACACTGGATCTGCATGATGTGCCATACGTAGATTGCTTCCCAAAATTGAGGATTTGAAAATAAAAAGAACCCCAAAAATTGTATTTGCAATCATTCCAACTCACACTCGGAAGGCGGGTCTTACTCTTACCTCTCAATATTCCCCCACATTAAGAAATTCCCCGTGCTTCCTTGTGGTGAAATTTGTCTCTTATTCAAAATAATTTGTCAACGGATAGGAAGTGGAAGTTCATGACAGGCAGCTAGCCGAGTATAAGTAGTCTGGTTCTCCGACCAAAATATTTCCCTTTCTTTAACGTACACACGTGAAGGGCACCGCGCGTGGTTATGGCCGTATCATATCCAAAAAAAAAATCGCATGCGGGATCAGAACAGCCAATCACAGTGCGAACGTCTGGGTTATTTATGCTGAAACGAGGCGCACGGCACTGTGATTGGCTGGCTGTTCTGATCCCGAATGTGATGGGTTTTTTCGGATATGATATACCAGGCGCGGTGCCCTTCACTTGTGTACGATAAAGAAAGGGAAATATTTTGGTCAGAGAACCAACTATACTCGGCTAGCTGCTTGTCACTCCTTCCACTTCGGTTGATAATAGAGCAAGAAACTGTGGGTTGACAAATAAATTAATTTGTAATGAGAGTCGAATTTCATCAGAAGGAAGCTCGAGGAAGTCCTAATTTTGGGGGAATATTGAGAGGTAAGGGTAAGTGAACCCGCCTTCCGAGTATGAGTTGGAATGACTGCAATAAAATTTTTGGTGTTTTTTTTTATTCTCAAATCCTCAACTTTGGGAAGCAATGCACGTATGGCCCGGCATGCAGAGTCTACTCCAGTGCGGGCCATAGACTAGGGCTACATGTATACCTTTATTTTTTCCAAAGGTTTTGTGTATCTATACTTGTAATTTTTAATCCTCAACTATAGTATTCGCATACTCTCGGTACCCTGTTGGCCTGTTCTTGGACTCTGCTGGTGTGCTTCAGTCGGCTCTACAAGGGAATGCACTTCATCCTGGTGAGTTTGAAAAAAATATACATAAGATTTTAAAAAGTGAGTTTGCTAACATAGCATCATTATTATGGCAGGATTCAAATTTATGGACCTCTCAAGCAGAGAATTTTATAAAACACAGGAAAGATTTACATAGCAAGAGAAAAAAAAATATCAGCCAAAATGTCAAATGTCAAACATTTGTCGCTATTTTGCAAAACAGCCTAACTAAAAAAAAAAATTAAAAATGGGATTTTGAGAAAATTGAGTTGAAATTTCGCACGTTTGCCTCTTTGTGATATGTGACTGAGTTGGAAACTGAAGTAATGCATAAATGTAACGTTTTGTTAGTTCTTCAAATTTCGAGCATAAAATGACTTTAGGGTTTTCGACTTTTCGAAATATAATGATTTTTGAGAATTGGAATTCTATCGTGGCTTATCCCTTTTTGACATCTTTAGAGAGTGTTTTGCTGAAGCACTTCTCAGTCAAGACATTTTCGGCTATACTTCTTGGAGAGAGAGAGGACCTTATTCATTTATAAAGCAAATGTTCATATTTTATTCGACCATATTGTAAAGGGTGAAATTTACATGTATCACAAAAATTGTAATTATTGCGTCGACCATTATGACCTAATTGCATGGACAATTTTGGGCTCACACATGCACTTAGAATACACAAGTTTACAGTACAGAATTTGTTCAGACTGATAGGTTAAATAAGAGAATAAATGTGTGCTCCAGA
This sequence comes from Patiria miniata, assembly GCF_015706575.1. NCBI lineage: Eukaryota > Metazoa > Echinodermata > Asteroidea > Valvatida > Asterinidae > Patiria > Patiria miniata. Next base: position 13,119,270 of record NW_024037073.1, read on the forward strand.
GGTTTTTATCACTCTGTTTAAGACCACTAAGAGTCTGGGTGCTGATAATTACCCGAGCCGGAGGCGAGGGTAATTATCAGCACCCAGACTCTAAGTGGTCTTAAACAGAGTGATAAATACCGACGGAGCACATATTTATTCCCATTCATAACTTCCCCTTTTCGGTAAAAAAAATCATATTATTCGTTCAAAACATCCCGATTTTGTTCAACAAATTCACTTTATGCTTTTTGAAACATCCCTCTTGCAAAATAATGGAATGTTCAGCTGGCGAGTAAGATGTAAACAACCCTTTTATGGAGATTGACGCGCGCTTATCATGTTCTGCGCGATGTCGCGCAGAACGCACCTGGCTCGTTGCGTTTTGAATTTAGAACTATAAAATTCTGACTCCCTGGTAGTGTTGCGCATGCCTACGTGAGGATTGTGAAAGTTCAACCAATGAAACGATAAGAGGCACTGGATTTTTAGGAGTCCACATTTTATTGTGACACTGGAAAAGTGTTTAAGACCAGCTAGCCATGTCTTTATCATCCGTTTAAGACCGGCCACGTGACGGGCTCTCGACCAATAGGAATGCGTAAACTGTCTTAGGTATTTATGAATAAGGGTTAAATGGTAAATGAATGTGCGCTGTCGCACTTTATAGGGGCACATCGTTCTGAAATCACCGACATTTTATGTTTAAGATTGTTTACTTATCCTATTTCAAAGGTCTGGTTGAAAGGAAGCTAAATGTCTCACCGGTCCTGAGAAAAGACGGGAAAAAATACCCAGTTGTTTACTTCTGACGTGATGGAAATTTTGTGGCATACGCATACGTACTTCAAGCCGTTGCCATGCCAGCTTCTGTCAGACGATTCAATGTATGGTATAACAAGCTGTAGTACCCGATCATGATCGGGTGCGGTTGGATGTTGAGTAGGGGGATGTCGAATAGAGTGTGCGGTGGAGGGCCAGCCAAAGGAGGGAAATGGATGGCTGTAGGGTAGAAAGTTGGGTTTGTGTGAAAGGAAGGATCGACAACTGTACCTGTAGAGGAGTTGATTTAGTTGAGGATTTCTTTGTATACAACGTTGGAGGTGGTGTTGTTGGGTGCGAATAAATACAGGTGTTTGGCAGCTCTGACTCTTGAGCAGGCTACGTAGAACTGACCGTGGGTGAAGCAGGGACGTCTGAGGTCCAGGCCGGCTACTTCACGTGTTTGGCCTTGGGCTTTGTTGATGGTCATGGCAAAGCAGAGTTGTACAGGGAATTGGACTCTTCTGAAGGAGAATGGCAAGACGGAGTCGCTGGGAATTAAAGGGATGCGTGGAATGAAAGATGTTTGGCCCTTTGCTGGTCCTGTTGCAATGGTCACTTGGAGGCAGTTGGGGGTGATGTTTGTGACGATCATTCTGGTACCGTTTGCCATTGTTGGTGTGAGGTTGCGAAGGCATATTATTGGTATTCCAACCTTCAACGTAAGTAGATTAGGTGGCATTCCAGAGGTGTGCAGGGAATTAAGCAATTCTGATGGGTACTGCACGGCTTGGTCATCTTGTGGGACTGTGTCTATGGATGTGAAGACGGTTTCTTTGCCAGGGTATTTTTGAAGTAGTTGCCAGTTGATTTCTCGGACTGTATCGTTGTGTGGAGCCAGAATTGCACGCTCGATGAGCCAATCGATGTTGTGGGCATGCAGGTGTACGTCGGGGTATACATGGTTCAGGAGGTCGGCTGGTGATGACAGGTTTAAGCCAAGTGATTTCGGGATTTGTACAGTTGCACCATCTGTGGATGGTAGTGTCCCATTGCCGATTGTGAGTAGAAGGTCAGCAAATTCTTTGGTGTTGCTTGCGCTCTTCAGATGAACCCTCATGTTTGTGGTAAGGGAGTGCTTATGTACATGTTGCCATAGATGGGATGATTTGATGGAAGCGTGTATTTCGTTTGCACGGGTCCCTTGAGGAATGACTGGTAGTATTTGGCGAAAGTCACCTGAGAGGATGAGTAGAATACCGCCAAATATGGATGTGCAGTTACGGATGTCTTGAAGGGTGCGGTCTAGTGCTTCGAGAGCATTTTTGTGAGCCATTGTAGCCTCATCCCAGAAGATGGCTGTGCAGTGTTGAAGTAGGGTTGCTAAGCCAGAGCCTCGCTTGATATTGCACATTGGCCTGTCAGTGGTCATTAGGTTTAGTGGTATCTTGAAAGTAGAATGAGCTGTTCTGCCATTGGAGAGGAGTTGTGCTGCAGTGCCACTGCTTGCTACAGCGAGAGCGATCTTGTTTTGGGACCTTATACGTGCCAGGCAGAAGTTGATGAGGTAGGTTTTGCCTGTGCCACCTGGAGCATCAATGAAAATGAGACCTCCTTCATGAGTGTTTAATAAGCATTGAATTCGCCTATCAATGATGCGTTGATCAGCTGTGAGGTGTGGTTCGGTAGTGGAGACATGGAGTTGTAGTTGTGCTGTGTCATGACATTGCTCACGTAGTAGTTCTTTTGATGCTAGTGTTGGCAGTGGATTTGGAGTAGGTAGACCATATGCTTGCAGTTGTTGTCCTCCCATGCGTTCCAAAGTTTTTTGGAGGAGGTTGAGTTCATCGTTGTACATATTGTTCGAGTAGTCTAAGAGTGGTTGAGCTGAAGCTAGTCTGTAGGATTGGCGAATATCTTCTGTCATGTGATTGCGGTGCTTTTCCCATAGGGCGAGGGGACTGGAGATTTCACAGTTGTTTAGCAGAACTGCAAAGAGTGTCCTGAGTGCTTGGGGATGTGCAGAGATAGAAGCTTCTTCCATTGCGAAGTTCCAATGTGCGTCATCTTCTAGTAGTTGTAGTTTACTACAGGCTTCGCGAAATGTAGTGCAGGTGTGGTTATCAGTAGTCAGCAATTGCTGATATGATGTCGGTCCTCGGCGATGGTGTAGAAGTAGTCGGAGGAAGTAGCACTCCTGTTGCTTTGGATGTATTGTGTACACTCGACCTATGATTGTGCTTTGTTTGAGTGTTGTTTTGCAGTTGTCGAAGAAGACATCTTTGCCTTGCTTTCTTGGTGTCCATATGTTTTGTTTGGCGTTGTAGTTGAAGTTTAAAGTGGGCACATCACAGTATAGCATGTTGGAGATGAAGCCTTGTGTTGGTGTTGCAGGTTGCTGCGGAAGTGGTTGGTTGCTGCTACATAGGTTAAAGAAAGCTGTGAGTTTCTGCTCGCTGAGTTGCATTGTCAGCAGTGAATATGACACGTTGACCATTTTGTAGGTGAACTTGCAATGGGACGACTGCTGGGTGATGTTCATGTATGGAGAACTGTAGAATTCGCCAACAGGCCTCACTGGAACGGGCCTCACTGGCCTCACTGGGGAGTATGGGACTACCCATGTGTTGTCAATGGGAACGTCTTTTCCTTTGATATTTTTGGTTGTTTGGAATCCGCCATCAGATGGTTGGCGCCTTCGGTATAGAGGGTAGCCATCATTGTTGGTTTGTGTGTCTCGGATGAATGCTTTAGGGAATCCTTTGGAGCATTTGTTGTCTTTCATGCATGGGGATTGTGGGTTGAAAGCGCCACAGGGGTTGTGGATCATTTGCGATGCAACAATAGCAAGTAGAGTTGGCTGTGTTAGTGGGTTTGGCAGTACACTTCCGTATGTGTACACATATTAATGTACAAGTACACAGACGCCAACAGTACACACGTTGTTTCCCACATGTCCGCAGGATCTGATTCAATCATGCGACAGGATTTAAAACTTGCACCCTTTTTGAGAGTCAAGATTTGTGGCCCCCGAATGTCATTCTCGCAAGAATAACGCAAAAACGGCCAAAGTATGGTTGTGTGGACGATTATATTCTACTTTTAAATGCTCTTTCCGATAATATTATTTACATTTAAAACGCCCAAACGGGCGCTTTTTAGGACGTTGTGTCCCTTTAATTTCACCCGCTTTATATATTTGGAGTGGGCTATTTGGTTTTTGTACTTTTCCAGTGTCTTTTATTGTCACAGAAAGTCTAGTGATTCAAATCTGAGCCCTATCACTTTTTAAAGTGATAGTTACAAGACGCTTGTTTTATTGTGTGAAACATGTTCACACCTTACAGCAAGAGGGTTTAATTTTCTGTCCGTTTTTTCCCCGCCAGTTGATTCATATCATGCTTATGTAGACTCTGTGTTTAGACATACTGTTTCGTTAACATCATGACTTTGTGCTTCTTACAGCAACTTTACTCCCCTAGAATGAGCTGTTCAATACGATCCGAGATGGTTTGCCCTCGAGAGAAAGAAAGAGTAACTTGAGTACATGTGAGCAGACCTACATGTATCATCACAGCAAAAGCTGAATTCCAAGCAAGAGCTCAAGTTTTTTGACCTGTGTTTCACTTTAACTGGCTATTAAATTTAGGTCATGTGACTCTGCAAGGGATGTCCAATTTCGAATAAGTTAGTATATTCAAAACTGCGTTTGACCGAATATTCGATACTTGCAGATGAAGTGTTACATGCACCAGCTGCAAATGCCTGCCGCGCCGGTGTAGCGTGAATATCCGACTCCATGAAACGTGGCTCATTGGTAGTATTGCGCATGCGAAAGTACGATAATATGCTATTTTTCGGATCATAATGGAAGAGTACAGTGACCTTTTACGTGTCAATAATTAACCGATAATGTCATATCATGCTGTACATTAGTGCAGTGCTGCGAATCAGCTAGCATATCATGATACCAGAAGCAGGCTAAACGGTTGGACTGCAGTACAGTGTAAGCCTACTGAAGTTGTACAGCAAACATGGCTGACCGAAAACAAATGTCGGCAATATTCAAACTTGGTCAAAACATGCACTTGTTGTCCTGCACCGCTTTGCTAATGATCACATTAATTACATTAGCCTACAACTTCAATCCTCTACCGGCATCGACAGTAAGGCGTCAACCGTTGCCAGTACAAGCTGAAGAGCCACTTCAGAAGACACAGGTCAGAAAACCTGTCAGAAAACCAAACTCTGAAAACATTCTCTGTATTTTCGCCGGACGCTGGGACTTCCTCCGTATCAATTTTGCTTACATCTATCGCAGCTTGAGGAAGAATGGCGGAGTTCTGGACAAGGTCTACTACTACATGATGAGGTACGACAACCAAACCCTCTCCAAACTGACCGAGTTGACTAAAACCGCCAACAAAGTTCTGGGAAAGAGGGTTTTTCAGCTCCGATTTCGCAATCGCGCCAAGGACACCTCGGCTAGTCCCGTTCCCAAGGGCACATTTGAGGGATTTTTGTACGAGGTTTTCAATGACGTGGCGAGGCACCCAGAGAGAAAGTACTTCAAGATGGACGACGACATCGTGTACATCCACTCCAGCACCTTCAGGCAGCTGATTGAGCAACAGAACACCTCCGAGTGCTTCATTCATTTCGGCAACATCGGAGGTACTAACTGGCGGGGTAGCTACATCCACCAAGAGTTGGGTATCTATGACAACAAGGCTATCAACCCGAGAAAGCTGAAATTTCAATTCCGCAGTAACGGTCGCCCAACGTGCGGCTTTAAATCAGGTGATTGTGCTGTTTTGACAATGAACGCATTCTTCTATCACTACCAGAACAAATCACTGGAGAAATTCCTGTTCGACGGACGGTACCTGATGACCCCCGAAAGAGTTCGCTTCAGCATCAACTTCCTGCTCCTGGATTCGAACCTCATTAATTTTAAGGCCATGTTGGAAAGTGGACCAATTTTAGACGATGAACGTTGGTTAACAGAAACTTACTCCCAAAAAGTCAAGAATCCCAACTGCGTTGTAGGAAGAGCCTTAGTGGTACATTTCTCGTACTATATCACCCGGGAGGTGATTACCAAACATGGCTTTCTGCAAAGGTTCGAGACCATTGCATATGATCTCGTGAAAGAACTACCTGAAGCACTTCAAACCAGTCTTGCCTTTAAGCAAACGCTTTTAGCTCCAAAATCCTGACTTTGATGTCTTTGCTGTTTAATTAAGCCAGTCGTTTTTAATTGTCAATTTTTTAGTTAATTTTAAATTGTTAACACTAATTTTAAATTTAAATTGTGTACATGTATATAACTAGTGAAAAATTCACAGTTCCCATTTACCAAAGTGAGGTTTTGTGCAAACAGAATAAGTCTTATTATTATTAAGAATTATTCGGTTTGCACAAAGTTTCATTTTGGTAAATAAAGTGGGAACTGTGAATTTTTCAATATTTATATACACAATTTTAAATTTGATTCATTGTTAATTATTTTTGATAATCACCAATCGCAGTTGCCTAGCAACCACGTAGTTGTTCCACCATTGATGAGATCAAGTTAGCTGGAAATGAATCATTGAATGTATCCACTCTTTTAGTTCGTCTGTTCAGTTCATTTTTTTGTACATTATGGCTGTCGTGCTGTTAATTCTCTCTGTCATGGTCGTCTCTCTGTTTACTTGATTGATGTTCTGTGCCCGTCCGTTTATATCTGCCTGTTTTAGATAACTGTACACCTCTTGTATTTTAATTTTTTAACTGGTATATCTGTATTTATGTAAAGCGCCTTGAGCGTCAATGTTTAACCTTGTGCTGTCATGCTGTATTGCATTGATGTGTTTGTAGGACTGTTAATCAGCCTGTCCATCCGTTTGTCTCATTCTTATTGTCTGTCTTGACAGTTTTGGCTGTCTTTTATCAACCAGAATGTATGTCTTGTCTATGGTTATTCTGTTATCTGTCTGTTTTGTGTGTGTTTCCTACTGTTTGTGTAAGTCTTTTCTAAGTCTCTTTATCGTGGTCGTCTCGCTGTTGCTTTACTGTGTCTGTCTGTTTTAACCTGCCTGTTTTAGACAACTTGTTTCAATTGTTCACCTAGTTTTGTAAAGGTTTTTCTTTGTATAAGTTTTAGTTTGTTCTTAAATTTTAACTGGTTCATTTTAATTTTCTGTGAAGCGCATTGAGCGGCAATTTTGACGGATTTGGCGCTATACAAGAATTAGATATTATTATTATTATTATTATTATTAATAAAAGGGGAAAAGGGGTCCGATTTTCACAGGAGTCAGATTTTCATATGGCACCTGATAAAATAGATCGACCTGCTAATCGACATTTGCGCACGCCTGATGTAGTATCAAGATTATCATGTGTATATCGATATATTTGTTAGTAATTGACCGAATTTGACTCGCTGGTGTATTCAAACAGTAGTCTGACAATAAAGCGATGCAACTTCACGATAAAAATAACGTCACAGTCATGTGTGTACGTGCGTATGTGGCAGGGCCAAATTTATCTTGTATATTTTTCATGTATTTATAGTGTATTAAATAGGAGTAGCTCCCCTTAGAAAAAAAGAAATCATTTTAGTTGTACTTAAGATCCCCCCCCCCTTGTTGGTAGTATGTCCCCCTGTTTGTTTACTTAAGCCCACATGTTCCCCCTATAAAAGCTGCCACATGGTCAAGCCACACTTTAGTTCAACCAGCAGACCAACAGAGACAACTTCATAGTACCGTATTTATACCGGTATTTTATGTTCCTCCTAACTGGAGAGCCTGTCCTGTTTGAGCTCTGTCTGCTCGAGTCATTTGGTGCGTTTTCTTTTGTATATTGTCTACTTTTCATTTATCATGCTTAAGTATTATTAGAAATATAGTTCAGTTTTCATTTGAAAGTTTGTTAGTGTTTCTTTGTTTTTTTTACATTGATTATTTTGCTCAAGGCATATGAGTATAGTTTCCCTGTTTTGATGATGGTTGTTTTATCACATCCTACTTTAAAATTTAGTCTTTCAACAAGTTTCTTTTTGAGTTCTTTTGACAAAAGTTTCTTAGTTCTGTTTATTTTCAACCTTGGTTTTACTTAAGGATAAATTTTTGGCATTGTTTTATTAAGAAAGGTTGAAAGTTCATTTAGATTCTAGATTTGTGTTCTTCTTGTACATTTTCTTAGTGTTAGAGATTTTCTTCAAATCTGGACTATGTGCTTTAGCTTTTCATTGAATTTCTTTGTTCCTATCCTGACTCACATGACCTTTCATATGGTGCCACTGGACTTGTTTTATTGCCTGCTAATCCTTCACTTTGGGGATTAGTGTCTCCCACTTCCTTTGTATCTTAGAACTTGTTTATTCTGTCATGCATATTCATCAGATCATTTCCTTATATGTTTTCTCTTTTTGTATTTTCTTGTTTACAGATTTCTGCTAAAGTGTATTTTCTAAAGATCCACTCTACACACTGTGTTGGTTTTCGGTTTAAGTCTTTGTTTTTGTTATTTTTAACTCTTTGTTTTTTTTTGTTTTTTATAAGTCTTTGGTTTCAGGTTTTAGGGTTTAAGTCTCAATTTCTTGGTTTAAGGGTTTTGTAAATAGATTCTTTTTGGTCCCTTTTTTGGTTTGAAATCTAGAATTTGTTTCTGTGTCTCTATTAATTCAATTTCCTCGCGACAGTTCCCTTCAATATTAGTTTTTTGCGAGTTCCCCTAAGTGTGTCATTTTCCAGGTTACACGTACTTTTCCCCTTTTTTTTCTACGAATATTCAAACCGGCGAAAAGGTATTCGAATATTCAGTTGATGATCCAATATTCAGTATGTTCAGGACAACCCTACACTGCGTTATCATTATATGTTGTGTTTTGGTTGGTTTTTGCACAGCAGATGAGACAAAATGCTTGGAATTAGGTGAAGTTGTTCCCCCCCCCCCCTTTACCGCTTTTTGTTCTATTGATGCAGACAGTCCAGACGTGCTTCCTTGCTTTCGTCCTTATTTATTTATTTTGAAAACAGAATCTTCGGCAAAGTGAAGTCACAAAACAGCAAATTAGAAAAGATTGTGTGGATCATGCAGGCTCGGATTTGTGCCTGGCACACATTGGCCATTTTCTTTTCTGAACTTTAATATCTCCGAGCCGGGAAAAAAAAGTCCGACTGAAATTGAAACTCCGACCAAACAACCTTGACCCAGCAAGCTGCCTGTTCATTTGAACTTTGTGTTCAATCAGTCGGAGAAACTGAAATGGTGATAAAGCGATTGTGTGGCCTATAAATGTTTCTATTTTTGACATCTTCAACTGCTGTTTGTTGTCTGTTAAATAAATAAAAATGAATAGATACAGACTCTCGCAATTTTTTTCTTCAAATCTGCATGACATTCAATTCATCAAAGCACTTTTTGCTGTAACAGCTAAGGAATCTTGAGTTACTGTATTTTGCTGAATGCATCAGTTTTAACCAATCTTTTTCTGAGTCCATGTTTGTACAAAGAATAATACGATATAGTTTTAAAGCCTGTTATGAAAATATCAGGGAATATGTTGTATAGTCTAAATTAAGTTGATATGTTGAGAGTTGATGAAGATTTGGCATTCTTGAAAACTATTTTTCAGAGAATAACTTGGTTTGATAGTGTTCTAGTTTCGTGCTCCATAGTCTTATGAATGGGTTTTGTGCCTTATATAAGGGAGGAATAATATATAAGTCTAGAAAACTATGAATTCGCATCTTTTGAAGTGAGACACTGCACAAAGCCAAATGTAATCCTTGAAGTAATGCCGTGGTTGATTTTTGTTTTTTCATAGGACCTTGTTGTAGGCGTAACCTTAACCGCTGTTCTGATGCTGCTCATCTGGCCCTGGTTGGATGTGATTGACCACTTCCAGCTGACCCATCCCCAGGCTCCATTGGTCATCATCTCTACAGCCGTGTTCCTGTGCATCTGCTACCCCAGCCACAACGGTGTGGCGGCCACACGAGCTGACACCATCACCATACTTGGCTCGGTCTCGGGGACCTTATGTGGCTTCTGGCTCCTCCATCGCGCAGGGATGGTGCCCGATGTTGTAGAGCCCCTGGGTGGGGTCATCGCCTGGCCTGGGTTGGGCGTGGCCGGGGTGATGTTCCTGAAGTACGCCTTTTGCCAGGTACTGGCACTCGCGGTGTACCTGTCCACCAGGGCACTCCTCCTGCAGGCCATTCCTGTCGTCTTCAATACTGAAATCAATGAGAACACCAAGAAGTTGTTGTTTGTGGAGCTGCCATATCGCTACATCACCTTTCTAGTCCTGCTTTTCAGTACATACACCATTTGCCCTGTTGTGTTTGCCAAGTTAGGCGTATAGTAACGTCTGTTTTTTGAAAGATACATTTCACTGAGAAACGAATTAACCATTCAAATTAATACGAATTATTAATTCTTCTCAATTCATGAAAATGAAATAAAACTGCTTCAAACTGCTTACTGACTGGATTGAACTGAAAATACAAACCAACAATTTTAAAGGGCCTAACGTTGGATTCTAGCAGGACCTTTTTCAGAGGCAGAATGACAGGGATACAGAAACAAAAAGCAAGGGACACAAAAAGAAGCATTCACGGGTGGAAGGGGAAACACATTTCAGTCAATATACAGGCTTGCACAAAATGACATGTCTACTGGCCCTGTTGGAACCACTGTAACTTAAGACCCTCACAGGACAGGTTTTCTGAAAATGTACCTGAAATTGAAAATAAATCCGGGTGTGAAGTTATGACATGGGGGCCCACAGATCTGCACAAATAATCTGAAAACTGTTTTCTGCAGTCCTTCAGTCATAACCAGAATATCACCGATACAAAGGCTCTAGTCGGGTTACATTGCATTTTTTTTTTTCGATTGAAGCATGAAACTCGGTGATTTGAACTGTGTGAATCGAACGTGTGTATCATATTCAAAAAATCTGGGTGGTTTTTTTCATCACAGATATCTTTCAATTCTCCTTGAAACTTTGGTAAATGCAGATTACGTATTTAAAGTATAACAAAGAAAATATAAAATTTTGAAAATCAATGCAAAATTAATATTTTAAAACTTATATTTTACATGTACCTTCATTATATACTTTGAACCATCGATAAGGAATTCTGGTGCCTCGGTATAACATTTGTGAAACTGAATGAATGCCTTTTTTTCACGAATGGATTCGCGTAGTTCTTTGCGTCACAAACTAGCAGTACTAAGAGTTCCTGACAAAAGATTCTGTTTGGGGAAGTACTTTCCTTTGTATTTTTGTTTTGTATTTTTATTTTATGCCCCCGGCACTTTCGATAGGAAATCTATACCAGACATTTTCCCGCCAATGTGATACTGGCTTTTTCTTTGTACTTGAACTGGATTGGAACCAAGCATGATATGTACATGTACACCTTTATAGTAGTGACTAGTGGAATGAGGGTTGTGGTAGGTCGGGTAACAAATCATTGACAACATTCAGAGTGAATAACATTCTATTTTTGGCAAAGTCACCCAACATAAGATAGAATCACATTAAGTCATTACATAAACAATGAGACTCTGACTTGAGTTCTTTGTAAATGAAAAGACATACGGCTTAAAGGGTATTTTTTAATAGTGCTTTATATACATGGATAAGGGTTAAGGTTCACCTTGAATTGAGGCCGAATGTCATGGATCTCATAAAACTTAACAGTCCATGATTACACTAAAACAAAGTGCCTGCGACAAGCGGTATATTCATCGCACAACATTTTGTCAAGACGTTTGTGACAGGTTACAAGTTACCTTGATACTTAAAGCCGTCTTAGATTCACCTTTTATGTTCAGGTTCTTATACTAGAATTCTCAAAAAATGTGTGCATTTAGTCTCAAGGGAATGTGTTCATAGCAATTCTAGTCAAAAGACTATGTTGTTTTCGTTTTCTCTTAACTTAATTGTGTTCAGTACGTTCCTCGCGAAATTGATTTGTAAATGAAAAGAAAAGTTGTACATTTGGAGAATACAAGAGCTTACAATCGCTGTCTATTCCTCTTGCACGTAAAACTGTCCATGACATTTTCTATATTACATTGTGTTTAAATGTATTCTTGGCTTACGGTTTTTACGTATAAAAATATCTCATTAGTATGCTTTGACGCTCTGAAAGGCTAGTTGAAAGGGGCTCAACTTTGTTGAATCCAGCGTGACACTTTTCTCCTTATACGTGTTCTATATTCTGTACAACACGGGGTCAAGTTTACTTACCTGTCCAATATCTGTTACATTATCACGCTAATGAAGACACAGTGGACCCAAAAGTGGCCAACCAGTCTTGATAAAAGAAGAGGTTGGGTCATAGGTCTGCTGCTGTTTGAAATGCGTGTGTGATGTTTATTGGAAGGTATTTCAAAACTAAGCGTATATGGCAGAGCTCTTCGTATTATATTATAGATTACTGTTTATTTTACCAACGGTAAAGTCTGTTCTTAGAGTTTGGACCTTTTCATGAATTATCCTGCTCGATTTGTTTTAATTTGATTTCAAAGAGTGTACATGTAAATGAATAGAAATCTAGATTATTTTGTGCTTTCATGCCTTTCGGTTGCCTACACGTAATACAGCCAGCCACCCGGCCTTTTCCCGTGTTTTTAGTTAATATATACTTTTAACCCACCAGTATTTGAAGTGATCTGTGTTATATAGCCTAAGCTTAAGACTAGTTTGCCCAGTTTTCCCAAGTGATAAACGGTGTCACGTGACCGAAACATTCCATTTTTTTCTCAAGTGCGACATGGTCTGTTACTTGTCAGTGAATCGTGATTTTACATGAAGTGTTGCAGCTGTTGTTTGATGTATTATAGTTCAGTGTTGTTTATTTTCTGTATTAAGCATTATCTGTGATGCTAAGAAAAATCAAAATGACCAAAATGGTCATGTCAGGGTTTAATTACATAAAATTATGTTTTGCATACAAAAGCCATGTCATGTATGATGTATATGAAAAGAAAAGACCGGCATGTTTTAGAGTTGCTAGTTCTCACGATGGCGCCAAGTATAGACTTACTGTATCAGCATCAGCAATCAACAGTAGCAAATATAATACAACGCAGTGCAGACATGAGTCAATCGACTGCATTTAGAAAACTGGGTCCGATAAACAATCGATGACGCATGCAGTTTTGGCTGATATGGATCATTGTCACGTGCTGCCCAATTGAAATTCACACAATTCGAAAGAGAATAAATATCCTTTTCCGGCAAAAGTCACAATGAAACGGTTCTGTTGGCGTTGTCAAATTCGCTCAGCTTTCGCTTTCACTAATAGTGCGATCCAACCGTAATTTGGAACCATGACAGTGTAATTATGACAGTTGATGTGTTTGATCTTGAGCATATGTTTTATGATTTTCGTTTCGAAAGTCTGTCGGTACATTTACATGACTTTGTGAGTAGTTTTGTTGCATTAATCCAAGGACACCAGTTTGCACTGGATTATGCCTGCATTCATGAGCAGTCTATGAATATATAGGCCTACAACATGAATATGCTAATTCAGTTCAGGTATGACTCTATGTGTTTGCATCGCGTTTAGTAATGGTGCGTGTATGAGTGTTGCCATCAGCACGAAGGCCCCCGTTGGGAATCAATGCAATTTTTTATATTTTTTTTTATATTTGGTGCTCATGGATATTACCATATTTTATTTTGAAATCACGTTTTGTGGACTCGTAGCCTAATGAGTGATTGATTATATATGTCAACATTGGTCTCCATGGTTCAAATTTTTTTCTGTGGTTTATTACATTTTAAAGAAAACAAAACATAGTTGGGTTTCTGTATGCTTCAATTTAACGGCTTTGCGCGTTATTGCAGGTCTGATCTGAGCCTATATAGTAAGCTCGTTGACACAGTGCTGGTTTTTGTATATGACCCAATATTTCGAGGACAGAAAGCAAGGAATTGAATACTGTTTCCGTGTGCATGTCATACTATACATGTAGTACACGTACAACTACAAGGCATTCAGTGACCCATGCACAGGTCATGATATTCGTTTTCTGTCATAATAAGTGTATTGGTGAAGAAAGAACCAGACGATTGTGTCAATGTACACATTTTCTATTATGTTTCAGATTAGTTGAGATGTATATTATTGTAGGTATTGTAAATTACTCAGGTAAACATTAGAGAAAAGTTACTAAATCAGTACATATGATTTATATATATTTGAAAACGGAAACAAAAGATGCGAAATCGTAAAAATACATAATATAAATCGACGTATTTATAGTATAGAACGTTGTGCAGTGATACATGCAGTGATGTGTTCTGTGATATTTACCTTAAGAGCTCGATTGCTGAATATTTCAGTAAAGGACGGTTCTGAGAAAGTGAAAATAATGTGTCCTGATTGTTTTCTTTCGTGTCTTTTGTTTTGAAGAAAGTGATCAAATTCACCACGGGATGTGGTTGCATGATGATGTTGTTTTTGATCGGCGAATTACAAATTGGAATTGAAACCGAGGCACGCGGTGCTAAGCCATTGTTTGATAATTGAGGCCCTTTTCTTTTTAAAAACTTTTTTTCGGCAACGGGGGTTATGCCCCCCTCCCCCTAAAAAAAATGAGGCAGAAATTGCCTCAGCCGAACCCCGAACCCCACGCCGTAATTTTTGGGACTAAGTTTTGGAGGACAATTGTTTTTTAACCCCCCCCCCCCCCAAAAAAAATGTGTTTATTGACCTTTCTTTTGTTTGTAAACATTGGCGCCATTTTATATGGGCTGCCGCAAGCGCATAAATTGAAGTCATGGTTCGCATAACGCCCTCAATACATAGTAAAATGTTTAGGAATTATGTTGTAGCTTTGTTGACAATGTTGTATTTCTAACAACCAAATAATATGTTGGTTATCTGTAATAACTCTTCTTCATTTTTGCAGTGTTGGGCCTTCCATAGTTTTGCAACCCGTGGTTGGCAAAATGTGCAGTTTGCCAACCAAGCGTAGAAAGGTCTATTGGGACTAGTATGTCGCCATTTTCGCCCGAGGAATTGACATCATTTTCTCGTGATGGTTACGATCAAACCTATATTTGCTTTGCGTCGAAAAAATTTAATGAAGATGCGTTTTCCGATATTTTGCTGAAAGCGATATTTTCTTGTATGAGCGGACATTTCGACAGAATAGTTTTTAATAACCCACTTCAGATTTATTGTTTTATTGATCCTTGAATCAGTAATAACATTTCTTTTTGCAAATGGAAATGGTGTCGATTACCTTTACGTGTGTGAAAAGCAGTAAAATGTGCGATTGCTGGGGAATTATGGATCAGCTAGGCTAAAGTACAATGGGCACGAATATACAAGTACATGTAAAAAGCGTTTGAACACGAGTTTGTTCACCCCTGTACAAACGATTGCACTGAATGATTGAACTTTGCACATGCAGCTTGGCAGACTAGCTACTTGAATGCGCATAAAAGGCATGCAAATATCTACGGCGAGCAAATTTAACATTTAATCCCGAAGAAGAGATATCTCTTTTTCAAATACATGCTGCATAATATCTCTATTTCAAATACATGCTGCATAATATCTCTATTTCAAATAACTCAGAGATACATTTTCGAATAGAGATTTATTTCTAATATGTCTATTAGAAATAGAGATATCTCTTTTGGATATAGAGAGGTCAGTGGTCGTCCAACTCGACATTTGGTGCGATGCAAACAAATAGAAATCTTGGGGATTTGAAATTCGCGTCTTGTGTTTCACGGCAGCCTAGCCATGGCAACGCGTGGAGATGCGTTATATGGCGGCCCCTTTAAGGCTCGCTAAAAAGTAGGTGCGTTACGTCATACGATCAAGGGCGGATCCAGAATCCATTGGGGAGGGGGGGGGGTAAAAAAATTGTCCCCCCAAAAGTGGGTCTAAAAAAATTACGGCGAGGGGTTCGGGGCCCGCTTGCGTAATTTTTTTTCCTAGGAGGGTTAGGGGCAATGTCATGAATAATTCAGTTTTTCCTTTGAATCATTGCAAGACTTAGGTTCTCGTTCTATTTTCCCCTTAATTTAAAATTATCTCAGTGAAAAATTTGGAGAAGAAAAATAGCTGATGAAAATGAGCAGCGACGACGTGGATTCGAACCATGGATCTTTGTATCCATAGTTCATCTTGCTATCCACTAGGCTACTGTGTGGTAGCTCGACGACAACCGTTCTTTAAAATGCTTTAATGTATTGTAACTAGTTGAGTAACTAACAACAATGCTGTTGATGTCTTTGTCCGTTCTCATGGATAAACATGAATTATTCAGGACCGTTGCCCCTAACCCTCCTAGGAATAAAAATTACGCGGCCCGCTTAAGGGCCCGGCAATATTTTGGGTTCTAGATGCTCTGTGGTGCCATCTGAGGCAATTTCTGACCAATTGACCACTTTAACCAAAATGTTTCGAGGAAAAGGTAGTGTACGCAGTGCCTGCCGTTATTGCGACGTCAATAAAAAAAAAATTGGGTTCTTCTTTTTTTGCCACCTCCACCTCTCCCGCCCCCCCCCCCCGGTTCCGCCCTTGCACACGATGGCCTATCTGTTGACACAACGTGCGAGACCGGAAATATCACTATACTATATATCTCTAGTAGTAGATATTAATAGAGATCTCTATCATAGAAGTAAGATTGAATAGAGATACATGTATCTAAATGCGCGCGCCATACATATCCACTCGCTTTCATTGTGCTCGTCATGCTCCAGTTATAAATTTTCCCGTTGGAATATTAAATGAGCACTATACAAAAATGTGGCGCCATAGTCTTGGCGAGGGATTTGTACGTTTTTCACACGGCAACAAGGACTAAATTAGAAACTGGTTGGGTAGTTTCAAATGAATGCTACGTAATTTAATTAGGGCAAGGGTATATTTACCATGATACTTTTTAATTCATGAACGATAACATTCATGCATGCTTTATGTTGTGTATGCCCAACCTATTTTTTAACATTTAATAACTTCAGCGTTCCCATTCTTTGTCAGCAACCAAGGCTCATATCCTATCTGATTGATGATCCATTCATGTTTCATATAAAGACTTCTAAACGTGCAACATGTTGTGACCATATCTTTTTGTTCGTTTAACGCATTAAATTAGGTGTCAAATTGCTGGTGTTTTTTTTTTTATTGTACCCTAATTAAATGTAATAAATATAATGTTCATGATTCCTAAAATGGACTCTGTACCTTTCGTCTCTTAAAAAGCCAGCTTTTCTCTTTGTTGCTTTTAAGGTTTTGTTTGTTATAAACTGCATGTATCCCTACTGTTTTCGGATGATTCTATCATGGAATTACGTAAATTCTTTGTTGAAGTGATCCTTATTATATTGAATTGATACTAACTATAAAATAAATGTAATTTTATTTAAGATTCTACACTTTATTTGAGGGGAACCTCCGTTCATTATTACTGTTAATGGTTTACTTCCTACCCGCATTGCCTGTACCACACGGCACGCCGAACTCGTGCTTGTTGTGATCACAAAGTTCGTTTCAGTGTTTGCATGAGTTATCAAGCCGGCTCGTTGCCTGAGCAACCATGTACTAAGTGTTCAATATTAACTGCTAATTAAGTTAATGATTGACATCACTTTCATTCATTATTGCCCCCATCTGCCCCAATTCGCATGTCAATAAGGATTTTACATGGTATGTTAATCAGGGAATATAAATTCGGCCTACAGACGGTAAATTCCGCGGTATTGGAAAATGGAAATATTTATCAGTGAATAGGGTGAGTCAAAAAACAAACAAACAGGAATCCCAGATAGCAGGACCATTTTTGTAATGGAGTTCTGCATGTAGCACTTTCAAAATGTAGGATAAGAAACCCAATTTATAAATTTCTTTTGGTACAATGAATCATTTAAAATATTTATGTATATTTCAACTTTCTCATATGGAGTTTTAAACACAAACACCGTTTTAATGTTCTGTCCACGGATCACAAAAAAGTGTTCTATCAGCAAAACGAAAACAATTCACGAACATCTCTATGTCAATTGCTTTCGTTTTGATGAAAGGACACTGAATACGTTGTTGGTGATCTGACAGAACTTTAAAACGGTGGTTGTGCCCAAAATTCCGTAATTTGAAAAGTACATGAGTGATCTGAATGATTTGTGAACTAAAAGAAGGCTTGTTAATTGGGCTTTCATATCCTAGATTTGAAGTGCTACATGCAGAACTTCATTTAAATATAGTCCTGCCATTTGGGTTTTCCTTTATTTGACTCACCGTGTACATTCATCATTTTGAGGTCGCCAAAATGTGGTGTTTTACTATATACAGTCATGTAAGCCATATTGCAAGGATCTTGGTCACACTACAAACTTAAAAGAAATCCACTTAACTTTAAGTTAATTTACATCTGACACTTGTAGGTTTTCAAGCAACGAATTCCATCGAATGTGGTACCGGTACCAATCTGTCAAGTTTGGAAGTCACATTTCTTGAATCCTTCAATATAAGCGAAAGCGGGCCAGACGGAATAATTTCACGGGGTTTTGGGGATAAATTCAAATGATCTTATATGAAACGTATATCACTGTACATAAGTTGGGCAAAATGGGTTGATAATTCGACCAACGACGGTCGCAACTGCCTACACTCTTGGGCAAATTCTTCCTAATAGTTTGACTGTTTTACCCAATTCAACCCAATATGAGGTATATTTCATACCAATGCTGGGTAAATTACATTGCCCCCAAAACAGTGTTTTATCCAACCTTTTTACCAGCCACATATCTATACAGTTAGGCCTATATTTTTTTTGAATTCGTCATCTGTCCACTACTGTACAGATGGTTACAACTATGGATGGAATCAATTCTTCAACGGGTTGTTCAAACTTAGCCACTTCAAACATGGGGCTATTTACAGCTCCATGCTTCGAATGGACAGTCAATATTTACTTATCCAAATAATATTTGCACGTTAGGACCAACGCGGCCATTGACAGTCATAAAATAAACAGAACATTAGACCAAGAAAAATAAGTCTACGGTTTCTGGTATGGAGCTTGTCCAAAAAGTGGTGCGGCGACGCGGCTTTTTTTTTTTTTTTACCTGACTTTTTTGCTTCAAATGTCGGCTGATGACTGCAAATGGTGCCCGACTAAACTTAGTTCAAATATATGGGAGTCCAGAGAGGCCACATAAAGCTTATTCTCGATCATAACCCCATCTAAAAACACGTTAAAATTGTGCAGTAGCAGGATTCCAGTCAAACCAGTGAGTTTGGTGGTTTTGAGACATCATCTTTCATTGAAAAAAAAACTTTTTCATTTTGCCGACGCGCATGGCTACGGCGACGCGCGCGCATACCAGAAACCGAAGACTTTTTTTTTGGCCTTAATTCGCAATCAATATTCGGGAGGATAAACTGCAAGCATACAAGCTGCGCTTGCGCACGCGCACTAGATCAAGCATGGATCAAGTGACCGATGAACCGATCATTTTGTTTTTATTGTAACATCTTTCACAGGTCAGCAGGTGTTTGATGTTAATAATTATATCGCGTTGCATGTCATGTCATGCTGAAGATGAACTTGAGGTAAACTTCTTCAAGCATCAACGCCCGTGAAATCGACACTTTCCTTTCGCTTAAAGTGACAAAGGGGTAAAACTTTTGGGGAAAAAACACATCCCTGCTCTTCCCCCCTTCCTTAAGGCACAACTCTGTTGAAGTATATACCTCAAGACGCCGTAGTCCATCGCCTTGGAATGGATTCGACTTATTTTTTTTTAAGACTTGGCAAAATCCTTGTAAAATAATGAACAATTTCGGCAAGAAGGTGGTTATAAATAAATTCTAACAAGTAAAAAAAACCCAAACATTTTGACTGGAACTTTGCCTGGATTTTTTTATTCATAATTATGCTTGATGCATTTATATACACAATTTACAATTTTTCGTCAGTCATAAATTAATTAAGTTCATTCATTTAGGAAAACAATGCGAGCATTACGAAACGTATTGGCACCAGTCTTGTCGAGCTAATTAAAAAAGTCATTTTAAAAATATATTTTTTATGTACATGTCATATATATATATATGTATATCAAATTTCTGTCAATAAACTTATATTTACATAAAAGTAATCAGACTTAAACATTCGGTATTGTTTAGTAAAACACATCCACGCACTCCTGTCTAAATTGACAGGATTCAAATTATCTCTCAAAGCGACAAGACATAAATCTTATCATTTTATAGACTGCCTGTGTAGTCTTGACGGCACGACAAGTTCTTGTTTTCTGTATCTCCTCATATAGGAGAACTTTTTTTGACTCTGCACGCTTGCTCTCACATCTTTTAAACAGTTCTAACACGTACAAATGCAATCTAAACTTCAGGCTTGAAATCCATTTCATGCAATTCCCCTAGCTCGTCGGATCCAATACCCCTAGTCTGGTTGCCTGACCCCATATGTTTCTCCTTTGTATAGGGGGGGGGGGGGCATTGTTGTTATTCAGTCAACCAGTTACATTAAAGCATTTTAAAGTACGGTCGTCGTCGGGGTACCACAGTAGCTAAAGTGGATAGCGAGATGAGCAATGGATACAAAGAGCCCCGGTTCGAATCCACGTCGTCGCTGCTCATTTTCATCGACTATATTTCTTCGCTAAATTTATCGTTGAGACAATTTGAATTTAATAGAAAAAAAGAGAACGAGAACCTAAGTGTCTTGCAATGTTTCAAAGGAAAAAAATGAGTTATGCATGACTTGGCCCCAACCAGGCTCGGAAAAAAATACGCGGGCGGGAAACAGTCTACAATACCCGTATACCCCCAGTCTACAATACCCGTATACCCCCAGAGGAATTGACATGACGCAAGAGGGCGCTACGTTAAGCCGTTCCAGGTTGATAAACACGGCACAACGGCGACCGGACGGCCAACACCCTAAGGACTTGATTCAGAGTTGTAACGAGTCACTGATTTTTGTGACTCGAGTCGAGTCGAGTCATTTTAAAGAAGTGACTCGAGTCGAGTCGAGTCATTAGGTCAACAAGGTCGAGTCGAGTCGAGTCGAGTCACAGAGTGTGGTCGAGTCGAGTCGAGTCGAGTCACGTATTTAGCTCGAGTCAATTCGAGTCACAAATATTTGAACACTTAATTACAATAAAAAGCAACAAACACAAGAGAGAAAGAATACAAGGCACCAGTCTATTACGGAAATCCAAACACATAAAGTATGCTGTATGGTACCCAACCAACAGTTTCCATTGCTAGCTCACGTCACAGATAAGAAGATGTGAAACTTCGGTCTTATAACTGGTTTGGCTTCGGGTCTAGATTTTGTTGTTCGCTGATCGCTGACAACGTTAAAACCTAATTGCATTACACAAAACTGTTTCTGATTATTTAAAGGTGGGCCCGTCCGTATCGATTTTTGTGTGTGAAATCGGGACATGAATTTAGCCAGCGTTCCACCAAGAACTTCAAAATCGCCCGAAACCAAAGATGAAACCACGGATTGAGAAATGCGTTTTAAGTCTGGTTCCGGGTCTAGCATTACATGCTTTAGAACCACAAGGTGGGAGTCCGCGACACGGTGTATGTTTGTTGTTTCATTATGGAGGAAGGAAACAGACTGCCGCTGTATATAAACGTACATTATTCGCGAACATTAACGTGACCACCATTAACGTTTTATTTTGGGACTCGAGTCTTATTAGCCTTCCTCGAGTCGAGTCGAGTCATTCTGATGAGGGACTCGAGTCGAGTCGAGTCATTTGCTCGCAGTGACTCGAGTCGAGTCGAGTCATTTACCCGTCGGGACTCGAGTCGAGTCGAGTCGCCAAAAAATGTGACTCGAGTCGGACTCGAGTCGAGTCATTGACTCGAATCATTACAACTCTGACTTGATTTCAAGTCGATTTAAAAACTCGGTTTCCTCTCGCAGTCTGCTTTTTTCGAGAATTACCCATGAGGAAATTTCCTCACTGAAAAACGTGACCCCATCTGCGGCAGGTTTCAGAACCACCGGAATCCCCCGCCCCATGTTTTGGATTTTACTGCATGCACCAAGAAAGGGAATCATTGGTGCCATTGTTGCAGCACAGTTTCTTTCGATAACTGTAGAGAATGGACGCATCGGCTTCGTCTCGGGCTACAGCGCCCTTCTTCCCTCTTTACAAAAAAAAATGTAAAAAATGGTAAACTATACAAAATGACTCCTTAGTTATTAGGGAAAAAACCTATTCGATAGGTTTTTGGATGACGTGGATGTAGTAAGAAGGGTTGTCGCCCTCCTTGAGAGTCTGAAAGTCCCCATACACGGTGTGCTTGCTGTTTTCACCGAAGGCTTCCTTGAGGAGTTCCGTGAAAGCATTCAGGCGGTGAGGATAGTAAGACAGACGGAACCTGCAAAGAGGAAAGGAGGCATATCAATAACATCACAATGACACTCATTAACTTAATGCCAAATATAATAGACATTGTCCACAGTAACTGTGTTCTGTAAACAAAGTTCCAGTGTTTATCTTCCCTGCATACGCCCTATATTTTTTTTAATTTTTTTTTATCAAAGAGCGGTTCAATTCACGTTGCACATTATTGTTGCCGACAGCGTTGTGAGCATGATGTTGCAACTAAAAGACGGGCCTTTCGCAAAGAGGAAAGGTCACAGATGACTTTACGTTAAGACCTTCGTTCATAATCACCGCCCTACCTAAAGACTCTACCGCTAATCTCCCTAACCACAACTTGTAAAGGCAACAGGAGCTTCGCAAGGCATTGTGGATATGTCGCTTGCAATGACCAATACAAGTTTGTAATACATTCAAGTCGCAAGTGTCATGCGCACACGAAAGACCCCAGAAGACAGGTATAAAGCTCGGAGGATATGCCACAAGTGCACTTGTATTTTAGGCGTTGGATGCGAGGGTAGACCTACTTGTAGACTTCACCGTCAATTTCCTTGTGTTTTTTGCTGTCTTCATTGTTGTGATCATCGATGGAGATGAAGTAGTCTAACGTCACCATGGAGGGCCGGCCGTTGACGTACAACACTGATGTCTGGATGTCTTTGATGCAATTACCCTGAGGATTTAAACCAAGTCAGAATTATTGGAGAAAAAACACCAATTCTGATGATTTTGCAAAACAGTGTGAATCAAATTAGGTTTTGCCCTTCACCGACGTATAAACACTGTATACTCAGTGTGTTACCTCCCGAGTGAAAGTTGGAAAAAAAATCACTCGGGTGGGACTCGAACCCACGACCTCCTGCTTTCTAGTGCAGACGTCTTACCACTCAACCACTCTCGTCTTACCACTCAAATCTCTCATTATATCAAGTTACGGAATTTCGAAGTACTGTCCACAGATCACAAAAAAGCGCCTTGTATCCTTAGGCAATTTGGCGCTGTATAAATCCAGTTATTGTTCTCGTTGTGCTGAAAGAAAGTTTTCTTTCAGGACAACGAGAACAACTCTCATAGAGATGCATGTGTATTGTTACCATTTTGTGTGATCCGCGGACAGAACATTAAAACGGCGTTTAAAGGACATGACTCGAATTATTCTAGTACTAAAAGAAAGCTCATTGATTGGGCTTTCATATCCTTGATTTTGAAAGTGCTACAGGCAGAACTTCATTCAAAAATTTGTCCTGCCATTTGGATTTCGTTTTTTTTTTACTCTCGCTGTAAACAAGTCCCACATCCATAATTTGGTGCTCTCTAAATGCAGATATACATGCACGAAGGGCCGCGAATTGAAATTCGGAAATTCTTTGCAAAGCAACTAAACTGTTTTCTGCATACAATGTCCGATAGAGACAACTTTCTTGGTTTAATATCATTGGTTTAAAAGTGCATATTTTTTTTTTAATAATCGAGAGTATCCATGTCATTTCCGGATCCCTGAGGGCGGGCCTGCTGGTGATGCTGTGATATTGCTTCGGTACTCTGTCATTTTTGTTGTTGATATTTTCGTTCTGCATTGTGACAGTTTGTGTATAAAGCCTTAATTGTAAAGCTGCTTCTTATGTTGTTTTTTAACAGCGTCTCGATCCCTTCAAAGTATCGTTTGCTGTTCATCAATAAATTAGTACCAGCATCAACAAATAACCCTTAACGATGACAATTTATTCGTAATGACATCAGATGTGAAGTTTACCACGTAATAGATGTTCTTGATGGGTGCTCTGCCGATGTCTATGATAGAGTCGTAGTTGCGATGGTCGATGATTAGAATCCCGCCTGGTTTGAGCATGGTGGCGAAGTTGGCCAGGGCCGCGCGGTGGTTCTCCTGGGTGCCCTCGAAGTCCGGCAGATGGGCGAAGGAGTTGCCGAGGCAGATGATGGAATCGTAACCCTCTCCCTCTCTAGGAATGTCTTCTGGCAGGGTCAGCCAATTGGCAACCTCAATTTCTGTCCAAAAGATAAATAATAAGATTCAAATTAACCTACGCAATCGTCAACGTATAATATAATCATACTGGCAAACTTTTCATGGTGTCGAAAATCGTGACGGATTTTGGTTCATCCTGAAACGACTGTTGTAATTTCAGTAATATTAAACTTTGTAAATCCAACGTGGGCAGTATGTCATTGAAATTTCAAATACTTTTTTTCATTGGCGGGAATATTTTTTACAAAAATAGTCATTGCTCTGAGTGACGTTGTTCACGAGAATAAATGTTCGATACTCGGGCACGTAGTGTTCTAAATTTTACCTTACCTTGTTAGAAAATGGTGTCAAGTATTTTTTTTTTCACTTTTAACAGGAAAGGTGTAAAAGCAACCTTGATTTTTCAGCGTGATCAGCGGCGTAAAGCCAAGGTTCTCATCCTGCTTTTTTTGGGGGGGGGGGGCTGGATGTTACAGTGGAGGGATGCCCAATTTCTCCGTGCTCAAAGGTAGATATGTTTTGTTTTTTTCACCGGACACCCGGCCTCCGTAAATCAAATAGTGTGTGTGTGTGTGGGGGGGGGGGGGGGGGGGGGGGGCTGGACACCATCCTCAGTGGGGGTTGGACACCATCCTCAGTGGGGGCGCTGTTCAAAACCGAATTCATGGTCATTGTCAGACAACAGGTAAAGGTATCGCTAAACGCGTTTCACGGGACGTTAAAATAAACAGGCAATCGGAGAAAAACAGGTTTTCGCCCAAAATAAATTTAAAATGTGAAAAAAAGGCACTTTACGTCAAACCCACGAATCATTATTCCGTGACTTTTGCCGATTGCCAAATTTCCAGTGTGGCGGTGGGGCCGACGATTTTTTATGGTAGGCGTTCTCCCCACCACGCCCCCTCCCCGTAGCTATTCCCCGCTGCGTGATTGCAGAAGCTGTAATTTTCAGATCAATGACCACGGGAAAATGTTGGCAGTTAACAAGGATTAGATTTTCGAAACGTTATTTTGTGTTCCTCAGTGGACTCCTTAATCACTGCTATAGTTTTAATGCAAACGTCCGGACAATTTGTTGCAATCAAACCCATGGCACTGAATAATTCTCGATAAAGTTTTCCAGAATGATATACCATGCATGGCGGGGGATTTTATGGGAGCTCTCAAGATTCCCACGTTCTACTTCTAGTAGGAGCTGGGAGTTTGGGGTACCGGGTCTTATCGGCGCATTTCATAATACGCACAGTAGGCAGTGCAAAACTACCAAAGCTTTGGCAAGCCTTGGTTTCAGAGCTAGCGCATGCATAAGACACCTGATTGCCTAATTACCCCAGTGGTCAAAGCATTCTTCTTTACGGCGGGCCCATCTCTCTCTGAAAGCATGCAGGACCATCTTATCGGAGGCATCACAACTCATGACACGGAAACCTGCCTCCAGAAGCATCACAGAGTCGATGCTGAATCAAAGACAAAAGAACGGACGTGGAATGGGGATTATTAAGAGCATGGAGGTACCTCCATGATAAGAGTGATGTTCTTGCATTGGCGCACCAGGATTTCTCCTGTTCATAATGACAGAATGAGGCTTACCCAGTTCCACACGCTGCATCGAGGACGTAGTGGCAATTTCTTGACCTGAGTAGGTCCACCAAGAAATGCCTGTAGTTCTCCGTCCTGTCTGTGCGACTACCGATGTAGTATTCCCAGACCTTGGCCGCCTTGCCGTCGGCGTACTGGTCGGGTATGCCCTGAGCGGCCACGCCCAGAGAACGGGTTCGGTATACGCTGTCCACCATGTTGGTATATCGTGCTTAGTCGCAAACTGTTTGAACGTCTGCGGAAAGGAATTGAGGGGTGACGGAAGGATAAGAATTACAGATGAGCAAGGCTTCGGATCATAAACTTACAGCATAGTACAGGGTGAGTAAAAAAAACAAAAACGAAACACAAATATCGGGACCATTGCTTTTAGTGAAGTTCTAAATGTAGCATTTTCACAATCTAAACTCAATTTATAAGCTTTCTTTTATTACAAGAATCATTCAAATCACTCATGTAATTTTCAAGTTACGGACTTTTAAACACAAGCACCGTTTTAATTAAAGTTCTGTCCACGGATCACAAAAAGGTAAGTGTTCTTTCAGCAAAACAAAAACATATCATGATTTATAGGGATGTGTGTGAATTGCTTCTCGTTTTGCTGCAAGAACGCACACCTTTTGTGATCCGTGGACAGAACTTTAAAATGATGGTCGTGTTTAAAATTCCGTAACTTGAAAAGTACATTAAGCGATTTGAATAATTCTTGTACTAAAAGAAAGCGTATGAATTGGGCTTTCATATTCTATATTTTGAAAGTGCTACATGTAGAACTTCACTAAAACAATAGTCCTGACAATTGGGTTCGTTTTTTTTTTACTCACCCTGTATAGCACATTTTAGGCCTAACTTTCCTGACATGGTAAAATTATGTTTTATTAGTTACTCATTATACTGGGACCTGTTTCGGAGATCGATTCAGATAGTTTCGAGTCGGGATTGACCGGTGACACACTGGGGAAATTGGGTCCAATAGGGGTGGGAGTGGCGCTTATAGAGCCCAATTTCTCAGAATAAGTCTTATTTCGTGCCTCTCCAAAATTCCGAGTGGGACACCAGGGAGAAGCAATTTTTCGTGGATGAAAATGAATGATAGAATAGTTTCATTGGAATGAAAAATCTCTTAAAATAGCCAAGAAAACCTATATTACAACTCACGGCTGCAGAATCGGATGAATGTGAAAGTTGCTCTCTTCGCGCAATAGTTTTTTGTTATGATTTTCTAGCAATATGAAGTATTTCACTTTAGAATGAGACATCGAACAAAAAAACTCCGCCAAATTATGGTGTGGAATAATTACTCTACATTTGAATTATTTGGGGGACTTTTTATCTTCGGAATATTTTGTGATCTAAGCGTATCTGTTTGTACGTTTATGTTAGAGGCACAAAAAAAAAACAGCAGGAGAATGAACGCCTTTTTACAATTAAGTGCTGGTTTTCCAGACCAAATGGCCGATTTTAATTCACAGATGCTTTCTCTATGCTATGTATCTCCTATTTTCTCGTAGTCCCGCATTGTTTTCGGTTGTTGTTTGTTCTTCTGCTGCACCCTTCTGCCAGCACATTAGGCTACGTCATAAAACTTATCAAAGTAGCTGTCCAACTCTTGATATCTAATAATTAATGTAGGGTCTTATCACATAATATATATTTCAACAATTTGCAGTACAGAAAGCCTTTAAGTCTTCTAAACAACGATACTGATACCAAACGTAAAACTCAAGTTTGAATCTAAAATAATGTACACATATGGTAACTTTACCGCAAATCCGTAGAGCTTCCAAAGATGACTGCTGCCGAGGATGTCCAAGCGATGTGTGCTGGCGTGTTTACATTTTTGAGCCCGTTTATAAAGCGCCGCAGCAAAGCTGTTGACACTAGACTGGTGCTCAATTCGTGGCCTTGTTACTTCATCAATAATGCAGTGTGTGTTTCTAGACGCTAAGCCGATTTCCAATAACAACAAAATCAATATCAGTAGATATTTGTGGCATATCTCCGAGCGATTACTCTTGATAGAATGATCCGGATTCATCCGGTTATATCTAGTTCCCCATCGTAAGGCCTCATACGATATCAGCTGATCTGCTATGTCAACAAATATTGCATTGCTTGTATACAAACTGTGAACGTATAGTACAACTTTAGCTGTGGAGTCGTTAGGTAGGGTGGGTGGCCGCAAGGGCCATTTCGATATATTGCGGACAAAATTTCGCGAGGCTAGAAGTCGCCATCAACCCGAAACAAAAATGTCCATTTTCTACTTGTTGCTTTCTTCTTTTTCAAAAGTTTTCTCAGGGATTCTTTTAAAAACGAAAGTAAAGTCCTTATTTCTTTGTCATTGATTTCCAGTTTGGGACTATCCCTTATAATTATGTGAATCGTTCCTTTCTGATCTTGGAAACTAGGATACAGCTCAGGGTTACATAGGAGTGTGTTCTCTATGATTTCAGTTTGGTGTCAACAAGATAACAACTGATATATCAAATGCACTGTTTAGAAGTAGGCCTAACAGTTGCACTATTCAGGCGCATGCAAAGAAATTTAGCAACATAAAGTTATGCCGCATGGATGCCAAACGGATTACCAGCAGCAAATCGTAACATAATTAGTAGATCATTCATTCAGCAAATCGTTACTCAATAATTAATACTTGGGGCATTATTGTTTCAGATTTCTCTTATTTAAACGTAGATGTCAAGGCCTACTGAATCTTCCTGAAATGCAACGGGTACCGTTTATATTCATTGATTAACTTCGTGGATGCCTGCCTCCAAAGACCGCAGTTCTTGGGGATAGGAGGTATTTAAGCATTGTTTTAGATGCGACACTGTACTGTCGTGCTTCGGTGTTTTGTGCGATTCACCCTATTATGATGTCACACAATGTAAATGAAAAGCTAACAAAATGCAAGTCATGGACCAATAAGAACCGTTTTGTGCACATAGCGTTTTATTTACTCGGCGACCTTTGTAATGTACACACGTGCAAGATTTCACCAGTTCAGGGCGGTTTATTATTTACAACGTCGCAATATAGACCAGCTTTTGTCTCCAATCTCCCAATTTTCGTGGGAAATATATATTTCACAGCCCGTGGGTTTGAGCTATTTTCACTCTACTAGCAACGTTTGTCGGTGCTTTCAGACACTAAATCATGTTCGTGTTTTATTAGCTATCCGCGTTTTTCAAAAGATGTTGCACTCTGATTTTAAACCTCTATTCCAATACATAAAACCTCTATTCCAATACACTAGCGTTGCACCGCTTATGAATGACCAAAAAATATTTGCCACATATAATATCATTATTATTATATCTGTAAAATAGTATTATTATATGACAGAGACAATTTAAATATTGTATGATAGAGGTTTTGTGTGGGGGAGCTGTGAAGGTTGTTTTTCGGGTTTTGCCCTTCGTTGATGATATAGCACACACGCAGTACACTGTCGGAGCCGTCACAGCCTGCGAGAAGAAATCACAAGCTAACTCAAGCGGGACCCGAACCCACGATCTCTTGCTTACCAGCGCAGATGTGTTACCAAGCTTCTTCCCAGGGTGTGCTTTCAACCTCGAGACAATAGTATAGAGAGCAGCTGGTGGGAGCGCTCTGCTCGAAAACCATGAGGACGAGGTTGGATGCCTTACCATGATATTATATCGGTGAAGGGCAAAACCCTAAATTTACAGAAATGTGACCTCTTCCTGGGATGGCTTGTTTTTAGTCCAGGGAAAATCTACAATGCTTTCACTTAATGCAGCGAATTACAACACTGGCCAAGAAAAATACACCGTGATTCGCAGGGCGCGATAGAACTTTCACATGTATTTGTTTTGCATTATGGGCTAAAAATTATTTATCATGATAAGGACTTATCAATGATGCTGCATTTTGTAAAGTTATCATAACTATTTAGTCATTAATTAATTTCTACAATCGTTCATACATGAAAACAGTTTGCCAGTCTTATCATGAGGTCCATTCACACAGACTGAATATAGTGAAAGAATTTTTAAAAAATATTTCCCCAATATTACAGTCCAATACTCCGAAAAACATTCAAATCATTTACTCGAATGCAACTCCTTAACTGATATTTGGGAGTTGATATTTCTTGTGATTTTTGATATTTTACTGACTTTTGTTTTGAAATATGGTAAATCCATTTTTTTTACTGAAAAGAAACTTATGAAAAGCTTTGGCAGTCCTCTTAAAGAGTTT
The DNA here is from genome assembly GCF_015706575.1 of Patiria miniata. Classification (NCBI taxonomy): domain Eukaryota; kingdom Metazoa; phylum Echinodermata; class Asteroidea; order Valvatida; family Asterinidae; genus Patiria; species Patiria miniata. The sequence goes on from NW_024037073.1 coordinate 13,149,245, forward strand.
TACAGTTTTCTTCAGATGATAGTAAAGGTCTCAAGTTTGGCTCTTATCAATGAGAAATGGAATACAACTTATGGTTTTTTTTAAGATGCAAATGTATTTAGTATCCGAATTCCTCTAAATGAATTTTTTTAAACAGGAAACTTTTAATCAGTCATATCTTTATTTGTACAGTAGTGTTAACCTTAATCCCCAAGACCCTTTTTGCTAGGAAGCATCCTCAATCCTCCAAAATCCTCCAAAATTTTGCATTTAGCGCCTCAATCCTTCAAAATCATCAGACAGTCCAGCCTCTCAAAATGTATTCATCCTCAATCCTACAAAATCCTCTTGTGCTTCATTCACCATTCATCCTCAATCCTCCAAAATCCTCATGTGCTTAAACACCATTCATCCTCAATCCTCCAAAATCCCCCTCCTCTTCAAACACCATTCATCCTCATTCCTCCAAAATCCTCCAAAACCACCAGGAGGATTTTGGAGGATTGAGGATGGTGCAGCTTCAGTTGTGAAATCAGGAGTCCCATTTTGTATTTATTTAATTATCATTATAAAAAAAAATACCACAAGAATTGCAAAATGTGGACAATGTGAAGGTTTTTCTAGACACCACTTGCAATTTCGACAGTTACATAAGGGTAGAGTTTTGGGCAGACATGTGTAGTCTGCAGAACTACCTGTGCATATGTGCTTGTATCAGGCCTGGCTTGTATTCAATCTTGCCTCCCTTTTTTCGGCAACTCAATATCTACCCCTGTCTTGTTCTACTTCAGAGATCACAGCCAGAACAGACGCTCAAAGATGAGATTTAGGCTGAAAATCAGTTCTTAGGCAATGTCTTGCAGTCTGGGAACCAGACCAAGATGGCTGTAATGAACAAGGTAGTGACAGCAATCAGGGGCCATGCTTGCAAGCTTGTCCACCATTGCATAGTCTCCAGTCTCTCTCTTCTCAGAATCCCTTCTCCACAAGCCACTGCTTGACCTCGTCCCGGAACATGCCCTTAAAGTGCACCCATCGGCCAAACTCACTCACTCTCATGGGCAGGGTACAGCCTTCTAACCTTTCAAGGTGTGTCTTGAGCTCCTCTGCCAAAGCCTAGGAGTCAGAAAAGAAGCCAACAGTATTTGTATTAAATAATGAAAGGTTTGCGGAAACACCATGTGCGAATAATTTCTCAACTAAGAGAATGGTTCTGAAAAGAACCGGAGGTATAAACTCGACGCTCCGGTCAGTATGCTCTGACCGGAACGTTGAGTTTATACCTCTGGTTCTTTTCAGAACCATTCTCTTAGTTGAGAAATTATTCGCACATAGTGTTTCCGCAAATCTTTCATTATTTAGTATCTCCACCATGCAAAGCCTCAAATCTTACTTAGTATTTGTATTTTGAATAAAAATATACTGCAAAGTATTGAACTACTTTGTAAGTATTCGCCTACCCACGATCTACTGCATGGTGTACTTTGTTATATTATTTACTTATCCAAGAACTATACACTATTATGATGTGTCATCATGATGTTTCAGTGTCCGAATGAAAAATCAATACAAAATCTGACACAAGCAGAGATTCTATTTGAAGAAACTAAATATGTCCAGATCATGGTATCTGAATCTACCGCAATTTACAATGAAGGTCAAAGATTCTTGACAAATAAGGTGAAATAAAAAACAACATGTTAAGCGTCCCTGTTTTTTTTTACCGAAAAAATGACAAATTTTCACTCGTGACATCATTTTAACCTCTTTATTTGTTGCATCTAGCCAATATAAAGCTATGTCGTTTCCCGAGTCGAATGGCGGCCATTTAAAAAAAAAACTGGACGCCATCTTGAAAATAGCCGGTCGGGCGGCCATTTTGAAGGAAAAAAAAGGCCCTCCTGCTTCCTTCTTTTCAAAAACACAGGACGCTAAACATTTTTTTTTATTTCGCCTAACAGTCTTAAAAATGATAAATACAAACTGCAGAAATTTCCAGACACTACAGAGATGTTATCATTGTCATTTTGAACTCGGACTAGGAGGTCCTTACTCTGAAGCACCTTTGAGAATGTCAGACAGTAAACTCACCCATATATCGCCCTCTATATTCTTGATGACAGTCAGCTGTTGGGTGTTGCCAAACTTCAGTTTCAGGTAGACTGGTATGCTGTGATATCGCGTCCTTCGCACTGTGTACGGTGTGCCTGGAACAGCTCCTGTGCAAACACCAGATGCCACAATGTTATCTCCAAAACTTCTTATAAACAAAGGGTTGTAAATAACAACCAGTAATTGATTCATTTTTAAGTAATTACAAGTCAACTCCCTGTCATATCGCAACTCATGTGACAACGTATCAGTAGGCATACTGCCTAGCGCTTGTCGGCGTGTCTACAATCTTTAATACTGGCACATGGCGGGGAATATTTCGCTGGCTATCACTAGGTCTCATAAGCACCCAGTAATATGTATTTCAACTTCACCTGCAGCTGTGGGATGATCGTGCACAGTTATTTGTTACCATTATGTTAATCTTCAACGACGAGTTCGCTTTGCTGGCCACCCTCCTGCCACCGTGGTGTAAACCAGGTCATATCTGATGTATTATGTTGGGGACTTCCATGCCCTAATAGAGGACGAAGACCTTTCAACTACATTGATGTGATTGGCAGAGACACCCAATGTGAAATTGAAGACCTTCCGTACATAATGAGGGATAAAGACACCTGGCATGGCATTGTGAACGAGATCTCGGTTGCGACCGCTAGATAATGACGATGATGTTAATCTTACATGCAAGATTATGAATGTCTCATCTCCTAGACCTAACCCGTAGAAAAGGGAATTGGGAAATTCTACTTAAAAAGTCATTTATAAAAAAGACTTTTAGGATACCTTTGGGTGGAGCCCAGCCTGAGGGTGTAGGGTATTTCTCGTGAGCCGGGGGAGTAGGGGGCTCTAATGATGGAATCAACCTCTCCACATATTTGAAGTCTTCTTTGGACTCAATATACTCTGTTCTTGCATCTTCCTCCCTTACCAAGTCCTTCGGGTGGTAAAAATTTGGCGGAAAGGAGTCCAGTCTGGGACAGCTTGTAGAGATGCTCCTTTTTAGGAGGGAGTGGATACAAGGACGTGCAGTCTGCAAATTTTATGAGAAAAGTTGAATATACAGTTAATGGACATCTTTCAAGAAAAAAATGCAATGCTTTAAATCAACAGGCAAAATTTCAAAATTCATGAATCAATGGTCGAGCATGAACATAATATAAATGCAAAACATTGTCGTATATTGCCGGAGGTAATGCTGGCAAGCTAACGTTTACTAAAGGTTTTCCGGCAGCAATCCATATCAACAGAGGGCGCTGTACTCTCTAAGATAGGGCTGAATTATAAGATGTATTAAATTACCACCAACAGTTGTGTAGCACCCTTGATGTAGTAGATAAGCAACGTAACTCATGAGCGGGAAGATTCGGGTTCAATCCCGATCCCTGCTGGCGACATTTCTAAGGTTTTTTTTTCCCCATCCCCCCAAAATAAAAATATTCTTCTTTTATTATTTTAACATGTCTCAAACATTTTATTGCAGAGTACACTGTATTACATTTTCTTTTTCAGATTTGTGGCTCTGGAGGATTTTTTTTAAAGGGAAATAAAGTCCGAAATTGTAAAATGGTCTGATTCCCATCTTGTGAATACGAAGTTACAACGATAATGTTGGCATGAAGCCAGACTAAAATTTGTCACTGGAAAATGTCGAAGTACAAAAAACAGTAACTGGGCATGTTCAGTGCCTATCCGGCAAGCTAACGTTTACTAAAGGCTTGCCGTCTCCGGCAAAATATCCACTGCCTTTTTTTTAGTACCGTACACAGACTGGCAACAAGTCCAGTAGTACATCATGGCGGCGAATTGGCCAAATCTGTTCGTTGCTCTAGGTACTCTATAGCCCCATAAATGTGGCCTATTTACTGGACTGCCTCCGTAAACATAGGCCACACATCCACATGTACAAAAATCGTGTCGACGGAGCCAAATTTTGATTTTCACATTTAGGCTTAGTTTGTAGGTTTTTTTTGCTTTAGAAGCATACTCACCCTCTTTATAGGCTAATCAGAAAGTGCTGCCTTTTTCAGATGTATATTTTTCGTGAAATTTCCAGATTCATTTTTACACGTTTGCGTATCAAAATTTCAACATGAAATTTCACAAAAATTAGACATCTGAAAAAGGCAGCACTTTCTGATTAGCCTGTAAAGAGGGTGAGTATGTTTCTAAAGCAAAAAAAACCTACAAACTAAGCCTAAATGTGAAAATCAAAATTTGGCTCCGTCGACACGATTTTTGTACATGTGGATGTGTGGCCTATGTTTACGGAGGCAGTCCAGTAAATAGGCCACATTTATGGGGCTAGGTACTCCTAGAACTATGAGGCTCCACGTAGTGGAGCCTCATAGGTTCAGAAGCCCGCAAAATTGTTGTCAGCACAAAACACTAATTAAGTACAAAAACGTCCATCCCAAGCAGGCCGTTTTCCACAGAACCGCTGCACAGTTTGCCCCTAAACTCCATACAATACCTCATGACATACTCACGTTATGTGCACCCAACAAACATCGGTGGATTCTGTCTGTTTTTCGGCAAAAATGATGAAAAATATGCCCTTTCTGCACTGAGCCAACCTAACACTTGAAACGAGCACGCGTGCAGAATGATCGCAGTTATTTTCGGTTCGATCGCTCGGAGCGCGCCGCGGGGGTATGGTGTAGGAGCGGAACGATAGTATGCACATGCGTACAAGTGCAAGTACGTACCCCCCGCGGCGCGCTCCGAGCGATCGAACCGAAAATAACTGTGATCATTCTGCACGCGTGCTCGTTTCAAGTGTTAGGTTGGCTCAGTGCGGAAAGGGCATATTTTTCATCATTTTTGCCGAAAAACAGACAGAATCCACCGATGTTTGTTGGGTGCACATAACGTGAGTATGTCATGAGGTATTGTATGGAGTTTAGGGGCAAACTGTGCAGCGGTTCTGTGGAAAACGGCCTGCTTGGGATGGACGTTTTTGTACTTAATTAGTGTTTTGTGCTGACAACAATTTTGCGGGCTTCTGAACCTATGAGGCTCCACTACGTGGAGCCTCATAGTTCTAGGAGTAGGGGCTAGGTACTCTAGTGATCATTCAGTCTCAGAATAGTTTTGCTTGACCGAACAACCCAGATTTTCTTAACACCCAATTCTTAATTTTTGGGGCCTTCCATTAATAAATAGTAATGAAAATAATCCTTGTTTTACCAGCCGTGCCATGTTATGTTAGTGAACGAGACAGCACCACACCGGATTTACATGCGATACCGAAATTGAAATTCCTAGTTTCGGCACACCGAATTTACAAATCCGTTGATTCTGCTGCAACAGGACTACATCTGATCCAAACATAACCCCATAAACATAACCCCACAAACATAACCCCACTTGCCTGCGCAAGTTTAAACTTGCGCGGGGGACTCAAATTGCGCTCGACAGGGCTAATCAAAACACTGCGTGTGGGCCTAGTAAGCTGGAAATTTCAAGCTAAGTCATGCCATGACATAAGTCCATCTATTCACGATATTCTTGTTATTCGTACACAACCAGAAGTATACTTACACTCGAAACCGTTCGCAATTTTATGGAGTTTTTGATGATTAAAAACGAGAGCACCGTTGACCTCGTGGAGAGCGCCATCTTTAAAAGTTTTCGGACTTCGCCTCTTGGTGGCGTGCTATATTATTATTGTCACGTCAAAAAAGCGCTGCGCCGCACCGGCTGATCGTGTTTTCCATGGAAAATTGAGGAAACACAGTTCTGACAGGTAAAGTAAGAAAAAGAATGTTTCATCCTGACGCCACTTTGTTTCACCCGCGTAGCCGGCAACAGGGTAGTTGGTTTGGACTTAGCTGGAGTTGCCCATCCCTAAATTGTATCATTGGGTTGTCATTTGAAAAGTTTCCTCCAGCCTAGCCCCACTAGTGTGGCCGTCGGTATGCTGCGCTGAACCTAAGGTTCAGCGCAGCATACCGACGGCCACACTAGTGGGGCTTACCACCTCCAGCCTAAATGACAACCCAATGCCAATGATAAAATTTAGGGCTGGGTAACTCCAGCTAGTTTGGACTTACAATTTTTTCAGCAACTCCCATTCATTTTGTGTTGCTTCGTTCTCTAGGTAACTGACTAAGGCTGCATCCGAATCTGTTGTCTAGAGCTAGGTCTAGGTCTTCGCTCCATTAGAAATACGCGGAGACGCGCTGACAATAGACGTAGCCGTAGCTTACTCCAAGAACTATGAGGCTCCGCGTGAGCGGAGCCTCATAGATCAAGAAGCCCGCAAAATTGCCTGCAGCACAAAACACTAATAAAGTATAAAAACGTCCATCAAAATGCAGCCATTTCACACAGAACCGCTGCACAGTTTGCCCCTATACTCCGTACTTTATCTCTTGACATACTCACGTATCTTGTGCGGAACTAATATAGGTGGATTCTGTCGGTTTTTAGGCCAAAATGATGAAAAATATGCCCTTTCCGCACTGAGCCAACCTGACACTTGAAACGTGCACGCATATGATCAAGCGATGATTTTCGGTTTGCTCGGAGTGCGCCGCGGGGGGTACGGTACAAGCGAAATGATGTGCATGCGTACAAGTGCATGTACCGCAATTTTGCGGGCTTCTTGATCTATGAGGCTCCGCTCACGCGGAGCCTCATAGTTCTAGGAGTAGCCGTAGCTCTGGAAGCCCGTTTCGGACACGGCCTTAGTCACTACCTCCGGCCGGTAACTTGTGAAGGACTCCCAAAGTCCCATCCCACTACAGCTAGTCCGAGTAACTAGGACTCTACGGATCGCTTTTTTAACATTTGGACATGGTCGGGTGATAGTAGATCGCCCGACAATGTCCAAATGTTAAAAAAGCGATCCGTACACCGGCAACAGGGTAGCCCCATAGGCCTTAATGTGGCCAATTTACACTATGACTATGACTCCGCGTGAGCACGCGGAGCCTCATAAGTCATAGTTCTAGGAGTAGCCAATTTACTGGACTACCTCTGTAAACAAAGGCCACACTTCCACCATGTTATGTACAAAAACATGTCGAATTAGAACTTTGTCATTTCTGTCAAATTTTGATTTTCAAATTTAAGCTTAGTTTGCCATTGCAGTTTATTTTTGCTTGGAAGCATACTCACCCTCTTTATACTAGGCTAATCAGAAAGTGCTGCCTTTTTCAGATGTCTATTTTTCGTGAAATTTCCAGATTCGTTTGCGCACGTTTGCGTATCAAACTTTCAATATGAAAATTTTTACGAAAATTAGACATCTGAAAAAGGCAGCACTTTCTGATTAGCCTTTAATTTTATAAAGAGGGTGAGTATGCTTCTAAAGCAAAAATAAACTACAAACTAAGCCTAAATGTGAATATCAAAATTTGACGAAGTTCGACATGTGTTTTTACTGAAAAAACGTTTTGTTCTTTTTGCAGAGGATCGATATGAAACAGACTAGTTGTAGATGAAAATTGGATTTTGTTGCTGTGTGACCGGAGACCACCCATCATGACCCATTCTGCATGTACATTATCATGTGCATACATGCACGTCCATATAAATGCGTGTATTATCATCATATCTGAGATTCAATCAGTCCAAGTAAAAAAATAAACCAGTTTCCCACCCCCGCCGACTTCGTTTTCGCCACCCACCTCCCTTCTTTTTATGCCCCGCGGCGAAGCCGAAGGGGCATACTGTTTCCGCCTTGTCCTTCCGTGGGTGGGTGTGTGGGTGGGTGAGTTTGTCTTACATACGCAGTGTGGACTTCCGAACAAAAGACGTCCACATAATGTAGGTAGCACCGATGTTGTGTGGACTTACCCCACGTCCACACAGTGTTTCCCCATTTCTGGAAAACAGGTTTAGAGGCATTTTTGGGTTAGGTTTATCTGTAGCAGAATGAAGAGAAACACTAAAGGGAATCATAGAAAAAAAATTGGGTTGAAAGAGTTTTCACAGTTTGAGAAAAATGAGTTTTTTCACTGGTTTTTCTTAACTACACGAAAGCAATGGAAAGTCCACACTAGTCATGTGAAACAAGTATGGGTGGGTGTGTGGGTGGGTGTGTGGGTGGGTGTGAGTTTGTCTTACATACGCAGTGTGGACTTCCGAACAAAAGACGTCCACATAATGTAGGTAGCACCGACGTTGTGTGGACTTACCCCACGTCCACACAGTGTTTCCCCATTTCTGGAAAACAGGTTTAGAGGCATTTTTGGGTTAGGTTTATCTGTAGCAGAATGAAGAGAAACACTAAAGGGAATCATAGAAAAAAAATTGGGTTGAAAGAGTTTTCACAGTTTGAGAAAAATGAGTTTTTTCACTGGTTTTTCTTAACTACACGAAAGCAATGGAAAGTCCACACTAGTCATGTGAAACAAGTATGGGTGGGTGGGTGGGTGTGTGTGTGTGTCCGGATAAATCTTGTCAGCGCGATAACTTGAGAAATACTTAACATATGAACTTCAAATTTGGTTTGTGGATTGTTCTTGGTAATCCTAAGAAGCCTTTTGCATTTGGGGCCAAAAGGCCAAAGGTCAAGTTCACAGTGGCTAAAACAATAGAAATCTTGTCAGCGCCATAACTTGAGAAATAATTAACATATGAACTTCAAATTTGGTTTGTGGATTGTTCTTGGTAATCCTAAGAAGCCTTTTGCATTTGGGGCCAAAAGGCCAAAGGTCAAGTTCACAGTGGCTAAAACAATAGAAATCTTGTCAGCGCGATAACTTGAGAAATACTTAACATATGAACTTCAAATTTGGTTTGTGGATTGTTTTTGGCAATCCTAAGAAGCCTTTTGCATTTGGGGCCAAAAGGCCAAAGGTCAAGTTCACAGTGGCTAAAACAATAGAAATCTTGTCAGCGTGATAACTTGAGAAATACTTTACATGTGAACTTCAAATTTGGTTTGTGGATTGCTCTTGGCAATCCTAAGAAGCCTATTGCATTTGGGGCCAAAAGGTCAAGGGTCAAGTTCACAGTGGCTAAAACAATAGAAATCTTGTCAGCGCGATAACTTGAGAAATACTTAACATACATGTATGAACTTCAAATTTGGTTTGTGGATTGTTCTTGGTAATCCTAAGAAGCCTATTGAATTTGGGGCCAAAAGGTCAATGGTCAAGTTCACAGTGGCTAAAACAATAGAAATCATGTATTTGTCCTGAGATTATAGGGATTAGGGATTAATTCATATAAAACCTACAGAAGACACTTATGCTGTCAATGAATGTTCCATGTGACCAAGGTACATGTAAGTTGATGTTAAAAGAGTGGTGTTATGTCATGGGAACTGTCACGTTTGCGGGGCATTTGTGTTTGTAAACACACCTGACTTGTTTTTTTTTTGTGTTAATTGAAAAAAAAATTGCAAAATGTATGAATTAAGTTCACCTTAATTCATGCTTTTGCACTTTTTTTTTAATTTATAAATTTGCAATATGTTTGCGAATATATTGTCAATATATTGTCCTTTTATTGTGTTTAAAAACAAAAAATTGTTGCTGTGTAGAAGCGTTAGCAGCTTTGGACACAATTGTATGAGTATCAGCATAAGAGAAAATGGAAGAATCCATCTGCCATGTTGGAAAATCCACCATCTTGACAAAAAAAGGGGGGGGGGGGTTGCCTCCTTCATTTTTTGCAAAAAGGCCCAGACGAGAAACTATAGTTTATTACCCATCCTTATCATGGAGGCCCACTGCAGGTGCTTTACTCAGCAGCATGTGACAACTACTTGTAGATAAGTATACTGACCTGGGCAAGAACTTTATTGACCTTTGGCAGTATAATCTCACTATTTATAATCATATCAGGTGTTATCTCGACATGACAAGGCATGAGAATTACTCTTTACACAATTTTTATTCATGAGCGGAATTTAACCGTGTGGTACAGTACTTCAATATTAATGGTACAGTACTGTCATGATAGTTCATGGTAAGTAGGACATCTAGCCCTCTATAAAAGTCTATGACATTTAGATTTTTATGAAGTTGAGGTGGAATACTGTTTCTGCCTTTATCTTCACGGTAAGTATGTTGTACAGGTTTATTCAGTGGGCAACAGTGCGTGCATCTTTCCAATGCACACTCTATCTCTATTCCTTGAGTGTACCTTCTCAGACTTTTGTCAGGCATTTGGTTGCGCAATTGGCCAAAAGCTCATGGGGCTTGGCTTAAATGTTCAGTCTGTTGTTGACTGCTGTGATGTGGGATAATGTGTTTTTCACACACTACATGTAGATCTAGAGGTCCAAGGGTGCTACATGTATTTGCCCTTTGTGTATAAAAAAAAACATGTTCAACTTCACAGCAGTCAACAACCAATTTTGTTATATCGTGGCTTGGATACTGCCATTTTATTGCACCGTCGCGTGCCCAGTCTTTAACCCTAACCGCCCTGAATCCTCCAAAATCCTTTTTGCAAATTGGAGGAATTTGCAGGATTGAGGTTACATGGCCAAAGTGCGTTGCTGATTTCGGAGTACGCACTGTGTCAAGGTCTTGGGCCGGACCTTGTGTTGTTTATGCTCAGCCGTGCATAAATTTAGTTCTTGATTATACTTGACATCCTCCGCACTGCTCCAGGATGTCACTGCCTCTGCCTCAGCCTATTGACAGTCATAGCCGGAGGATTTTGCAGGATTCAGGCAGTGGTCACCCCTCCATGGACCATATTCAAGAAACAACGGAGGAATTTGCAGGATTGAGGCTATATGCTATTTTTCCATGAGGCCACTTGGAGGATTTTGCAGGATTGAGGCTACATCCTAGCAAACAGGCAGGGAGTTAGGGTTAAAAATGACCTCATATACACTGCGTTGCATATAAATGACCTAATATACAATCAAATCTCATTTAGCTTGCAGATGGAGAATAGACTGAAGCCGGAGAGGATTCATATCAAGTGCAAGTTGGTCCAAACTCATCACCCTGATCGTTCCGCGTGACTGCCCGTCGTAAGCTCACTGCCGCCATGAGAGAGAAGAAACTCTTCACCCCAGGCCCTCTGGGTGTCAGCCTGAGCACCAAGCAGGCCATGCTGGTGGACCTGGGCTCCAGGGACTTGGAATTCATTCAGACGGTCAAGTCCATCCGATCCAGGCTTGTGGAGTTAGCTGGTGAGAATCCCTGACTTGAGAACCCAAGTGCAGATAGGGGACAATCATACAATCATTTTGAAAAGAAGTCTCTACATTTGTGCCAATCATAGATCCAAGTTCCATTTCGTTGAGTAAAATAATTGTGTAGTTTAAGAGTCATTAAAAAGATTCAAATCTATGTCAGAAACTATGTACCTCAAAAATGAAAAATTAAAAGTAGACTAAATTCAAGCCATGTAGGATCATTGCAATTACCCGGAAAAGTAATGTACATGTAACTACTGATTTAATGACAGAGACCTTGCTCAACGTGAAGATAGGACTGGTATCAAGTTTATTGTGTACCCATTCCGACTGAGATGGTATTTCTCGAACAAAAACACTTTTTTGAGCAATTTTGTTGCTTCAAACCAAACAAATGCACAAATACCAAGCGATCCTACATGTATGTACCTTTATAAAAACAGACGCAAAATACGTTTGAGGAGAAAGAAGAATAAAATACATGTACATTGGAACGCCACTATAATGAACATCACGGCATCCACAGAAAACGTTCGTAATAGCAATCGTCCGGTATAGCGATTTTAAGCTGCCGGTTCTCACTTTTCAATAAATAAATAACATGCCATGGTTACTGAAAGACAACTTTAAACATGGGCCGACTAGTGAATTATGTCATTACACAGTTTTTGAGCTTACTACCTACAGCAACAGGTGTCTTTCCCCTTGTATTCCTTGGGGAAATAAAAGTCACTTGTCGCTCTTCTGTTGACATTTTTCAACAGCAGTGTTTGGTACAGAACGATGTTCGGTATAACCAAATGTTTGATATAGCGACGTTCCACTGTACAAGGGGAATGTGTTGAAACCTTTTAAGACATGAACATGAAAGATGGGCATTCATGTTGCTGTCAGGTCATTGTTAGATATTGGTTTATCTGCAGGTGTTTCATCTGATGACTACACCTGTGTGCCCGTGCAAGGGAGTGGTACCTTTGCTATTGAGGCCGTTTTCACCTCTACAATCCCAAGAACAAATGGCAAAGTATGTTTTGCTTCGACCCCCCCCCCCCCCCTTGCATTAAAATCCTTCCTTAGTAATCTATAGGCAATGCCATGTTTGCCTGGGGAAGTTTTAACCCTACACTTTAGGCCTATTTGCACTGATTGTATGAAAATAGCACATAAACAAAGACACTGAAAAATTATAACTTGGTTACATAGATATTGATGGCTCAGTTGAAAGAATGCTGGAGGTTTTACCCCACTTACTTTATTTGTTTGGTTCAATTGGAGCTTGCTTTAAAGTACTTTATTTTAAAGAAGAAAAAGACCCATTGATACGCAAGCTGAAATTGACTAAATTTTAGAGAAATACAAATGCAGAAATTCAGTTTTGCACCCTGCTATTTCATGCAATGGACTGGCTTGCAATGAACTTTCGGATTGACTCAAGACTTCACTAAAGTATTTGTTTCATTATATCTAATGGCATATTTATATATTATTGGATGGCTTTGAGGTGGATACCAGAATATATTGCAAAGCTATGGCAATATTGCACGAGTCGAAGATGAGTGCAATATTGTCATACATGTCATAGCAAGTGCAATATATTCTTGTATCCACCGAGAACAAGCCATCCAATATTATTATTATTATTTATATCCGGCTGACTTGATCCGCAAGAAGCACAATTCAAGACACTGTCTTCATTACATCTTTTTCGCTTACATCAAACGTTTTGAAGCTCCCACTGTAATTGTTAACAACAGTGCGCGTATACCTGGCCTTCTGCGCGCTGCATGAGCGCTGCATGCACGCGGCGTGTTCCGTGTTCGATGGTACGCGCACGCTACGCTCTGTTGAGTGGTTGACAACTGTGACTTTCTATGCTCTTGATCAAGCGGGAACCAGCGAAAATGCCCGGAGTGACTGCAATAACAATGTTATTGCAGTCAACTTTTTATGAAAGCATACAATATGCTGATTTATTTTTACCGCCGGAAGCCTGATATAAATAATAATTGTAAATAGTGTCAAGCTCCAAAGTAACCCAGAATTACTAGCAAATTGTAATTAGTTTCTTTTTAGCATGGCCCCTGACCCCACATTCCTGCCTTTCCTTAATTAGCGTGTTGACTTTTCCCACCTCCCAGAAGTATCTGTCGTTGTTGCAGTGAGTCTTAAATCCGTTATTCACTGGTCTTCTCAGAGTCCATCCATGTCAATTCACAAGGCTGGTCACCAGCGACAGGCAACGAATAATAACATAGGAAAGCATTTGTAACAATTCATTTGAATATAGCAGGTGACTTGACTCAGATCTTGAAGACTTTTCGACATGGCTTGTGAGGACTTCATAATGTTTTAACTAATCCATTGCATAACCTTGTTTAAAAAATAACATACCAACTATAATACTGATTTCTGTACTCCAGGTTCTCGTTCTAGAGAACGGTGCCTACGGCCGGCGTTTTGGCCAGATTCTCAAGGTGCTTGGAGTAGACTTCAAGATCTTAACCTTCCTGGAGAATGAGAAGGTCGATGTGGGTTTGGTGGAAGAGACACTACGAGGGACCCAGGGCTGGACCAACGTGGCCGTGGTGCACTGTGAGACCAGCTCGGGGGTTATCAACCCCATCGGAGAGATAGGTCGACTAGTCAAGGAATGCGTACCAGGTAGAGTACAGTGTGGATATGTTGGTAGTTCCTTGTTCAGATGGCACTGTCTGAATACTCATGAGAGTGCGGGACGTGAATTTTTTTTCCCCACACGTTGCCATCTTTCCAAATGTTAATCACACAACCATCGATTCCAATTCCATCCCGGATCATTGCGAACACAACGACTCCAGGCATGAAGTGATGCGTAATAATCATTACAACCAGTGTGTGGTATCATATTTGTTTCGTTTTGTATTGAAATTTGTGAGGTCTTGACCGAGTTTTAGAAAACATATCAAGACCTCAAATATCTGAGACCGAGACCGGGACCACTGGGTTTTCAAGACTGAGACCACCAAAAACTGGTCTTGAGACCGGTCTCCAGACCTACAACACTGCCCTTGGTGTCCATGTATGATGGAACGCACCTGAGTATTGGTGCACCATGAAAGTGTTGCTAGGAGTGTCGATTAACGTAATGTTATTTTGCCTTTGGATTTAAGAAAGTTTCCACTGTAGTCAAAACCTTAGGCCCTCTTATTTCAAAAAGGATGGGAGTATTGGGGTAATAGTAATGCTGATAATCATGTAGACTTCAATAACATAAAACAACATAAGTCAGCTTAGACAAGCTTCAAACGGTTAAACCCCCCCCCCCCCCCTTTTCCTTCCATGGTCTGGGCTGTCAAGTAAAGAAACTGCAATTGTGTTTCATTTGTGTTGCAGATGCCAGCTACTTTGTAGATGCCATGAGTAGCTTTGGTGCTGTGGACATTGACTTCACGGCCAGCAAGATTGACTTCCTAGTCAGCTCAGCCAACAAATGCCTTGAAGGTGTGCCCGGATTCTCCTACGCCATCTGCAGGAAAGACAAACTCACTGGGTGCAAAGGTACGAAGGAATCAGCCTTATTAACCATAACCCTCCAAGATCCTTTAAATATTTACCTACGGCGAGCCAATACATCGGCTTGCCATGACACGTGCTGAAGATTTGATATATTGATTGTGGAATCTCTCCTGTGCCATGAGGGTTTCTCTCCGGGCTCTCCGGTTTTCCTCCCTCCGCAAAAATCAACACTTTCGATCTCTGGCTGCGCTTCGTGGTCGGTCAGACATTGGTCATATGGTGACAGTCTAAGGCGCCTTTACATGCTTTCGGCTCGACCACGTTGTGGCCGCGTCCTTCGCAATTCAGCTTCTCAGCTGCGAGTAAGGATGATTAGCCCCCCAATTTATGAAATTAGAATTTATATTGATTTGACATCATGGAGGATTAAAAATGAAAAAAATTACGGTGTTTAATGGTGGAAGAAATATTCGGGGGGGGGGGGGACCCACGGAATCAGGTAGGGACTGAAAACACAATCCAAATGTGGGCCGGGGCAGGAATTGCACCTCGGCCATAGCGGTGTAAGACGAGGAAAGAACCACTGTGTCAACTTGACTTGCCCTTTTTCTTTTCAGACCTTTCATCCAATTCTCAGACCTTTTTTGTTTCTTGACAATTTCATCCCTGACATATTATATTCAGGCTGGTCAAGGAGTCTATCTCTAGACTTGGTCAGTCAGTGGGAGACACTGGAGCAAACCGGTCAGTTCCGGTTCACCCCGCCCACCCATTGCATGCTAGCCTTCAAACAGGCGCTGACTGAATTGGAGGAAGAGGGAGGCATATCTGAGCGAAGAAAAAGGTCAGACATTTTTTTTAAGGCCACTTCCATTTGATATACATATTCTATGTAATTTTTATATAATATTGGACGGCTTTGAGAGAATACAAGAATATATCGCACGAGCTATAACAGAGTGCGATTTTGTTAGAGCGAGTGCAATATATTCTTGTATCCCCCGGAAAAAAGCCATCCGATATTATTATTTTCATAATCAGGCTGACTTGATCCGCAAGAAATAAATTTCATGATGCTGTCTTGTAATCATCGCCATCTGCTACCTCACTTTCACTCGATAGAGAATAAAAGAGCATAGCCACATAAATTAATTTTTTTAAATTTTTTTAAAAATTGTCCACAGATATAAGGAGAACAATCGCATCATTTGCGAAGGAATGAAGGCATTTGGTTTTAAGACATTGTTGGATGACACACATGACGGCTTCATTATAACGTCATTCCACTACCCACAGCATGACAATTTCAACTTCAAAGATTTCTACACAAGACTACAAGAAAAAGGTAGGTATAGGGCTCACTGCTTCACTGGTACCCTCTCTCTCTCCTTTCCATGCCGAGAATATAACTGAAGGATTATGGAACCAGTTTCCAATCATCAAGAATTCCTATTGAACATTATTTTCGGTTGAGGAAGGGCCCTACTGAATTTGGTCCTTATTTTACAAAGTTTTGCTGAATTTTCAATGTAATCACCAAAAATATAGCAAATTGTTGGAGAAAAATATATTTTTATGTGTGAGGCGTTCTGGCAGAATGAGACAGAACTGGGCACAGGCCATAGTGGAGAAAATGCCAAAAACCCATTGGGGTGATTTGTTTTTCAATGTTCAGATTGATTGATATTTGTAATCTTTGATATGTCTACCACACATATTTTAAAGAAATACTATGAAAATCTTGGAATAAAAGGGTTTGTAGGGAAAAGCAAGTGGCATCTTTCATTTTCACAACTATGAACTCGAAAATTTAAAGGCTATTTGCTCAGTATTTTATTTTTTTGGACATGTCGATAAATGCAAACTTTAAACAGCCATAAGTTGTCAGCGGAATGTCTGATGAAAGTGCAACAAACAGTATTTTAAATTTCTCCTTCCTGTTCTTCCTAATACCCTCATATTCTCATTCGACCTTTGCCCGTTCTGTCTCATTTTGCCACATATTGCATTTGTATGAAAGTTACTGAAAACAAAAATTTGAGCCAGGGGGTCATTGCCAGAAATTTGTTGACTGCTGTAAGAAATTTTAGCTCTCAACTGACGATATAAAATACTCTTCTTGCATCAGTTGCTACTTCTAAAAAAAAATATGTTTGTTAAGTTTTTTTAATTTCTCCATTTCTTCATCGTTTTCATCTCATTTTTGTTCCCGAAACATTCTCTCAACAGGGGTGTAAGGTGCTTTTCCTGATGTCTTCAGGAGTTGGCAATCATCCGGTGACGAGATGGCGACTTGGATACAGTGGAAATCACCGTTTTGGATTTGAGAAGTTTCACATTTCGCCAGATCAGGAAGCAATTCGTGGAATCTTTCACAGCAGATGAGGATAACCAGGTTCTTCTCTTAAAAATCAAATTTCATTCTGTTCGAGATTCCACCCAGCTTTTGATTTATCGTTTTATTAGATGTTAAAAGTTTCCAATTTCATCAGCTCAGGAAGCACTTCGTGGGATCTTTTATAGCAGATGGGGTTAACCAGGTGCTTCTCTGGAACAAATTTCATTCCAGATCCCACCCAGCTTTTTATTGATTGTTTTATCAGATGCGTGTGATTGGTCATCGGATGCCATAGAGGGGTTCTCTCCATCACGTATCTGAACAGTTGCTTCTTTTTTTCTTCTTTTCTTCCCCCTATTTGTTTCAGATCATTAAAAAGATTCATTGTCTTTTGCTTCTGCAGTGTTGCTATAAACTCTGACATTGCCAGTCTGTCCTAGCAGGCTTTTGCAAATAGAATGCAAGGCGCCCCCCCCCTAAAAAAAAAGCAATAATTAGCTTTGATGAAATTAGAATCTGCTGAGGGATTTATGAATATATCAAAATTCTTTTACAAAACCAAGTTTGTGACAAATAAATGATCATAAACTTTTCGTGGAACTTTAAAAAACAAAACAAAGCTGGCCTGAAATGCGCTTCAGTCGGGCAATGCTTGGATGTCTAATTTGCCATCATGATGTCATTGGTGCCGCGGTCTATACACTGCTTTTACTTGTAGGTCTTTCAAACACCAGTTATATGCAGGTGTTTTTACAAAACCCAAAACTACTTGCAATCGTATAATCACTCAAAAGTCATTCCCGCTGTCTCCATCTAGTATCATCAATCCGGGTTGCTGTTGTTTTCCATTGGTTGTAACTTCTGGGTTTGAATTTCCATGTTTTTTGTCTCTTTTTTTGTTTCTAATTTTTCAGATCAGGTGATCTACCCGGGCAAAGTGACTAAGACCGACTGTTTCCGTATCGGCAACATCGGCCACGTCTTCCCCCGAGACATGCGATATCTCTTGCAGTGTGTGCAGGAAGTCTGCAGTGATATGGGAATCCCACTCCCACTGAAGGAATAAACAGCCCACCAAGTATCAGCTAGAGACAACATGAGTAGGTTTGCTGAAGAGAGCCCACTGTCTTTCGTGATCAAATGCTTTTGATACCAGTAGGCTGACTATGTCCCAGATGTCAGCTGGACATCAATGGGCAGTGATTTAATTCGGGCGACTCACAATGCAGTGCGCCACCGAGACTTTGCCAGTTAAATTTTGCCAGTGCATTGTGGGAGATAGTCGACAAAATCGCAGTGCGGGACATCTCAAATTGTTAGTTTTTCCTGTCTATAGTTTCGTAAGCGTATAATTCGAGTATCTGTTTGCCCTTTTCTTTTCTTTTTATCAATTTGGTGTTTTTTTGTAAGGCGACAGAATGCTATTCCCCTAATCTATAACAAATTAGCTCAAGTTTTCTACTGACACTCATTCAAATGGGCCATGTTTTGTCGACTGTAAACTTGAAAAATGGACTCTCCATGGCAAACTCTTGGTGGCGCACTGCATTTGTGATTTGCCCAAATCCTGTCAGATTAAGAAAAGTGATTCCGTAAATCAAAAAGAGTTGCAACCAATGTTTGCAAAAAACGTTTGCAAACATTCAAAATAAAATAAAGTATGTGTCATTTGTACCATAAGTGCACAAAGCAGTACGTGCACACGGTTCGTTCTGTTCACTGCAACTTTTTAAAAAAGTGTTCACAAAGTGCCATCAACTGTTCTTGCACGGAGTCAATAAGAATCACAGAGAAGCAGCATTTGCCCCTGTTTTGGTAAAAAAAAAAAAAAGGAAACTGATCCATTGTTTTTAGACTTTGAACAGTTTCTTCAAAATCATGCTTTTATAAGTGCTGAGCTGGCTGCAAGTGGGTGGTTATGGGTGTTAATCATAAGCTTTATCAAGTATTATTAAAAGAAAATTAAGAAATATTTAATCACATTTATTCTACTGATATTGTACGAGTGCACGCTGCACTTAAGATATGTATGATAAATTTTTAATACATTGATTGATAGATATATGGATTTTATACAGTTCTATCAGCAGGGAGAGAACGGTGGCAAAATTTCTTGCCCAGATTTTAACTCTATATTGCCAATAAGACATTTATGGACACATAATGACATTTATGATGAAATATTTAGAATAAGAAATTTGAATGCAGTTTATAATAAAAAAAGGTACTTTATTGTGTATGTGAAAGTATAAATATCTATTGTATAATTTTTTTAATGTCAAACTGGTTTTTTTCTCCAAAGATACTTTATTGTGTATGTGAAAGTATAAATATCTATTGTATAATTTGTTTTAATGTCAAACTGTTTTTTTTTCTCCAAAGATTTGTAAACAGTCGATATTCCTTAAAGTAATATTGTTTGGACATATTTCTGCATCTCACTAAAAAAATGGTCAAAATTTATTATCATTTGAGTGCCATACATTCAATAATTAGCTCATAAGTGTTAAGCAGACAAGAATAAATAAGCCTCTGTAATAATGACGTCACACTTTGTTTACATGTGCACTTTCCTATGGAGCCAGTGGGGGTCCACGGTCCACTGAGCACCATAGGAAAGCACACACATAAACAAAGTGTGACGTCATCAGTCATCAGAGGCTTATTATGAAGTCAGTTTCCAAGCAAAACCCTTTTTGATTTTACAAACAAAATCCCCCATGATCAGGCTTCAGCAGATGGTCACAGCTTTGCATATTTTTTTTTTATACAACTCGAACATCGGTCGTTTAATGAACTAAGTTTATAGTTATTTTTATGTCATGACATGTTTTGTAATACTACTGTTTTTAAGAATAAGACTGGCGATCATACCACCATGTGTTGGGATTTATTTTTGTACTATGCAATTGGGGTCTTTATATTGCATGGCTGTTGACTTAACAAGGATATGGACCATGTTGGTTTAAAAAAAAAAACATTTTAATAAAATCAGTATGTGCAAGG
This sequence comes from Patiria miniata, assembly GCF_015706575.1. Classification (NCBI taxonomy): domain Eukaryota; kingdom Metazoa; phylum Echinodermata; class Asteroidea; order Valvatida; family Asterinidae; genus Patiria; species Patiria miniata. Next base: position 13,169,290 of record NW_024037073.1, read on the forward strand.
GATTGACAGCTGTAGAGCTGTTACACAGTTTGGAATGGGTTGTTGTATGGAATGGCCAGGCAACTATACACCGTCTTTTGCGCACATGTAGGGTGTAGTGTAGTTCCTTCATGCCTCGACAGAGAACTGCAACCTCTCAGTCAATCTCATTCTGGCGTTATGAATCTCTGTCACAGGCATTACAAAACAAAGGAGTTGCCCATGCACAAAATAGGGACCACTAATGTAGGGCTGGATGCGTATCTTTTTTTCCCAGGAGGTTTAGGGGCAAGGTCATGAATAATTGTCTCAACGATAAATTTGGAGCAGAAAAATAGTCGATGAAAATGAGCAGGACGGTGTGGATTCGAACCAGGGATCTTTGTATCCATAGCTCATCTCGCTATCCACTAGGCTACTGTGTGGTTGCTCGACACCAATCGTTCTTTAAAATCTTTAATGTAACTGGTTGACTAAATAACAACAATGCTGTTGATGTCATTGTTCTGTTCTCATGAATAAACATCATTTTCCTATCGAAACTACTGAATTATTCATGAATTTGCCCTAACCATCCTAGGAATACTACGGGACCCGGATAGCGCAGTAGGTAGAGTATGGTATTCATGAGGTTGCAGGTTCAAACCCCGCTCCAGTCAATTTCTTTGTTCAAATTTAAAAAAAAAAAATTTTGTTTCAACTGGTTCAATACAAGCACGAAATGCACGCAAATATGAATAATTGATAGTATGATTTATTATTATAGCTCCTAGTTAACCCAAATCCATTTTCTCAACATTTAAATCATACCGCATATTTTGCTAATATTAAATTTCTTACAACTGCATAAAAAATGGTTTGAAGTACAAGAAACAATTCTATAGCTTGACAAAACCTTTTTTCTAATAGTTTACTTGACCAATGTTACCAGGTTGAAATTTATTCAAATACGTTCACACAGAGTATAAAAAAACAGTGGACATTCCAAACATTTTACTGAATTATCAAAAAAAAACCACTTAATTTTGTGTACACAATAACCAGAATATTATTTTCCACAATAAACGTCACAATATCTTTGTGAGGTTGATGTACTTAAAAACTGCAAAGAACCTTTTTGGCACCAAATGAGGAAGAAAACTATCACTTTGATAAATAAATATAAGTATGGCCTCTTTGGGGCTGTTTCCTGCTATTTATGCCAGTATGACAAATGTTCGTTTTTTGTTTTTACCAAATCAATTGATAAAAACAGCTACTTTGAGATACGTTTGGACTTATCAAGGATTTACAGTACAAATGTTTAACAGCAACATTCTAACTATAGACTTTTCTCCTTTTATGTCACAGCCATACATTTTGCCAACCCATGGTTTTGTCAACCACGGGTTAGCAATCTACGGACGGCCACCATTTCAAAACAGAAGAAGTCAGTGTCAGTGTTTCCAAAACACCATTTATGTATTCAAGATACTGAATAAACAACAGACACTGGTAAAAAAACACTAACTGAAGTTGCCTATCTCTTGTTAATGTGCCATTTGGGGCAAACTCTGTTGCAGACCATATCTGAAATTTACGTCACTGATCACAATGGCTGCCAAAACAAAATTGCACTCAATGTTTACTAACAAAAGCATTTTTTTTTTAAAGAGACAATAGCCTATGTTGCCTTGGTTGAGAATGTAACACTAACCCTCCCATGGATCCTTCAAAATCTACCAGGAGATTTTGAAAGGTTTTGCAGGATTTAGGAATGCAGACCCAGCCAATGTTAAAGGTAGAGTATATCATTGGTGCATTTTTTTTTTGAAGCAACAAAAGTGCTCAAAAAGATGGTGCTCATAACAACTAACCTGATGAAAATTTAACTCTGTAAATACTGTTTATTCCGAGAAAACAATATACTAGGATCTCTATTTCATATTTGAAGTTACCGAGTCATATTGTGAATTGCGCCCGAAATCATTATATCCGGAACACGTTCTCATTCAGCCGATTGCAGCTACACAATGTCACACACTGAACCGAGGAATAATAACAACCGAGCGCAGGTGTGCGTCATGTCAGTGCTTGCCCGCACCCATTCACGGATTCGCCCAATTACACATCAACTACTAACGGAATATTCGAAAAAATGTGTCACTTGACACATCTTTGGAAACTACCTTCTTTTATTATTTTCCTCAAAATGACAGCATGCTAGAAGGAATAATTTCACAGGGAGTTTGGTCCCATTACTATCTTTAAACCAAGTAAGCTTTTCAACAATAATTTGGCCAGTTACCTTTTGGATATTTGCAAGTGATCTACTCTACCTTTAACTGTACATTGGGCTAGATGCCTGCTGAATGTATGCGTACAAAATTAATGAATGTGTCGTTGAGTTCCTACACACAATTTTTTTTCTGTAGGCAGGTGAATCCATGGGAAAAATCCAGTTTATTCATAAAAAAAGAACAATCCCGTCAACACCATCATTATAGAATTTAGGTCACTGCATAGTATTTCACTAAAATGGATGTTGTCAAGCTACCACAGTAGCCTTGTGAATAGTGAGATTAACTACGGATCGAAGGATCCCTGGTTTGAATCCATTCATGTCCTTTTTACTTCGACCATTTTTCTTCTCCAAATTTAAAATATTTGGATAATCTAAATTTCAGGGACTCTGAGAACACGAGTGTCTTGCAATGATTCCATCAAAACTCAGTACTGATATTTTAATGAAACTTGATTCACCTGCCTACGGACAAAAAATACCAATCGCTTCCTGCACAAAGTTAGATTTTGGAGAATTCAGAAAGTTTGGGTTGAAGGGGGTCTAGGTGCCAGATTTAGTCGGTGCTGTTGTGAGCTTGTCTGCTGCCCTCGTCCTCTGGCCTCATCTCTTCAATCTCAGTCAGGTTATCTTTGTGTTCTAACCTCGATAGTTCTCTGTAATGGTTTATAGACTCCTGAAAAGTCAAATTTCAAACAAATGTTAGGATTTCCATAATGTATTGACCAACAAAATGTAAACCCTGTGTTGTGCATCTTGAGAGCCATTGCCATTCTGCATTGGTTCCTCACGCACAAACATTTTTTTTTATCAAAATCAATTTCAACCAAAACAATCCATTCAATTTTCTTTAGATTGTTCAAGTCAACTGGCATTTTCGAGATCTATACTCTTGCATAACCCAACATCTTAACAGCAGAGACAACAAAACAAAAACACTTGAACAGGAAGATTTTCAACTCACTGGTGGTTCGTCAAAGGGCACCAGTTGGTCATTGCGTTGGAGAAGCAAGGCAAGTCTTTTGAGATTGAAGTCGGTCACGGGAACATTCTCCTCAAGCATTCTCTCGTGTAGTTTCATTGCATCTTCCCAATTGTTGTGCTGGTCTGTGCAAAGCAGAACACAAAAACATTTCTCCACGTTAAATTCTGACGGGAACATTTAATTACCAAGGGTATCCAGCACTTTATGAAAACAAACTTCACTGAGTTTTCCCTGGTATTTCCCTGAGGCATTTAAAAAATTCCATGAGACATATTTCCACTTTAACGAGGTGGCTGGGAAGTCAAGAGGTGGTTGCAGCAAACAGCTAAGATACTAATAATACCCAGGCAACTTGTTGACAAGTGATGGCCTCCCTTCTCCCTTATGATCATTCTCTCCTCACCAAATTCTCCGAGTTTCCCCGAGTTTTGGTGTGTTCCTTAAAATTCCCTGACTGGAAAAATGGAAACTCATTTTCAAGGTTTTCCCTGATGTCCAGATTAGCTGGGAGCCGTTACATTGTGTCCTGCTTTGTAAATGTGGGAATGTTTGAGTCATAAACATGGACACACTTTGTTTTCAAGATTTAAAAAAAAAAAAACCAGAAAAAATTACTTGTGTTGAATGTCTTTCCTGTTTTTCCCCTCAAAATGACCGCTTGCATCCTCTAACCCTATCTAACTCCCTAGGGTGATTTACTAGGAACCTTCCTCATCCTTGCAAATCCCAACACCATCTGGGAAACTGTGCACATGAACAGTTGGACTCTGTTTATTTGTGGTATGCCTAATCACACCCAAAGCACAGTCAGTTTACTAGTGCAGTACTCATCCTAACAGATTCCAACAAACCCTGGTGTTGGAGTTTGGCTGGATGGGGATTGTTAAGGTTATAGGAATCCACACCAACACTACTTGGTTAAGGGTACATGTATTTGCTGCAATCTGAACCTTACCATAGGCCTTGAAGAGATAGAAGTAGATTGTTCGCTTGTCCAGATAATCACCAGCATTGTCCATCTCTAGGACGCTGTTGATTTTACCAATCTGAAAAAAACAAACAGCCACAGAACAGGAGTGATGAGAGGAATAACTGCCACTTTAAGGGTTACTCAATGATGACCTCTTTTGCTATTCTCTTTGTGTTGTGAATAACAAATAAATTCGCGGAGGGGGCTAATCGTCCTTACTTGCAGCAGCAGCTGAATTGCGAAGGACGCAGCTTACAATATGGTCGAGCCCAGACAATGATATTGAGCCCTAATTGTACAATGTCTTTTCTACCAGCAGTTTTGAAGTACTGTAGTATATTTCTGGTTTAATTTTTATTTTAAAAGATAAACAAATAACTAGGCAGTGACACAAAAATCAGGGTTTCCTTGGGGTTTTTTTTCTACTAACCACAACACACTGTACAGTCTGTCCAATTTACCTTGCATAGCACAGTTGAACCTAGAGACTGGGGATTAAATCAATGTTATCTTTCAGAGCGGCTCCGCAACTGCGTGCCAGTGCAAACAACCCATCACTGACCCCAGCCTCCAACAGCATTATTGGTAATTTTTGTGCATTAAAAACTCTACAGTACTTTTGGAGGTCACTTACCATGTCTGAATCCCGACCAAGCAGCGAGATGATGTAACCTATTAATCCTGAGGATTTCTCCTTGATGACCGGGTATTTCTATCCAACAAAAAAAAAACAATCAAGACAAGACAAATTCAACATTGTAGCAAATGTTGCAAAACAAACACAAGAAATAGAAATTGTGGATCTTAGACCCAAACCATGACTAGCCCCCTCAATGAGGCCTCTAATATAGACATCATTTTCACAGAAAGAATTGTGTTTGAAGTGCAAAACCAAATCTGGAAAATCAAACATTATTTATAAACGGTGTCTTGTACTTTTCTAGTCAATTTCTAGTCAATTTTTTTCTTTCGACGAGATAGTCAACTGAATCATCATTTTGTCTGTGCCCCGAGGTCAAATCGAAGTTCTGGTAACAGTACTTTTAAACATTAAGCTTAGTTTATTAACACTGTATTTGGATTTTATTCTTCTAATGTAGCCAGTCCCGATCTATGGGCTCCGTGCACCAACAAAAGAGGGCGCCCTTTTACCTAGCAACAACGTCCCAGGGTTGGGACATTTAGCTGGTTGACGCGCACCGTTCCTTGTGCGTGATGCACGTACACCAGGGGATTTGTACTATGTACACGCAGTGGTACGACCACGCGTCGCGGCAAACTTGCAGTCAGGCAAGATGGCGTCGGTCGCCCACTCCCACTGTACTTTCTTTGACGGTGAGGGGGTACTTGTGAACGAAGCGGATTGCAAGCACGGTCTTTAGGAGGATGCTATGAACAAGAGGAATCAAATGCAGTCTTGGGAACTGTGCTGACTCATACTTGAGACATTCCCAGCATACCCCACGGGTGCTGTATTCAAGCTAATGGCATGTGTAAAGTATGCTCAGATTATCCTGGGTGTTGCTGCCAAGGTTTCTAGGACTGGACACGATTCTCTTTGTGGTAACGTCCTCTATCACCCTGGTGGCATAACAGCACTTTCTGGGATTGGGCCTGACTGCGTGAGGAGAACAAAATCCAACCGCAGTCTGGGGCCAAGACTACCACTCACCTCTGCCATAGCCTTGGCCTGTTCTACTTGATTGCAGTCTAGATATGCAAAGAGTAACTGCCACACGCCCCCGTCTATGTCTCTGTCATTCAGTTTATCCACCATCTCCGACACTGTCGAAAATGACAACAAAAATCTCGTCAGCACGACATCATCTGCTTAAAATCCACTGAATAAAGTTGCTGACATTACTCAACCAAATTCTTTTCGAATTTGTAGACCGTAAGCAGAAAGCACATCAGGAACACACCCTCAAATAGCTTGAGTTTCTGAATTTCTTTGACACCTATCATTCTAAAGATTAAGGATTGAAATACTCAAACAATTAAAAATAAAGATTCCTGCCTGGATCAAGTCTACGAGACAACAGAATTATCTTCGCCACTTTTTCCTCTTTGGTTTTGGCACTTGTATTTTGCAGTCTAATTGTAATTTGTGGGCAGAGTTCAGTATCATAAGCACATGGAAACCAACAAGTTTTCAAACTAAACAGTCACTGCAAAACTCCCCCTCCCCCCCATCCGCAAAAGATTAAAGATATTTCCAAGCTTACCTTGTTGCATATCAGCTGCCTTTTGGATTAATTTTGTGAAGAATGATCTGAGCCCAACCCGTCTTATCCGGGTTGTATCTTTCTCCAATTCTTGTTCAATGAAACTGACTGCTCCAGAAATGTCATCCCTTAAAAGAAAAATTCACACATTTTTGATCGGTCAAACAAATACCAATTTAACGGTAAGTTTTGTACTACCACCCATAGAGCTATATTAAATTACTGGAGTGCTAGCTCCTCCTTCCCCACATGGGGAGATGCTTTGAAGCCGTCCTGGGTGCAGACAATTCAATTCATGTGCATGTTTGTGGAACATAATAAAATCACACGGAGTGCCTATGCGCACGCGTTTGCATTTGCATCAGTTTGCACAGAGCAATATGAAACGCTCAGTGTTTGTTTCTACTACCTACCTCTGTATGTAAGCCGCAAGTATGGACTTCCCCATGGAGAAATTCTCGCCTGTTTTCTCTTCATACTTGCTCTTCATTTCCATCAGTCGGTCCAGATTTCCCCTTTCCTCATAATAGGACGCTAGATGCCGCATTCCTGACCGTAGCGGGGCAATGCCTTCCTGTATCTGCTCGTCGTAAACCTGGTGGGCAGCTACAAATACAAATTTCAGGACATAGGAAAAGAAAACAAATTAATAAATAATATTTGCAAGTCTTTTTGGATCTGGATTGATGATGTCATGCTTAAGTGCAAAGTAAGATGCATTATTTTGTGAATAAGTAGCATAAAATGCAAAGCTGTTTTATAGGTGGGTCATTTTTTTTAATTGTCTTTTTTGTTTAAATTGTTCGTTTTTATTTTGCTTTGGCAGTTGGAAAGCCTCTCAATAAGCTTGACATGCATAGCTTTTTAGGCAATCCTTATAATTATTTCCAATTTGTATTACATTTTAACGGTTAATTATAATGTACTTAATTTGTTTGTACACTGTGCACTTGTGCTTTATATGCTTGCCTGAAATATTATCTAATAAATAATAAATAAATAAATACGTACATTTTAGTTTGTTCATATCTTATACGGTAGTTGTGTAAAAGTACACAAGCCCCCCCACTCAAAAAAAAAAAAAAAAAACGTTCAAGGACAATTCAACACCACTGTTCACACATACTTAAATTTGTATTCTTGTGGAGACATTTCTTTGTTCTCGTGTAGTAAAGTTTTCGAGTTTGAAAGTGAAGTTTCAAAATGCTCTTATGTCAACCAGAATTAATTTCCTTGGCTGAAATTCGGACTTACTATCCCTTTTCTAAAACTCTACCATTTGCGACAGATCAACCAACCTTGGAAATTCCTAGTTTTTGAGTAAAATCCATATATCTATTTCGTGAAAATCTTGTGGAGACGTATTCATCTACAGAAATTGCCCTGCGGAGACGTATGCAATCTTTTGTTTCCTATTGTGTGCAAGTCTCCAGAGGACACGGTGTATCAGATCACACTTAAAAACTTGTTGTCACATGTACCTTAACCACAGCACTACCTTCAATGCAGCATAAGAGTCCGTAATGCGAGGCTGACCCCAAACAAACCTTCCAAAGTAGTAACAGTGACCAATATAATCTCCACAGATTGTTTCAAAAATTGTCCCTGAACTATAGAATAAAGTTCACTTTTTGGGGAGAATATGAAACCCATTTTACACAAAATTTTGATATGCTTTTTAAATGAGTAGACAAGTAACAGTAATGCCAGTTCAAATTAATTTTCACGCACTGTGAGTGTTACCCATCAACAATGTGAATTCAGTTCATTACAATTTTCTACTTGAGGCACACTGACTTTCTGGTTTTTTTCCCAAATATGGTAGGTATTTGTAAACATCATATTTCAGTCTCTTTACAGCCTTACGTTCACCTACCTTCCTCATCCCCTTTGTGTAGATATTCCATTATCAGCTTGTTCCTGAGATTCCTGCTCAGTGAAAAATCTTCCAGGTCTTTGCACCTGAAAACAAAAATGTCCAAAAAATAAACAGGTTGTTCATAGTTGCACTTTCCTACTCCCAACTGAATTTTCCCAAATATTCAGAGTTACGGATTTTCGTCATACCATCCAGAAAATTATTTTTCTGACTAAAAAAACCAAACTTCATTATTAAGGGAATAAATTTGTGCTTTTACTTCATGTTTTGCAAAACACCCCTCTAGATATGTTTATGGTATGTGCTTCTGCGAGTAGTACAAAATCTCCTTATATGGAGATTGGCACACACGTGACATGTACTGTGTGATGTGGAGCAGAACATAGTGATGCCGGAAAAAAGTGTTTAAAAACCAGTCAGTGTTTTATCAACCATATAAAACCACCCACGTGACGGGCTCTCGGCCAATAGAAATGAGTAAGCTGACTTAGGTATTTATGATATGAGTTTCAGTCTTAAATATATCAATATTTGGCTCAGCCGGGTGATCAGAGTTGTCAGGTGACAAACTCTTTGTGTCTCAATGTTGGCTACGGGCAGGTCTAAAATGGCCCCCCAAAAAACAATTGTAAAACGTGATATCTCAGACCTTTTTCTTCAAAATCAATGTCAGTGATGTGTAATTTAACAGCAGAATGCCATAATGAATTGTTGAGCTATTAAAGGCATGTAGGAACATTGGCAATGACCCTGTGATGCACCTATAATTAGAGAAACCCTGCTCAAATACCCTGTCAAATTATTCCACCAGAAACGGATTCGATGAAAGAAAACACTTTTTCATGTGCATTAGGCCAAAAAAAAAGTCTCCGGTTTCTGGTATGGAGCTTGCCCAAAAAGTGGTGCGGCGACGCAGCTTTTTTTTTTTTTTACCTGTCTGTTTTGCTTCAAATGTCGGCTGATGACTGCAAATGGTGCCCGACTAAACTTAGTGCAAATATATGGGAGTCCGGAGGGGCCACATAAAGCTTATTCTCGATCATAACCCCACCTAAAAACACGTTAAAATTGAGACATCATCTTTTATTGAAAAAAAAAAAAATTTCATTTTGCCAACGAGCATGGCTACGGCGACGCGCGCGCATACCAGAAACCGGAGACTTTTTTTTTGGCCTTAGCAATGGAATCCAATTATGAGATCCAAAAAACTGTGCAAATGTTTTCTCTGTTTTTTCAAAATGTATCCTAACCAAACATCAACAGAATAGTTGCAATGCACCCTACTTTACATTTTGAGTGATTGTGTTAAATGATCCGGACGGATGGTCAAGATGTGAAAAAAAAATTTCACTTGACGTGGCCTCATCATACTCACATGTTCTTTACTCTAGAGAAAGCCTCAGTGTTCTTTTGTTTGAGATACTCCCACATCATGACGTCATAGGCTGGCATCTTGAGCGCTACGCCCTCGCTCCGGGCCTCTTCTAGTAGAGACATTGCTCCATCAAGGTTCTAAGCCGGGACAAAAAGACAAGTTACAAACGTTTACAAACACTGGCATCACCACAACTTTCTAATGGTAATCACCCAACCTTGTTCCCATGGTGTCGAGCAGTACGCTCCCACTAGCTGCTCTCTCATCCTGGTTCTGGATCATTTGCATGTTCCAAAATCTTGCACATTATAATTAGGTACGGAAAAGTCTGGTGCCTGGCCATGCTTTGAATTGGTGTTTGCTTTTCTTCGTGGTGATTTGGGTACAGACGGCATCATTTCATTGTGGCATGAGATCAGAAAACAGACAATTATTTTCAAAGTTGTAATGTTAGAATCTTATTTTCAAAGTTGTAATGTTAGAATCTTAACCATCCTACTTGCAATACTACAATAAATACAAATTATCAAAAACAAAATGGAAAAGGGAGGATGGTTTTCTAGGACTGGACCTAACAATTCACTATTAACATTAACATCACCAAGCACAAATATATAACCATTACTTGCTATTGCAAGATTGAAACAGATTTCAGGAAGCAAATATTTCCTTCCCAGGGTTTACTATTGTCTCGTGGTTGAAAGTAGACCCTGGGAACAAGGTTGAGGAAAAAGGAAAAATTACGCACAAAGCACTGGTTTTTTTTGGCATCATTTACTATGCATTGTAAGAGGTCGTATTATGCAACATAAATACTTTAATGCTTGTGTCATTTTATCATGGCAAATCACACTGTACTCTAGATGTTATCCAACGGTATTTACAACCCGACTATTCTTATAAACAGCTATCAGGATACAACAAAAAATGCAAACTAGGTACTGTTGGAATATTTATTCAATCTTTTCACTGAATTTCAGGAACATCTGCCAGTACTGAGATCACATTTTTTCTTTGTGTTTTGAAACGATATTTCATCATGTCCATGATGAGCTTGATCATCCAACTGATGTTCTTTTCAAATTATTTTGGGGTTGCACATACTTGACAATGCATTTCAACACTCTCATTTTCACTTTAGGTGCAATACATGTTTAACAACATGCATTTGAACTTTTTTTAGCATAAAATTGTATGGATTTCAACAATTATCGCACATAAAACAAGGTTACAAATATCAAAAACATCGTTGAGGCGGGGCTTTGTGGATTGGTTCACAGTACACAAGAGTTTAGCTTACCCCAGACTTCGCTATAGTAATGATTCTGTTCTGGACTTTCAAGACAGCATCCCCTTGAACTAGGTGACCGTCAGGCAACTAGAATTCAAAAGACATTTGGGACAAGTGAATTATGGCAATGCATAGAATAGCTCAATACAGAGTTGAATTTGTCACATTGTAAGCTTGATTTGGGTACCGGTACACGATGACGTCACGCTTTGTTTACATGTGCCCTGATGGAAGCTAGGCAGTGTTGTAGACGAGTCCATCACAAGTCCAGTCACAAGTCCAGTCACAAGTCCTTGCATAAGTCCAGTCACAAGTCCTTTCACAAGTCCAGTCACAAGTCCTTTCATAAGTCCAGTCACGAGTCCATCACAAATCCAGTCACAAGTCCAGTCACAAGTCCAGTCACAAGTCCAGTCACGAGTCCTTTCATAAGTCCAGTCACGAGTCCTTTCATAAGTCCAGTCACAAGTCCTTTCACAAGGCCAGTCACAAGTGCTTTCATAAGTCCAGTCACGAGTCCATCACAAATCCAGTCACAAATCCAGTCACAAGTCCAGTCACAAGTCCAGTCACGAGTCCTTTCATAAGTCCAGTCACGAGTCCTTTCATAAGTCCAGTCACAAGTCCTTTCACAAGGCCAGTCACAAGTGCTTTCATAAGTCCAGTCACGAGTCCATCACAAATCCAGTCACAAGTCCAGTCACAAGTCCAGTCACGAGTCCTTTCATAAGTCCAGTCACAAGTCCAGTCACAAGTCCAATCACAAGTCCAGTCACAAGTCCTTGCATAAGTCCAGTCACAAGTCCTTTCACAAGTCCAGTCACAAGTCCAGTCACAAGTCCAGTCACGAGTCCTTTCATAAGTCCAGTCACAAGTCCTTTCACAAGTCCAGTCACAAGTCCTTTCATAAGTCCAGTCACGAGTCCATCACAAATCCAGTCACAAGTCCAGTCACAAGTCCAGTCACAAGTCCAGTCACGAGTCCTTTCATAAGTCCAGTCACGAGTCCTTTCATAAGTCCAGTCACAAGTCCTTTCACAAGGCCAGTCACAAGTGCTTTCATAAGTCCAGTCACGAGTCCTTTCATAAGTCCAGTCACAAGTCCAGTCACAAGTCCAATCACAAGTCCAGTCACAAGTCCTTGCATAAGTCCAGTCACAAGTCCTTTCACAAGTCCAGTCACAAGTCCAGTCACAAGTCCAGTCACGAGTCCTTTCATAAGTCCAGTCACAAGTCCTTTCACAAGTCCAGTCACAAGTCCAGTCACAAGTCCAGTCACAAGTCCAGTCACAAGTCCAGTCACAAGTTCAGTCACGAGTCCTTTCATAAGTCCAGTCACAAGTCCTTTCACAAGTCCAGTCACAAGTCCTTTCACAAGTCCAGTCACAAGTCCTTTCATAAGTCCAGTCACGAGTCCATCACAAATCCAGTCACAAGTCCAGTCACAAGTCCAGTCACAAGTCCTTTCATAAGTCCAGTCACGAGTCCATCACAAGTCCAGTCACAAGTCCAGTCATGAGTCCTTTCATAAGTCCAGTCACGAGTCCTTTCATAAGTCCATCACAAGTCCAGTCACAAGTCCTTTCACAAGTCCAGTCACAAGTCCTTTCATAAGTCCAGTCACGAGTCCATCACAAATCCAGTCACAAGTCCAGTCACAAGTCCAGTCACAAGTCCAGTCACGAGTCCTTTCATAAGTCCAGTCACGAGTCCTTTCATAAGTCCAGTCACAAGTCCTTTCACAAGGCCAGTCACAAGTGCTTTCATAAGTCCAGTCACGAGTCCTTTCATAAGTCCAGTCACAAGTCCAGTCACAAGTCCAATCACAAGTCCAGTCACAAGTCCTTGCATAAGTCCAGTCACAAGTCCTTTCACAAGTCCAGTCACAAGTCCAGTCACAAGTCCAGTCACGAGTCCTTTCATAAGTCCAGTCACAAGTCCTTTCACAAGTCCAGTCACAAGTCCAGTCACAAGTCCAGTCACAAGTCCAGTCACAAGTCCAGTCACAAGTTCAGTCACGAGTCCTTTCATAAGTCCAGTCACAAGTCCTTTCACAAGTCCAGTCACAAGTCCTTTCACAAGTCCAGTCACAAGTCCTTTCATAAGTCCAGTCACGAGTCCATCACAAATCCAGTCACAAGTCCAGTCACAAGTCCAGTCACAAGTCCTTTCATAAGTCCAGTCACGAGTCCATCACAAGTCCAGTCACAAGTCCAGTCATGAGTCCTTTCATAAGTCCAGTCACGAGTCCTTTCATAAGTCCATCACAAGTCCAGTCACAAGTCCTTTCACAAGTCCAGTCACAAGTCCAGTCACGAGTCCTTTCATAAGTCCAGTCACAAGTCCAGTCACAAGTCCTTTCATAAGTCCAGTCACAAGTCCAGTCACAAGTCCTTTCATAAGTCCAGTCACGAGTCCTTTCATAAGTCCCCTTTCATACGTCCAGTCACAAGTCCTTTCATAAGTCCAGTCACGAGTCCTTTCATAAGTCCCCTTTCATACGTCCAGTCACAAGTCCTTTCATAAGTCCAGTCACGAGTCCTTTCACAAGTCCAGTCACGAGTCCTTTCACAAGTCCAGTCACGAGTCACAAGTCAAGTCACAAGTCAAGTCACAAGTCATAAGTCCAGTCACAAGTCAAGTCACAAGTCCAGTCACAAGTCCTTTCATAAGTCCAGTCATGAGTCCTTTCATAAGCCCAGTCATAAGGAACAGGATAAACAATAACAAAGGAATGCTTTTGTACCAGTTATACCCAATTCTCACCTCATCTAGCATTATCTGCGGCACTTCAAAGGGGACTGGCCGGTCGAAGGATCGCAGGACATTGGCCAAGTATCGCAGCGTCCTGTCCTTGGGCACCACTCCTTCATCCTGCATGGTGGTCCACACCTGCAGACACTTGTCTGGGTCCTTCTGCCGAGCTGAGGAAAACAATATAATGAAAAGGCATGTTGGGAATGCTCTATCTTGGGGTAAGAATCTTGCCGAGAAATTGGTTATTTTTCCAAGTTCCTAGTTCAGTGCCACAACAGCCCAGGGAAATATTTCTGAGAACTCCAGCGAGAAGGACACACAGCATGCAAGTACTGGTTCAAGCGCATATGGCTCCACATCTTTCTGAATGTGCACAGACCCACAGCATCTTTGTGTTTAACCATTCCAGAGTTGCTTGTGTATGGAATCCCACGCTGCATTCACACGGGTCACTCTTGATACTCTGGAGAGTCAGAAAATGTTGCGTGCTCATTGCACTCAAGTTACACTGCTCCCGCGATAGCAGATCAGTTTAAATGTGAAAATACGTGAATCCTTTTCAGATTTGTCCTTGTGTATCACATTACACAAGAATTTACGAGAATAGGATTTTTAACTTTGGAAAACTTTCGGATCTTGAAATCACGTGATTTTGCTGGGTGCAAGAGTATACTCCCGCTCTGATCATTAGTATACTCTCCCATACCTGTGTGTCACACTCTTGCCGTTTGTGCACGTAGGGGTACACACGAGTTTGTTTCTGCATTCGATAGGGGACGTTGAACAATACAGGACAATAGGGTCCCCAATTCCCGAGAGGTCCCCAATTTGGATTCATGTACTAAACATTTGGGAGGTCTTCCTAAAAAGTTAGAGTACAAACAAAAGAGGGACAATAGGGAGTCCCCGATTGCAGGCAAATACACACTTGCGCGTGTTAACATGAGTGACTCGCATTAATACAGCCGGCCAATTGCAGATGGGAAATATTGCAAGCTCCGTCTCTACTTTAACAACAGTCTTGGTAAACTTTTCACAAGTCAAATGTCCACAAGCAAACACTGTCAACTACTGGCATTCTTACAAACTTAACACAAAAACAATTTCAGTGACAACATGGCTTACAACAAAACTGGTGTGAGAAATAAAAAAAAAAACATCAAACAAAAAACGAGACATCAAATGGACAGGTTAACTGTCCTTGAACATGAACACTATAATGGAAACCGAAACTGGCAAAAACCTGCAGACTTACCGTACAGCTGCATCAAGTAAAAGTGCACATTGTCTCGGTCGCATCCGTACAAATCCCTCGTCATGGCAACCAGGTTTTCCAAAGCCTCGATCTGGTTCTTGCCTATGCACTGCTCAGCGTACCACTGCAGACGACGGTCCTTGGCAACCATGCCGGGAGTCTGGGGTTTGGGGGGGGGGATGAGGAAAGTAGACAAAGTACAAAATGTCTAGAGTCAAATTTGGGCAGTATTTTGCATCTCACATGTAGCAAAGTGAAAGCCACTCAGGTCCCAACTTAACCCTAACTCCCTAGGCATTTTTGCTAGGATGCAACCTCAATCCTGCAAAATCCTCCAACTGCCTCAGTGTAAAAATTGCATACAGCTTCAATCCTCCAAAATCAGGCGTTATTTCTTGAATGTGGTCCTTGGAGGGGTGACCACTGCCTCAATCCTGCAAAATCCTCCAGCAGTCACTGTCAATATGTTGAGGCAGAGCCATTGACATCCTGGAGCAGTGCGGAGGATTTCAAGTATAATAGAGGCCTAAATTTATGCACGGCTGAGTATAAACAAAACAAGGTCTGGCCCAAAACTTTGACACAGTGCATCCTCCAAAATCAGCCACACATATTTTGCCATATAGCCTCAATCCTGCAAAAACATCCACTTTGCAAAGAGGATTTTGGAGGATTTGGGAAGGTTAGGGTTAATGGAGCTGCTAAACCTGGAAAATTGCACACGACAAAAAGTATTGTTGAACAAAACGGGTCAACTGCCAATTTAAATGTCTCCCTAACGTTTCAATGTCACAAGTGGCTTAAAGTGATTCTTTAGGTCATGAAAAGCTTTGGTTTGGGAAAGTTTTTAGATTTTGTGTTATAGGAGGGTTTTTATTCGTAACAAGTCTATCAGAATATCTCCCTAAGGTACCATTTTCGGTAATAAAAAATATTTTAATTCTTTTCCCCGTTACCTCAAATATTTTCTTGGCCTCTTTGTACTTTCCCGTCGACAGGAAGGCGAAGATGAGGTCATACAGCATGTTGATATCACCATGGTGATGGCTTGTAAAATCCATGGCTACAACAGATAACAAAACAAAAATAATAAAGGTCGAAATGAATATATTATCATAGAGTTGACTACCAAAACGTATCACCATCAAAAACTGAATTCATTTTTATTTTTCAGGCTACTAGAAGGATCTAGGATGCTCTTCCTGTACACAGCTGAAGTATGGATGGTACATTGTTAACAAACGACTCTACTAGGGTGAGTAAAAACAACGAAACCTAAATGTCGGGAATATTGTTTTTAGTGAAGTTCTGCATGTAGCATTTTCAATATCTAGGATATGAAAGCCCAATTCATAAGCTTTCTTTAGTACAAAAAATTATTTAAATCACTCATGTACTTTTCAAGTTACGGAATTTTAAACCATCACCATTTTAAAGTTCTGTCCACGGATCACAAAAAAAGGTGTGCGTTCTTTCAGCAAAACGAAAACAATTCACACACATCCCTATGTGAGTTCTTTTCGTTTTGCTGAAAAAACACCCACCCTTTTGTGATCCGTGGACAGAACTTTAAAACGGTGGTTGTGTTTAAAATTCCGTAACTTGAAAATTACATGAGTGATTTGAATGATTCTTGTACTACAAGAAAGCTTATGAATTGGGCTTTCATATCCTAGATTTTCAAAGTGCTACATGCAGAACTTCACTAAAACAATGGTCCCGACATTTGGGTTTCATTTTTGTTTAGTCACCCTGTACTAGCATATGACCTGTGTCGGCAATCAAACCCAGGCCACAGCAGAGAGAGACGAGTGCTATACCCACTGCACCACCCATGCCCCCCAAACCAACAAGTACCTACTCAGGATCCATAGTGCAGGCATGCAACTGGGAATTTAGAAAAAAACGAGGAAATTCCCAACCACACAAGACTTTGTACAGTGTTTTTCAAATGGCATACATGTGAAGTAAAAAACAAGGAAATGAGCAGATCCGAGGAAAAGTTGCATGCCTGATAGTGGTCTCATTGAATATCATACCTTTCTGGAGCTGGTCAGTGTCCCCGTCCTCAACCAGCTTGACCAAGATCTCATGGAAGTGTGGCATGACACCGTACTTGGTCTGGCAATCCTGAATGCACTGCAAGGCACCCTGTATGTCCTTCCTGTTACCGGGAAAGAACACCAGCTCATTTCAATTTCATTTCTCTGGTCATTTTCCACTGAAGGGTGCAGCGTAGTGACATTCTACTTTGCGCTTGCAAATAAATTTCATATTACTTAGTCCTGTGTTAATCGCTTTATAAGCAGGTTTAGGCATATAGGATCATTTCCTTTTTGTGCATTTAATCGTTCCCAATAATACCACTCAAAATCCAAAGATGAGCGTTAAAAACCTAAACTGTTGCATTTTCAGCTCAGTGGATATTACACTTTTTGAGAAAACAGGAAAAACCATGCACAACATTTGATCACTAAACACAATTTTGTCAATAGAACTCTTTATTCCAAAAGTCAGTCAATTGACTGATTG
The DNA here is from genome assembly GCF_015706575.1 of Patiria miniata. NCBI lineage: Eukaryota > Metazoa > Echinodermata > Asteroidea > Valvatida > Asterinidae > Patiria > Patiria miniata. Next base: position 13,186,819 of record NW_024037073.1, read on the forward strand.
TTCATAATCACCTACATTTCTTGATTTCTTCTATTAATGACAGAAAGCCCGTGGGAGTAATTTCACTGGATGTTTTGTACCAGTATGATCTCTAATCCAAGTAAGCTTTTTGATAAAAATTTGGTAGTTTACTTTTGGGACAAATGCAAATGATGCTACATGCCTTTAACCTAAACCCCCTAAAGGCTCTTTGGGGGTCGAGGACCAAATACCACAGAATACTACATGTGTTGTGCACACTTGTATGGAAAGAAATGCACACTACAGGTTACTACTCAGTAGTATTTTGTAGCTTTAGGGGCGCTAAGGGTTAAATGTTTAATGGCAAAAACAAGTTCAAATAGTCATGAAAGCTAAAGACATAGTGCCAGCACTCCCGTGGACTCACTTGATAATGTAGGCCATGACAACGGGTCCCAGGATGTTGGCGTTGACCTTGATGAGTTCAAGGGTCACCATTTTGTCAAAGACCTGCTGTGTCTGGTCGGTCAGGCCCTCTTGGGCAAGCTCGTTCAGGAGATGAAACAGCTGTTTCTCCTGTCGGTCTGTTCCGATATCTCGTTCTTTCATCTCTTGGACGAGGGCCAGAGCATCTGTTCAAATGAACAGCGACCAATACCAAGAATTTAGGGTGCACAACGGTATATAGGCCTAAACCCATCCCCGAGCTCATGAATAAAAGTTATACCCTCATAATATTCTATATTAAAGAGTTCTGAGAGCCATAAAATTGGGGAATTGAAGAGATATGGTAATGAACCTCTTGCCCGGACTTGGGGCTTCCAATCCTGAGCATTTTGGATGCAATTGGGCTTGAAAGTGGCGCTACTTTGCTATGTTGTGGAGGGATCGTTTTTCGAGATGGCTTCTTTCACGCTTTGGAAAAATAAGGGTCGTCTTCTTCGGTTGAGAATTTCTCGAAAAGTCAATGGTCAACCCACCAAAAAATGAAAAGAAAATGAAAGATGGCATAATGATCGTCATTTTTCTGTGCAGCTTAAATACCTGTGAGATTTCTGAGTATTTTTACAAGAATTTTGAAGTATGGGCATTTAGCACTGGTGTCTATGGGAATTTTAATGCAGGGGTGCATCCTTTAGATGTTGTTATGGCTGATACAATGTCTACTTTTTTTTACAAATTTTTTTAAGAGAGTATGTTAAAAAGCTAAACTCAAGCTGTAATCCTGTGTGAGGACTAAAAATACATCCGATCATAGAGCTTTATGGTACAGCATTCAATAAAGATACAAGTTTATGTTTAGTAGGAGTTTTTACTTCTAAAAAACAAATTCAAAGAATCTCCCTCATTTGGAAAATGCTCCGGACATTACAATTGTGCACAGTGAGAAAATGTGGTCACAATAGGGGTAACATTCCAACAAAGATAGATGTACGTGTTCATCTGTTCAAACCGTGGACGAAAAATACCAGAGAACAAAAGAGAACAATATCGTCCATGATTCCCAGCATACGTCCGCAAATGGGGTCGTGTACAAAACCTATGGGAGTCTTCCTAAAAAGTACAAACCAAAGAGGGACAATAGGACGTCAACGATCGACGGTGTACACACGTTTGTCTGTGTGTGGTAATGAGAAGTTTGGTTATGCAACCCTAGGGAAAAAAGGGTTTTGTTTTGGGCACAAACAGACATGCTCTTGATACTAATTGTGGGGCGGGAACCAGCCTATCCTGTGAGAATGGAATTATTGTCTGGCAGACAATAATTCAAAAACTGTCAAGTGATAATTCAATAATTAAACGCGGGCAGATATTCGACAGATATTCTGTCAATATCTCATTCAAAAGTGTACAACTTTTGCTTTGCTAAAAAAATAGCAATTTAGAATAGAAATCTATTTTATCGGGATGAAACTCAAAATGGCACGAGGAACGCAATTTAAAGCCTTCGATAGAAGAGAAAAAGCTGGATCCCAACCCACCTTCCATTTTGTTCTCCTTAGCCAGATGACAGATGAGGGGTCTATACTTGGACATATCCAGCCTGAAGTGTGGGTCGGCTTGCTCCCTGATTTTAAACAAAAGTCCAAAAAAAATGACTTCGCACAATCAAAATTCTTCTGCATGTACTGCTCAGAATGCAATAACAGAGTACCTAAGTTTGACGTCAGCTGCCTTTGTTCTGGTTGACGCGCTGGTTTGCGTGCTCCACACACTTAACTAAGGCTTCACACACTTAAGCTATGCCCGTGAACCAGAATACGTTGCACGCATCGTTACTCTACAGGGCGAGTCAAAAATAACGAAACCCAAATGTCAGGACCATGTAGCACTTTTAAAATCTAGGATATAAAAGCCCAATTCATAAGCTTTCTTTTAGTACAAGAATCATTCAAATCACTCATGTACTTTTCAAGTTACCGAGTTTTAAACACAACCACCGTTTTAAAGTTCTCCACGGATCACAAAAAAAGGTGTGCGTTCTTTCAGCAAAATGCAAACAATTCACACACATCCTTATGTGATTTGTTTTCATTTTGCTGAAAGAACACTGAACATTTTGTGATCCATGGACAGAACCTTAAAACGGCGGTTGTGCTTAAAAATCCGTAACTTGAAAAGTACATTAGTGATTTGAATGATTCTTGTACTAAAAGACAGCTTATGAACTGGGCTTTCATATCCTAGATTTTGAAAGTGCTACATGCAGAACTTCACTAAGACAATGGTCCCGACATTTGGGTTTCGTTTTTTTTTTTACTCACCCTGTATAGTACAATATTTATTTGGACAATTATGTCCATTAGATGGTGAATGTCTGTTGTCCGATTTCTACACTCTGAAATGGCTCTCCATCTAATAAGTGTCCTCCAATGGACTCTGAATACTCACGTAGGACTAATTTTCATAAACTTGTAGCATCTTTGCATATGCGATACAAAGGGGTAGTGTGTTCAAGATAAAATGCTAACTTTCTGTTTGCAACCTTTATGCCCCCCCCCCCTCAAAAAAAGTCTCCGGTTTCTAGTATGCGTGCGCATCGCCGTAGCCATGCATGTCGGCAAAATTTAATTTTCAATGGAAGATGATGTCTCAAAACCGCCAAACTCACTGGTTTGACTGGAATCCTGCTGCTGCACAATTTTAACATTTTTTTAGATAGGGTTACGATCGGGTATAAGGTTTATGTGGCCTCTCTGTCTGGGCTCCAATACATTTTGCACTAAATTTAGTCGGGCACCATTGCAGTCATCAGCCGACATTGGAAGGAAAAAAATTAATAAATAAATTTAAAAAAAAGGCCGGGTCGCTGCACCACTTTTGGGGCAAGCTCCATACCACAAACCGGAGATTTATTTGGGGGGGGGGGCCCTAATGGTAAAATCATAGGAATTCCAGTTTGCAAAAGGGATTCTTTGAAAATCTTGAAATCAGGAACAATCCCGACATATCTCACCTGTGGTTCAAAGGAGAAAGTTATGCAAAATGACTAGTCAAATAACCAGCCTACTCACTCCCAAATGACTACGGGTTTAAAAACAGCTGTAACAATATCAAACAGATATCCAATTTAAAAAAAAAAAGGAATAGAACCAATTTTCTTACAATTGCTTTTTGAAATTGAACGCTTCATCATAACGTTTGTGGTGGGAGCAGACGCTCATCAAGGAGGCATATATTGCTCCCGTCGGCTCGTAGCCCTTCGCTTTGAACTCTTCGATCAACTCTATGGATCGTTGGTAGTTCTGAAATAACAAGGGCAGTAACAGCGAAATTAATGAGGCGGGTGACTGTGCAGTAACATGGACATTTGAGTATTATCAATCAATCTTTAGAGCGACAATAATGGACGTACATGTATCGGGGCAAAAACACTATTAATTTAAACATATCAAGTTACATAGACTGCCATCAAATTTGGGCACATTTTTCTTTTTAATTTTTTGATGGCTTACATGTATTTGGACATCTTTACCACAGTAAAAAAAAGGGGGGGGGGGAAGTAACACATACAATTGACTCAGAGATTCAACAATCATCAGTTTTCGAAAATCGTCTGGTCATGGAGGGTCAAATGAGTGTGAATTTGACTGATTTATACAGTCCTTGCCGATTCTATCATTCCTGGTATACTGCTAATTAGAAATTGGGCTGATCTGGGACTGATTGCAAGAACCGGTCTTAAAGCTGGTTATGTGCCTTAGACGGTCTTAAAACTCTGGCTATCAGTCGGTCTATAAGTTAGACCACTGCAATGACACAGTCTAAGTATTAAGACAGTCTTAACACTAACCCTGCCAGATGCAACACAGTGCATCAGGTGGAAAAGAACCGGTGCACTTTGATGCATTCAGCTATCAACACCAGTACATGAATGGCCAGCTCTGAAACAATGAGAGCTAAGCCCCAATTGAACAATGCCACAGTTGTATCCTGCTGCGTGCGGTGACCACAGACTCTCAGGCATTGTGGCCTTTGAGACTTTTTCCCTGATGGATCTTGCTACATTTGGCAGGCTTGTCACTTAGTCAAGTGTTGCATGTTGCTACGTTTGGCAGGGTTCTGCAATCCGAGTGCAATCCGCACATGATCAACCCTAGACATTGGTAAGGTTAATGCATCTGATGGAAGTCCATTTACTGTGGCCTTACTTGATTTTGTGATTTGCAAGGTGTGATTTTGAGAATCGGCTGTTAACAATATTTCTTTATTTAATATTATTTGAACACTCATGTTTAATTTCTCAGGAAAAAATTATCTAGCCAGCATCACAGACACTGTATATGCAGTCTTCAATTCTGATATCTACACATTCATTGGCAGGACTGAAAATAGGCATGAGAATGAATTTCAATGAAAAAAAAACAGGAAACTTGTGCAAAAACAGGAAAAAAGATGTGAAATCAGGCAAAAAAGCCCCAAAACAGGCTTAAACTAAATCAAAACACAGAAATATGGGCAACAAAAAAAACCAGGAATTCCTGATTAAACAGGAAGATTCTCATGCCTGTGAAAATCTACAAAAACAGTGAATTTCAGGTGTTTTCCTCACACACAAGGCGATTTCAGACATTTGTTGTTCAAACAAAACATGGAACTGATAAACCTCTGACATCAGCCTTGAGTCACAGTGCTGGCATCTCACATACTCACATTATTGGCCGTGTGGTACAGGATGAGTCGTCGTATGACACCTCGGTAGTTACCATCCTTCTCCTTAAGCTCTGTCAGATGGGACTCCAGATCCTCCACAGAAATGTCCTGTAAAGTAGGAGGGAAGTACAGAGCAAAAGTAGAGAGGATTTCAACAAGCAAATTTGGGGAAAATGGAGGTAGGAAATATTCGCTGGAATGTAGTGAATTTGGGGAAAGTTGGGCTTTTTCCCAGGGTATGAATAGCCTAGCACTAGCTGAGGCTGAAACAAGAGTGAGAAGCTAGCTACATGTATAAAGAGGAGCGCTGTGGTACAGTGGTTAGCCTTGTTCATACTTCATGCGAATGTGAAGCGAAATTGACGTCACGAAGCATTCGCTGCGAAATTCGTCCGAGTTGAAATGTGTTAAATTTTCACGAATTCGCAGCGCAAATACTCGCCACAACGTCACAAATTCGCGTTCGCTTTTGCGCCGAGTATGAACCGGGCGTCACGGTGTTCGACTCATGCACCGTGGTAAGTGGGTTCAAACCCTGACTGGGAACATGGTGCTTGTGTTCCTAGGCAAGACACTCTACTACAATTGCCTCTCTCCACCCAGGAATATAAATGATACCTGTGAGGGTTGAGACCACATTGCGCTGATCTCGGCTGCAGGAAAGTGGTTTCACTGCCTGATGAACAGGGGTAATAACTGTGAAGCCTTTTGAGACCTGGCTTTGGTGGAAAGCGCTATATAAGCGACACACACACATTAACCCTAACCCCCTAGGCCCTTGTTGCTTACAATCATCCTCAATCCTCCAAAATCCTCCAAAATTTTCCAAAATTTTGCAACTCCGCCTAAATTTTTCAAAATTGTCAGACAGTCCTGCCTCAAAATGCATTCATCCTCAATCCTCCAAAATCCTCCTCATCCCAAAACTTTGCACTCGTGTTTAAATGAAGGATAACCAACGCCAAATCCTTCAAAATCCTCAGACAGTCCTGCCTCAAAATGCATTCATCCTCAATCCTCCAAAATCCTCTTGTGCTTCAATCACCATTCATCCTCAATCCTCCAAAATCCTCATGTGCTTCAATCACCATTCATCCTCAATCCTCCAGAATCCTCATTTGATTCAATCACCATTCATCCTCAATCCTCTTGAATCCTCCAAAACCGCCAGGAGAATTTTGGAGGAGTGAGGTGGGTTAGGGTTAAAGATACTTTGAATAGTTTTTTGCATCGGTTGCCCAGTGCTTGCCTTCTGGTAACACTGAACGTTTGATCTGATGGATTCTGAAATATTTGACAAAATGAATTATACAAATTGATTCAGTCTTACGGTGAGAAAGTCCCTTTCTAAGAGAACATGTGAGGTGACCTAAATCTTTTCAATGTTTAATCCATCATCATTTCATTCTTGTATTTCTGTTTATATGAAAGGTTTGGAGCAGTGTTGCAGTCATGCCCATCACAAGTAATGGGATGAACAATGACGAAGGAATGATTTTACCGAAGTTGGTCTGAATAGCTAGTGATCTGACTTGCGGCTGAAAGACTTGTGATTGACTTGCGATGGACTTCCAGGGACTTGTAGGGACTTATGATGGACTCGACAACAACACTAGCTTGGGATGGTTGAGGAGTCATCTCATTCTTTTGTTGCTGAATGTTGAACAACTTGCCTAGAGTCGTCCTGCGTCGAAAATTTACCGGCATTGTTTACAAACTGATAACGTCATTGCAGGAGCAATTCCATGACAGTTTTTCAGAACTCGAACTTCGTCCCAAAAAATAGATTCCATTTCTTAACTGCTATTTTTCTAGCAATACAAAAGTTATTCACTTTTGAATGAGACACTGAACGAACAAAAATGGCCCATGTTTAGTTATTGAATTATTACTTACAAATTATAGGCTGTTTCCCCCCCCCCCCATCAGTATCGATAATGTACGGAACCAGTCTGCTCGCAAAGCGGAACTGTTTGTACCCAAAACAAAAACCTTTATTTCAGAGGGTTACAGAAGTCTAAAAAAGGAACAAATGAGGTATTTTGGTTGGAATATAACATACAAGTCGAAAACTTATTAATAGAAAAAAAATTGGTTGAAGAGCACGGGGGAATGCAACTTAAATTAAAGATGACTCCTAACTCCTTCTGAGCCATCCTCATTTCAAGTTTACATCCTATCACTTACACTGTTTGTAAGAAGGTCGAGGTTAGCCATTGGGTTGGAGTTAACCTCTGCAGGGTCTAGCAACTTGTAGGCATGGGGCTTGACCATAGGTAGCTTGATCTGATCCAGGAGATTACGAATGCCTCGGAAACGCTGCATGGCGATTTGAATTCCCTGCAGCGTCAAAAGACAAAAAACACCTGACGGGTTATACATTTATCTCCACATGCAACAATGTTCTACGTTCTTGGCAGTTCAACTCTGCATCAATCCAGCAAGGCATTGTAAACAGTGCAGCCTGGATTTGCGGCGTTCCATTATTATATTATTATTATTATTATTTATTTTCAGTAATGAAACCAAGGATTCCTCAAAAGCACCCTACAATCCTGGCCAAATCTCGCTGGGCCCCAAAACCCCCGGCCCCCGTTCAATGTTGTCTCTCATTGCGCGGTGTGTGCTCCATCAGCTGGAGAGAACAACATTGACCGGAGCAGCGGGGGAGTGGGTGACCGTGGCAGGCTCAGGAAGTGTCCCATCCATTTTGGCCGGGATTGTAGGAACTGTGGCTCGCTAGCCTGAAGAAACCTGTGGAGAAGACAATGAGAAGAAATTACAGTTTTAGAGGTAGGAGGAAAACCCCAGAAGAATATTCTGGGGAAAACCCACAGAATCAGGTAGGGACTGAAAACCCAATCCACATATTGGCCCAGGCAGGAATCGAACCCGGGTCACAGCGGTGGAAGGCGAGGAAAGTACCGCTACGCCAACCTGACATGTTTGCTGGCTGGATTATTGGTGTGTGATTTTCAGTCGGTTCAATTTCAAAATTTGATAAACTTTAAAATCTATTACTGTGTTATAAATTCATGCTGTTATTCTAAATATTGGAAGTTAATACAGTTTGAACCTAGGAAAATTTGTTTTGGACATTTTCGTGAAGATTGAGAATTTAGAAATTTTGGGGCTTATAGGTTTGAAGGACACAAATGAAATGTTCAACCAGTCAAATCACCACACAAAAAAGAGGTGATTGAAACAATGCACCTGGCTCAAGGACATCAGTCACCTGACTGAAATCACATGACCCACCTTATCGGCAAGCTTGTCAAAGAGCAGCTGCAGGTGAGGTTTGAGACTGGCTGCCTTTGCTTCAGGTATAGCTCTCACTAGGTCGTACAAAACACCGCCAACATAATCTGCACAAAGAACAGGGTACAACATTTAGACAAAGGAACATGCAAGGTGTATCATTTCCATCAAAGAATTACATAAATTCATGAATTTTTTCGGTTGAACAAACAGAAAGCAGATATTCAATCTACAATTTAGGAGTTCTAGATGCTCTGTGGCACATTCTCACTTGAGTTAAAGTTTTAAGTGAGACATTTTAAGCTTTTTCATGGCATCCTTTTCATTTAAAAAAATGCTTCCTATTTGTGTTCTTGTTTTTACCTTTTATTCTGAAGTTAAAAAAGAAACCTTGCTTTGACACTTTACAGTGCAGTTGTCGGTCAGTGTTTTCTGATTCGGCCTACATGCCATTTCAAAATAGGGTCGGTAGGTCAAGAATGTTTTTATTTTGCATTTTTTTTTTCATGCTGATTATGTAGTCAAGGTTTATACCTACATGAATTCTTCACATCATTCACAGGAGAATTTTCAGCACGAATTACTTTCATTTACGCCACAAAAGCAATCAAAACTGCCCCAAAAGAGAAAAAATTGGAAAAAACCTAAAAGTCCCACGACACACACATAAAACAATTAAGAATTGAAGCTGTGCACACCACTAAATACATTCCGTAATGCGCGGTATCGGCACGCATGGGAACTGGTCACGCGGTATCGGAGCGTTAAGACCTCGAAAATCAAACAAGCTGAAAACACATACATAAAAGAGAGAGATCAAGTTCGACGAATTAACTTGCAAAAATCTTCTTTCTCCATCAATGTTTTCATGACATTTGCATCATGTCAAGTTCGACCATTTTACACCATAGGCCATGATTTTCCGAGTGCCGCACGCGCAGTAATGTCTGTATCCTGACGCATTCATGCATGTGAAAAAAAAATACGGAACCAGACTAATAGCCAGAGTAGGTAGAGGGCAAGTGGAAAGTGGCCTTGTTATTATGGCAGCTCTTGTTGGCATGCTTGAACTTTGACTAGCTCCTATTAAATATGCAAACTAATTCTGTTTTTGAAACACAGTTATCTTTGCCTTTGAAAATGTTAGAAGAAAAACAAAATGAATCAAATAGCAAGCAGAGCATTATCACCTTGTTTGCTGATTCCCGTATTTTCGTCATCATCGAACTGTGTCCAGAGATTATTCACCAGGGTCACAAGAGGCTCCACTTGGGGGGACCTGTGACACAAGGAGTAACACACATGTAGAGACTTGATCAAGACAGTAAATCGTCAGTCGCACCATGAACCGTCGTATTGCAATTTTCGGTGTTTTGCGAAAAAAAAATTTTTAAAGGTGGTCATATTTTGGTAGGATCATTCCTTATACTTCCCTTGTAAGAATTCAATCGGTTTCGTTTCAGCTACAACATTATAGTTTTAACTTCATCGTATGCAATCCATTTGCTTTTGAGCTGCTTAGTTTTTAAGAAATTCAGTTCCCAAGATACACGTCACTTTGTAAAACTTATTTTATTTCATACAACGCGCGTAATAGTGCCCACGTGGCATATACGAGGATACGACGATTCGTGAAACGATGAAATCGCACTTTTCATGCTGGTGCTGTGGGAATTAGCGCAGAAAACTGCGTATCGGGATACGACACTTCATGGTGAAACATTTTTTAATTATTCAGAGATACGCCGTACAGTCTAGTTAGCGTTCTTACTTAACTAGAACTCAGATCGGAATAAAACCTTGTGGGAATGAGCACTTTGATGACATAAAAACGTTAATGACAAAACTCAATTTGGCCAAAAATAAGGATACGACGGTTCATGGTGCAACTGATGAAATACATGTGGTATAATAAAATACCAACAAATTGCTAATTGAAGACCATAACTTAAGGTGAGAGTGAGTTTCTCTGCAAGGGTCTTTCAGACTTTGTTGGGGTCACCATTCTGAAACAGAAACTCTAATTTCCGCAACAAAAAGCCTGATAAAATGACTTAAGCCTGATTCCAACCTGTAACATCCAAAACACCGTACAGAAATATTGTTTAAACCATTTAAAAATGGGGTGCTATGGTCCAGCGGTTACGGTGTTGGACTCGTGTGCCGTGGTACATGGGTTCGAATGCTGACCGTGGGAACATGGTGCTTGTGCTCTTGAGCAAGGCACTTTACCATTATCGCTTCGTCCTTTGGATGGGCCGTAAAGCCGTAGGCCCCGTGTGTTGTGTAATGCATGTTAAAGAACCCAGTAACACTTATCGCTAAGAGTTTGCCCCAGTGTTTCTGGCAGAGGCTGCAATATGCGCCGCAGCACCTTGTAAACCCTTATAAGGTGCTACATAATGGGTCTCATATTTCTCATCAACTTAATTTACCTTTCTTTAATAATAGACATAATCTCCAGCGCCTTGAATACCTGATTGTTGGTGCGCTATATAAGACTCCATTATTATTATTATTATTAAAAATTGATCTGTTTGAGTAGACAATTGAATTACCTGTGGAAGGAGTTAATGAGCCCAGTCCTGAAGAGAGACACTACCACCAGATCTGGAAAGCTGTTCACTGGCAAAGACAAGGTGTACAAATAGCTCCACTCAAAGTATACCAACATTTACAAATTCCGGCGATTCAAAATGCAGTGCGCCACCAAGAGTTTGCCACGGAGAGTTCATTTTTCCCCGTGCATTGTGGGAGATGGTCGACAAATTCGCAGCGCGGGACTTTGAAATTGTTCGTTTTTCCGGTCAATTGTTTCGTAAGCGTATGATTCGAATATCTGTTTGCCCCCTTTCTTTTCATTTTATCAATATGTTTTTTTTTTGTAAGGCGGTAGAACACCATGCCCCAATCTATGACAAGGTAGCTCAAGTTGTCTACTGACACTCATTTAAATGGGCCATGTTTTGTCGACCGTAAACTTGTAAAATGGACTCTCCGCGGCAAACTCTTGGTGGCGCACTGCATTGTGAATCGCCCGAATTGATGAGCTTTAAAATGAACCCACATGTAAATCTAAAGTTGATTCAGTAGTCACTTCACGTTTTTATTTGACTTTAGAGTAGAAAAGCAATTTCTCAATAGTTTAACCACTTTAAATTAAGATTTTTGTAAAAGGCAACACTTTTCAGCCAACTTCTGATGTACAGCCAAATGCCAAACGCCACAAATACTGATTTCGCAGGAGTCATTTCAACAGCATTGTACGATATTTCTTGCCGAAACCTCATGTTTCAATACTGCACTGGAGCGTAAATTGTACAATTGGCCGTGCACAAAGGCCAATTCAAGATCAACACATGGTCTGCCTCTGGAGGCTTTACAGACTTTGTGTGTGTGTACAAAAGGCCAAGGGATTAGCATGTTAAGACATCACCTGGAGGCGAGTCGAGACAATCTTGATGTCTGAACCTGTCAGCCGTGCCTGTGTATAAAAACAGCCAGTGCGTGTTATCACGTTCTCCGAGGCGACCTAGTTGAGAATGAAGTTTACTCACGTAATTGGACAACGCTATCTAGTCTGTTCTTGGAGACCTCGTGTCTGCACAGTGCTGCAAGTACTTGCTTGTCCACTGTAACTCCGAGATCCTTCATGGGTACACAATATTACAACATACTCTGATTTAAGACATTGTGTAAGTTCAGCTTTGCAATTCAGGTACATCTTCAAGGTACCAGGTACCGCAATTGAATAGTTTATTTGTGGTGCCCACTGCTACATGTACATTAGATTCGAACCAGCCAACCAATCCTGCAAGCTCGGTGGTCGAGTGGTAAGACATCTGCACTAGAAAGCAGGAGGTCGTGGGTTCGAGTCCCACCCGAGTGATTTTTTCCAACTTTCACTCGGGAGGTAACACACTGAGTATACAGTGTTTATACGTAGGTGAAGGGCAAAACCTAACAGCGATTTACATCACCCTGACGCAAATTCATCTTATGAACACAGTTCAACAGAGTTTAAACTCTTAGCCCCTAAGCTTTTTAACTTCCTTCAGTACAAAATTACAAACAAGCATTTTAACTTCCTTCAGTACAAAATTACAAACATGGGCAAATGTACATATCCAACCACAATTTCATCCTTTATAATCTCGTTATCGCACTTTTTGTGTGAGCCTATAACCCAAGAATATAATTGCCCTAATGGATGTGCTTTCAACAAGAGCGCCCCTAATATGGGGTGCACAGGTGGAATTATATTACTCGGCAGTGTTGTACTCGAGTCCCCCTGAAGTCCATCACAAGTCCTTTCAATAGTAAATCACGAGTCCTTTCACAAATCCAGTCACAAGTCCTTTCACAAGTCCAGTCACAAGAAACAGGAAGGAATAATAATAATAATAATAATAACGGCAATTTATAACGCGCCGGTATCCGCCATAAATGACGCTCATGGCGCAAACAAAAATTATATCAAATCAGAAATAACAAAACAATTAAATTTAACTAAACAAGAATATTGTGAGTGATCTGAAACAAAGATGTCTTCAGGGCCACTTTTAATTCAGAAAGCGATGAGATATTGCGAATGGCGAGGGGAAGTTTGTTCCAAAGATGAGGACCTGCGAAAGAAACTGATCGATCACCCCAAGATTTGAGAGTCTGAGGGACAACAAGCAAAGAAGCATCAGAAGATCTCAATCGCCTGGATGGATTGTAAGGAGTTAATAGGTCTATGTTGTATTCAGGAGCTGAATCATGCAGGCAATGAAAAACAAGCAGTAACAGTTTGTACTTAATCCGGTCAGCAACAGGGAGCCAATGCAGAGACTGCAAAATCGGGGTGATATGGGTTCTAGAGGGTGTCAGGGTCAAAATTCGAGCGGCAGAATTTTGGAGTCTTTGTAGGCGAACAGTAACAAAGGAATGCCTTTATCGTAATTCATTTGAAAAGCTTGTGCCTGTTTCTTGAGACAAGAGGATTTGTGACGGACTTGTGGGGACTTGTGGGGACTTGTGATGGGCTAGACTTCAACACTGTCACTCGACAACGGCCATCTACCTTAATTCTCTCCACGATCATCTCAGCCTTGTCGCCTATGGCAGGAATCAGATACTTGGAGTAGGTCTCCACGTTGATGTGTACTCCCATATCCACCATGGCCTTAGCAAGCTGCAACACCCCTGGTGAAACAGAATCAAAACACGATCACTCTTCTTTCTCTTGACACCACGAACTCCATTTTGCCGTCACGGATGACTGTGCACCAAGTGATGTAACTGACATGCCAAACATGGCCTTGTACCACATGCACCATAAGACCAATTGACAGTTATCAAAGAAAGAGACGTTATCAGGAATGCGTTCACAGCAATGAGAACCAGGGCAGAGGTTTGCGTTGAAAGGAATGGGGGCATGTTGTTGAAAGGAATGGGACGAGCCTGTGTTTACAGGAACGGAGTGCCCATCTCTCTTTCATTAGCGATTGGGCCAGACTGATATGCTACTGTGGGGGGATTGCCACACCTCCTCCACAGCGAGTCTGTTACCTTCCCAGCATTGAATAATGCCTGTACCCATTTAACACCTGGGTTGAGAGGAGTAATTGAGGTAAAACGCCTTACTCAAGGGCACAACACCATGGCCACGGCAGGGCTTGAACCCACAATCTCACAATCACGAATACTATGCTCTACCGCTAGACCACACATGCCCACATGAATGAAAGAATACATAACAACTAAAAAGCAAAACGGATCCTGGGAATGACTTCAAAGTGTGGCAATGACATCCAAGACTCACACCGCGGGCCAATTTCACGGCGCTGCTAAGCACAAAAGTTTGCTTAGCACAATAAAAGTCTGGCTTATACAAGCAGGTTACCAGCCAAAACTCCATGTGAAGTATATTGCTCGTGATTAGTGTTCAGCTGTTGTTTGCTTAGCATGAAAATCACATGGAGTTTTGGCTGGTAACCTGCTTTTATAAGCCAGACTTTTTTTGTGCTAAGCAAATTTTTGTGCTTAGCAGCGCCGTGAAATTCGGCCCAGTTCAGTTTAAAGTCATGTCATCAGTTATGAACTAGTTAAGTTACACGGTTTGTGACACCTAAGACTTAAAGGGAAAATACAACATTTGCAAACATCAAAAAATACAACTACCACATCATTTTGAAATACCTTGCTGGACTGTTAGTGAATGACAGTGTAAAGCATCCTGTAAAATCATGGCACCTGGTATACTGTCATTTTCAAGAAAAGTGGTATTTTTGTATCAATTTCCAACGCTGATCGGCCGATCAGCGTTGGAAAAAACTGGCTTTTTTTCAAATACTGGCCCCAATTGACCATCGCACTTGTTTGCAATCGATTACAAACCTATAAACGGGTACGAGCCAGCTAGACTGGTTCCCTGACCTTACAATTCCCCAATGTATGTAAACTGCTCTGTTTCTTCTTATATGGAGTCAGGGAACCAGACTACAGGAAAATGATCGTTTTTCTTGGTTTTTATAGCATTTTCGAACCCAAAACCTCAAAAAAGTCAGTGTAACTATATTTGCTATATATTTCCAACCCCCCAATTCCATCCATTTCTGAAAATTACAGCAAAAGCAAATGATGTATATTCCCTTTAAAAGCCTAAGAACTGAGACCCTCATGCCTAGCAGTCAAACAAGGAAATTGGTCCATTTCAAGATTCTATTGAACTACATGTAAGTGGTCGTGGAAATATGTTTGCGCAAATATATATGAAACGGATTCACAACAGCCACAGTGAAAACACTGAGTTCATTGGGCTGTTGCAGTGTGCGTGAACTATTAACAGAGATGCCACAGCTTGAAAAAACCCGAACTGGGTCTGCTTGAAAAAAAACGGAACAGCTGCTTGAGAAAACCGGAACTTAATTTTTTGTAAAAAAGCCGCTCCGACACAAAGTCCCTGTTGTCAAGTTTCTCTTGTAGCCAAGCCAAGTTCCATTTATTTTTTGCTTCTATGGCCTTTAAGCTGTTGGTTCGTTCAATCACTTTGATTTTTCCATATTCCTATTATTTATTCTGCCTACCAAAATTTCCAACGTAATATTCGACACCAAACATCGGAAACATGCACGATTCCACAACACTTGTCGGTGAACATGACCTTTGCACTACGCAATGCGCACGACAAAAACATGGTTGGTATTCAATGTTTTTTTGTGTGTTCACATATATCACTGTGATCGGGCACCACCGATAACTGAAATGAAAGACTTGATTTCTAGGCTGAATGCTACTTGTGCTTAGCACGCACGCGGTGCATGCAGCACACGAGGCGCCGTTGTATACTGCGTGCAAGTACGTACGTTGGCCGCCTGATTCGCATGCAGCCTTGGCAACAACAAAGACTTGTTTTTAAGACTACTTCAACAAACAACGTTGCGCCGTATTAAAAACGAGGTAAAAATCAACACATTTCCACAGTTTTTCTTCTCTTTTTCCAGTTTTTTTTTTGACGGCCGGAAAAACCTAAAGTTTGTGAGATTTAAATAAAAGAAGGAATTCCGGTTTAAACTGGAAAAGTGGCATCTCTGTAGTAACCATGGTTACCCCAGCCAATTCAGCACAGTAGAAATCAATCAGAACAGTCAAAACTTTCGCCCACAAAATTGCCATCAAACTGAGTTATACATAAAAATGAAGAGTTGAGTATGCTCATTTCACTGCATGTGATTAATCAAAAGGTGGAAAAATGCCCTTGAGATGCATTTCATGGGATCAAGTCTCAAATCTTCAACAATAGAGACAATAAGCCATTTGCAATTGACCTATACCCTTTGGGATTTAAATTTGAAAAACGTCTGGTACGCTGACTTGCTCAGAATGCTTGGCACATTTTTACTCTGAATTCTCCAGACCAAAGACATTGTTGCTAATCACACGATTCGGGGCAAGCTCTTGCATAGCTAAGAGACGCTCAGCATCAATACATTGTTCACAATGGCACAAAGACACCAGACCATGCCGGAGCTGGGGGTTGCTAGCATAAGGCTTGCCCCGAATCACGTGATATAGTAACAGTCTGTTTGGTCGGGAGAATGCAAAGTTAAAACGTGCAAAGACTTAAAGTCAGCGTTCCAGATTATATTCAAATTTAACTCGCAAATGGCTTATTGCATACCTTCGTTGTTCCCCTTGTTGGCCTCTGCTGACATCATGGGCCAGAAGTAGTGAGGTCGGACAGCTACACCCTGCAACATAATAATAATAATAATAATAATATACAGTGCTTTTAAAGTGCATTTTACACAAAGTCCCAGTGCACTGAACAATACAAAACAATATTAAGACAAAAATTTCAAAGAGTTTCGTGTGAGCAAGTGTGTTTTGAGGGCTGATTTGAAGGTTCCAATGGTTGATGCTTTTTTGATGTGAGAGGGTAGTTTATTCCACAGGGCAGGAGAGGCAACGGAGAAGGAACGATGTCCGTAGGATCTTGTAGATGGAGAGACACGGGTGAGCAAGTACTGGGAGCTGGAGCGGAGGTTTCTTCTTGGCTCATATCTATTGATCAGATCTTGGAGGTAAGCGGGGGCGAGACCATGAAGACATTTGTAGGTGAGGAGAAGCAGTTTGAAGATTATCCTGAGCTTGATGGGGAGCCAGTGAAGGTTACGAAGAATGGGGGATATATGCGTATGACGATGTGACAGCGTGACTAGCCTAGCTGCTGAATTCTGAACACGTTGTAGCTTTGTGATCCGAGACTCAGGTAGCCCTTTGAAGAGGCTATTTTAGAAGTCCAAACGAGATGTGATGAAGGCATGTATAACATCCATGCAAAAGGTTACAGGGGGAGATTGGGAAGAATGAATAATACATGAAATAATTGGCAGAGAGTTTGGGGTTCGCTGAGGGCCCCGGAGCAACATAGGGACCATGGAATATGTTTGTATTTGCCTAAAGGCAGCCCTTAAAATACCCATTTCTTTTGTTTTATATAAACCTTTATAGGTAAAGAGACCTTTATGGTAAGATGTCACAATTCCAGATTTCAAAAGGATTTTATCTTAAATCCTGAAATAATAAGGATTAATCATGACAAATGTCACCCCTGAGGTTATCAGACTACATAAAGGATTTAAAAAGTGCGCCACAAGGACGAAGCAAGTAATAACAGTGTCTTACTGTGGGACATGTTGTGCTTTTTTGCACACCAGAATTACGCACTACACCTAAAACAATGCTGAGGGGGTCAACCATCCTACAAGCAAAGTGTGTACTTACCGATTCCATCATGTGCTTCATTATTCCAAGAATGTATTCTACAAAGACAATGGGAGACACAAATGAAATAAAGGGTTATTAAGTTGTGTCTAATCTTTCTAGAACTTCGTATAACTTTTTTATTTAACCCTCCTAACCGTCTGCACTTCACAACCCTTCAAGTTTAACAAAACCACTTTTGCCCATAGAGTAAAGCCCATCGCACACCAGATCACCGGTGCGGTTTTTTGTCACCGTTGCGGAGTATCATGTTACCTGCACATATTCCCGATTCAGTTCTATAATCGTTCACTTAGATGGATATGTGAACAAAGACAATAATGGTTCGTCAACTTCAAAAAAATTGTTAAATGTTCACTTGGGAATTTTCTGAGATTTGTTCAAGTGCGCCACGTTAGGGAACACTCGGTCGATATTGTGCCCAAGTTCCGGACGCCAGCGTTTTCGAAATAAATTTCATGACACTAACATTGTTCATAAGGGTTCAAAATTATTAAGTTAAATAGTAACAGTATTTAATTTAAGAGGTTTGACAACACTGTATGAGGAAAGTCGGGGGGAACATCAAAATGCAGCACGTGAGGGAACTCCACTATTATAAGCAAGCATTACAGCAGTCACGACTGAGATAGTAGGTGGTTTTTAGATTTACCGTTAGTGACCACACCGCCCTGGTTTCTCAGACCAACGTGCAAGGCGACAATGTACGGCGAAGTGTGGAGACCCTCACTCGTCATAGCATCTAGGTATTGGAACAGTACTGCATGGGGCTGCAATAGAGGGGAGAAAAGAGAGATATCCTAATCAAACAAGAGTAAAAACTGCCATTCAACAGTTTCTGACCGTTTTACACCATGTGTCAAAACACCAGTCCAATGAGCAAGGGGCCCTTTTGGCATAATTTCACACTTGAATGACATGAACATGAATTTCCTACGAAGTGCCTTGCATTTTATTAGAATATCCTTTTCATTTTTATCACCTTTCGTTGAGATTTGGGAAGTTACTTTGGAAACCAATACAGTACTTGTGATTTATGCCATATGAAATTCACAATGCCATGGCAGATCAAAGCTGAAATGTAAGAACAAAATTGCTTGTACCTGTACATTTTTGTTCCAAACACTTTATTCACTTTTTGGAGTGTCGTGACTACACTGCATCAAAAATGCAGGTTTTAGCAACAAAGCAACATATACCGTTCTCTCTGTTCACCAACTTAGTGCTACAGTAGATTGTGCCATATTTTTTTTGGAGCACTGGTCTAGCATCTGAGGGGTTCCAGGTCCAACTCTCATTGTAATTTGTTTTGTTCAGTCTAAACAAAAAGGGTTTTTTTTTGTAAGGGGAAAAAGGAACTCTAAGGTTGAGCGTTAACGTTGAACACGCCCTTATGGAGACAGTGTACCAAAGACATCTTCCAACTGATAACAGTGGACTGCAATTGTCCAGTGTTAGGTGTCGGTCTCATGTGGGATGGTATGTGGGTTCCAACCCTGGAAAGGAAATGTGTGCTTGTGTTCTTGGGCAAGACACTTTGCAACAATTGTCCCTGTCTACCCAAGAGCATAACTGGTTGCCAGTAAGGGTAGAGACTAGATTGCACTGATCTTAAACCTGTTACAGAAAATTGGTCTCATGACCAGGGGCCAATTTCACGGCGCTGCTAAGCACAAAAAGGTGCTTAGCACAAAAAAAGTCTGGCTTATAAAAGCAGGTTATGAGCCAAAACTCCATATGATTTTCATGCTAAGCAAACAACAGCTGAATACTAATCATGAGCAATATACATCACGTGGAGTTTTGGCTGGTAATCTTCTTTTATAAGCCAGACATTTTTTTGTGCTAAGTAAAATTGTAAGCTTAGCAGCCTGATTGGTCTGATGGTGAAATTGGCCTGATGGAAAGGGGTAACAACTGTGAAGCACTTTCAGACTTAAGAAGCACCACTACGAAACTGGTTCCTCACCGTTCCGAGTTGCACAAGCGTATCGATGAAGAAGCTGCCTTGATTTTGAGACTCGGTACCGGTGCTGTTTTCAGCCTTGCGAGCACCAAACATCTTGAGGATGGAGAAGGCTGCATCTAGTTGTCCCCTGGTGATTAGACTGAGGGACAGGTTGATCGTGTCTGCAGAGATCAACAATTCGAGCAAATCAAAACGTTGGACTTTGACTCAGAATCTGACTTTTCAAAATCCAGTTATCCCATTTTTTTTTCAAACCGCATAACGAGTTATCCGATTTCATCGGAAGTCCCCATTCAGCTCACAGTCAAGCTAACAAAAAGTGACGAGTGAGTTGCCACATGGAATGCTGTCCAAGATGATTGGGTATAGTTTGCAGAATTGAATCACCACTGGGCCTTTACAAAAACACTCCAGAGTTGTAATGTTGACAAAAATGGGTGGGAACTCTCTGATCAGATGAGTGGGCAGGCTATTCATGAACCAAGAAGACCACTAGCAAGTGACTGCAGTTACAATCAGAGACCATGGAGCAAATTGGGGGATGTTCTAGACGTTTCCTTCAGCTTGTGTCACAAAAAATGAAAGGCCTAATTTTTTTAAGATTGGTTTTGAATATCAAGTTTCCAAAATCCAAACCGAATAGTGGAATTCAAGCCAAATTTTCAAAAAATCCAGATTTTAATTCCACCACTATGACACACCCAAGATTTATCTTTGGGACACACATCACCGGTATTCTATTGACTTTCGTTGTGAATTCATTTGTGTAATTTATGTTAGACTCAAATTAAGAGAGTGGCTAAAGACCTAGCTTCTGTCGTCTTCCTTTCTTGTTTTCATACTTTGGCGGTCGGGCTGGGGGGGGAGAGCCTGGGCCTCAAGCACCGAGTCCAAGCCCCGGAGTCCAACTGTGGTGTGGCGCTGTCTTGTACATACACAAGCACACCCATGTTTGTTTTACATACCTAGTGTGGGCATTCCTTTTTTTTCGTGTAGTTAAGAAAAACCAGTGAAAAAAAACCTCATTTTACTCAAAAAGTGAAAACTTGTTCAACCCAATTTTTTTTCTGTGATTCCCTTTAGTGTTTCTCTTCATTTGCCACTGATAAACCTTACCCAAAAATGCCTCTAAACCTGTTTTCCAGAGAGGGGAAAACCTTGTGTGGACGTGGGCAAGTCCACACAACGTCGCTGCTACCTGGTTTATGTAGACATCTTTTGTTCGGAAGTCCACATAGTGACTGTAACACAAACTCACATACAAGTACATGTGTGCTAACCTTCAAAGGTCTTTTGTTTGTAAACTGACTTTATACATACATGCATGAATGACATAAAATTCATGTGGGTCGTTCTATAAATGTGGGGTCTACTTTTTTCCTGTCCCTGTTACATATATCAATGATTTTGTAATTCTCGATGCACTCCTTAGATGTATTCTTGGAAAGAAGGTTGCATCCTTACACCACTTTTTTTCCATCATATATTATTATCTCAATGAAGGTCAGTCTTTGCAAAGTGTTGAAAAGATATGAATCTGGGACTGAGAAACATATTCCAATTTTGTTAGAAAATAGTTTGTACACAACCAAAGAAGTACCGGTAGCATCAAGATACAACATTCTTTCCATATTTTTCCTCCAAGAACGATTACGTGAAGCAAACGACCTACCCAACAAATAAAAACTAGTCTGAATTCATCTTTTATAAGACTTAAATGGCAAATTACAAGGTTCTAAAGTAACAGAGACAGGAAAAATGTCACACTTTGGGGAATGACCCATGTACATTTTGAACAAATATTTTAGGTGTATACAGATTATGAAAGAAAATCATCTCAATTGAATTACCTGGGACAAATCCTGCAGCCAGTCGTAACCTTTCCAAGATCTGAAAAGAAATTCATGCAAAAACCTGTTAACTCCTGAAAATCACAAAAAAAACTAAATTCACATACAGTGTGTTTGTTCACCAAGATTGTTACAAGTGGCCAAAAAATACACCACTTAAAATGTGTATGGGGAAACTTATTGAGAAAACTACAGTTCCGAGTCCTTTAAATAAAACTGACGTTCTGTCGTTTTAAAAAATATCTTTCAGATACACCTCCCCCATCCCCAGCAGGTTTCCCATGGGCACCATGATGTATCAAACTAAATTAATTCCAACAAATCTGACACTGTTTGCTTATTGATACATTCGTTTCAGCTAACATTTCTTCCTTGTATTATATGCAAATGTGAACAAATCACTGAATGAGCGATGAAGAATCGAAACTTCATCTATAACAATAATTTTTCTATATTACTTGACATCGTTTTAGCAGCAATGTTTTTAATAAAAAAAGAATCAATGTACATGATTTGCAACAGTAAAAAAAGGTTTTGTTGTTGTTGTTATTGTTGTTGCTGTTGTTGCATTTGAGCACCAGGACAAATTGTCAAATTCTGGTTACCTTGGAAACGTGTTGCTGATGCCCAGACGTGGCAAGACTGTAGGCAACACTCAGATAATATCGGTCAGCAATCTCCCCAACTTGAGACTCCACCTCCTGAATCACCTAATGAATATTCACACCACGCATAAATGATTAATAATTAATCAGTTCCATACTGTTAAACATATGGAGATGCAATTCCCTTGAAGCAATAGACCTTACATGTTGTCTCAGAGGCTATTCTTTGTTATTTTATTTTATGAACAATGAATGCACAAACGGTTTACTCGAGCATATCCAGACGATACAAAAGCACTACCCTCCAACAAAGCCTTAACGCATTGGTCTATTTGATGCCAGAGGTTTCATAACAAAGACTTCCTCTTTTTCATAAATTTTGCACCAAACCTGCACTACTTGTGTCATTTTTGGTCGGTTACTATGACAACCGTAAATGCATACAATTGCTTTCTGGGGTATTTTCTCATGAAATGAGAGTTGTATTTTGTAGTAATGCATTCAAAAGTCTCCTAGCAGTTTGTTTTCATACATTTTTGGCCAAATATCAACAAACAAAGGATTACAAAACCCAAAATGTTGGCTTTTAAAATGGCTACCATTGCAACGGAGGGGGGGGGGGGGGGGGTTGTTGTCATATTTGGACTTTTTTTTTCTTCAAAATGCTTTATTGTCTGGCTCACAAGCTTTCAGATGGTATAAACATTTCCCAGACATAATAAAGGATACTACTGAAAAGAGTGCACGAATTTAACTTAGTCAAAAACCCTCCACATTAGGGCCGAGTTTACAGGTTTAAAAGCCTGGCATAAAATGCAAAGACTGAGAAAATGTCCATGTGAAAAATGATGAATACATGCAAAATTAAGAATTCAAACACAAAGTCTCCTCTTGTGTCCCGGTCGACAAGAAAACACCTTTTTTTTTGTTAACTATGATTTCATTGGGGAAAATCACATACAGGTACCTAACCCGCCCAATTTCCAAAACCATGTGCAAAACTCATTGTTTTTGTGTCTGCTGAAGAAAGGCAGCTGTGCATTATTTTGACAACCATGCAACAGTCAAAAGAGGGTTCTCTTTGTGGACAGGGGGAACATGGAAAGCTTAATTCTATCTCAAGTCTCAATAAATTACTGAAACATAAAGGTTCTCCAAAATCTTGACACCTAAATTTCTGATTGTTTCAAATCCATTTCTAGTATTCTTCCAATTTCTTAATTTGTAAGTCTTCAAATTCTTTTGAATTCTGACTGACCTCCTCTATGCCTTCAATATCTCCCTTCTCAGCGAGCGCACACATGAGGGCGCCATACGTATCCTGACTTGGCTCCAGTCCAACGTTCCTACCACACACAACATAAGGAAACCTAAGTATGCCATTCTTGGAAGCAACAACCAAGTGAAGTTTTCCAAACTTTCACTCGGGAGGTAACACACTGAGTATAAAGAGTTTAGACGTCGGTGAAGGGCAAAACCTAATTTGATTAACACCAAGCTTGTTATATTACTTCTGTTTTTTTTTTAGATTCTGGGGTCTTTACAGCACCAAGATGAACTCATGAGTTTTTATGACTATTCATATGTGGAATGAATCAACTGTACATTATCCCATTAATCACTATACTACCAACACCGCCCCACCTATTACTCCCAGTAGCGCCTGAAACCACATGGGCTCTCACTGGTTTTATGGCTACATCAGTGAATAAACACAATGTAATACACTGTAGTACAGTTGCTAATGGGTTGAATGATACCTTTAGAAAAAGTCGCCTTAGCCCACAGATTTGCCAAAAAATCCAGTCAGTGTTACATCTTCTCTCTAGTCAGTGTGGTATACAAATATTGAATGCTTCGAGTGGTATAATAAAACTAGCCTTCCGAGGTGATCCATGGACATTCTATTTTCCCGAGGCAAAGCCGAGGGAAAATAGAATGCTCCATGGACCACCGAGGGAAGCTAGTTTTACTACACCACGAGATAAAGCAGTCAATATTTGTTTTATAACACTTCACCCACAGATTCTGCTTGGTTTTAATATTTTACATTAATTAAATCTGAACACAGTTAAAATACACTTCAATTTCAATACGAAATTTGTAGGAAATGTATTCTTCTCTTCCAAACCACCCCTTCAAGAAATGTTTGAACCCAACTCTGTGGTGCGCTCCCTTTGGAACGATACGCACTACGCGCACACCAGCATGCATTTGCACAAAAGTACCGCACCGTGGGTATAGTACTTTGGTTGCTAATGGTATAGTACTTTGGTTGCTACGGGTATAGTACTTTTGGCTGTGCATTGAAAGATAGCAAAAATAGAAAGTACCATGTGACTCGCTCTCGGCCAATCAAGACACAGAATCTGTGGGTGAGGTGTTATAAACAGTGCTATACACGGGCGTTTTCGAATCCCTGTTCTTGACAACACTCGGGTTAACCCGACACAAGAACAGCGGTCTCGAACGTGACGAACAGACCCGAGAGGGCGTTCGTGGATCGATTTTTTTCACTCCCCGGTTGATGGAGGGTTCGGCAAGGTTAGGCTTGAACAAAATGGCGGACTGTGCAGATTCGTATTAAGTTGTTTTGTGGTTTTTTTTTTGCTAATACCCTAATGATTGGAATAAGAATACCATTATAATGCAGGTCTGCAATTTCATCCCCGCATGTCCGGTTTTGCAACAGTCGTCCTCGTTCATTTGGAATAGGCCTAAGTACAAATTCAGACGATTGTCGGCCATTTTGCATTACTGTATATCGATGCGACACGCACCCGCGCGTTCGTAACAACCAGCTCGAGAACAGGTTCTCGTGTTACACGCGTGTTGTCAAGAACAGGGATTCGAAAACGCCCCCCAAGTCACTTATTCTCTAATTGGTGTATGCAGTTTGTACAGAAACTATCATAGTAATGATTGAGCATATTCAACACTTCTCTGGTGCAGTGATTCCAGAAATGAAATGAAAAAGAAATTACATAAATACCTCATGACATCAAGGATGTTACGTGCATTCTCCATGTCCCTGGACAAGGGAAGAAAACACACGAGCAAAATGGCAATTAATAATGTTTCATGGTTGGACTTCTGTTTCAGTTCGTTTTTGCTCAAAACCATTCAAATAACATTTTAGTAAAATTTCTATTGTAGAGGTACTTTGTGAAACAAAATCACACAAATGAGATGAAAACTGGTCCTGAGCATCCCTGGCACAACTCAAACCTCTTTAGCCTACCGGTACGTACAAGGCCGACAAGACGAGGTTGGATACCATACCTCACACATGTATCTCCACTACCCCCTATGGAAATGAGTCCAAACTGTAAAAATATTTCCAATCAGTGTGGCATAAAACTGCTTCTCAATGATTCAAGAAGCAGGCATGAATCCAGAGAGAACAAGGCAACCCAAAAAAATCCTTCAGTTTCTTTCTTTCTTTCTTACACTAAGATTGTGCCTTATGTGATTGTGCTTTCAGAATAGACAAGACTGCTGCCAGGATGAAAAACTTCAACAACTGACGTTTATAATCACATTTAAGATCCCAATTTTCCCAAACTCATACCTTCTTCCAAATTCAAACGTCACCGCTACACTATAAAGCGAATAAAGTGTACGAGAGTGTGTTCACGAGTTGTTCATGCAAATTTAGGCTGTTACGGTTGACACCCCCCCCCCCCCCCCCCGGCATTTTTGATTTGATTTTACGGAAGCCAAGTGTCCGGAGAAAAACACATGTCTACATTTCAGTGCCGTTCCTCCGTATTCAAAATAGTCCATATTTTTTAAATGCGGGCACTGTTATGGCCCCATTTTCTGAGTACAAACAACCCTCCCTCTATGGCTGGCAAATTCAGTTAAGCCATTACACTAGTCAAAATCAATCAAGTGACTGTTTTAACAGAATTTCCTTCTTAACTCTCCTGCTATTTAAACAGTCACAGACAGCCAAAATTCATTTCCACTTCCCCTGCTATACTTTTAACAAAGGCTAGTCACCAGCAATCAGATCATACGTCAAGCAAGCACTGTGTCTAGTCAAACTGGGTCAACAGACAAAACAGGCAAGTTGTGGTCACAGCTGTTTTATCACTCACCCGGAATCAAAGCATAGCAACAGTCCCAGCCAGTCAATCCTGTTTTATGTAGGCTGGGAATTCTTTCAACTGTTGAAAACGGTCACTTGTTTGATTTTGACTGAAAGGACTACTTGGAACAGACTGATGTTTGCATAGGAGGTTTACTTTGATATAGCCATGCTTTGATTGGAGGTGATTGATATGCCAGCTGTACCTACCAGTTACCTCTTTTGTCTGTTGATGGAATTTGACTAGTCACAGTGTTTACACAAATGTGGTCTGTTTTTTTTTTTACTAGTCTGTATCCAAATGCATGGCAGAGGAAGTGGAAGAAATTTGGACCGTCTGAGAAAGATCAAACAATCGGAGGGGTTTGGCCTCACCCTGCCCTAGCATGGCCTGTGATGAGAGAGTTGAAGACTCCTTCAGTAACTGGAAGCTCTTTGGCCTTCATAAACTCCAGGATCTTGGTTGCTCCTGGGATGTCGCCAAGTAGGCAGTAGGCACTGATTAACCGCTGATACGTCACCTACACGAAAAAATATGTCAACCAGAGAAATAGTGCTTGGATGGAAACATCAATTAACTTACATTATAAAGCGTAGGCCGGTGTGATATGAAAATCAGACTCCAATGAAAATCGGACTCCTTTTCCATTATTTGTTTTGGTTAAAGGGAATGTACATCATTGGCTTTTGCTGTAATTTTCAGAAATGAACTATTTGAGGGGTTAGTATAACAGATCAAATATTTTTACACTGACATGTTTGAAGTTTTGTGTTCGAAAATGCTGGAAGAACCAAGAAAAACCAAAAATGTTCAAGTAGTCTGGTTCCCTGACTCCACTAAAGATAAAATGGATCAATTTATAGATGCCGGAAAATTGTAAGGTAAGGGAACCAGTCTAGCTGGCCTGCACCCGTTCATGAACATGTAACCAATAGCAAACAAAATTTGGACTGAGAAAATGGTAAATTTGGAGCAGTAGTTGAAAAATAGTTAGGTTTTTCCAACGGTAGTCGGCCGACCACCGTTGGAAATTCATACAAAAATCCCACTTTTCTTGAAAATGACTTCATACCAGGAGCCATAATTTTACAGGATGCTTTAGACTGTCATTTACCAACATCCTAGTAAGGTATTTCGTAAAATTTGGTAGTTTTGTTTTTCGATGTTTGCAAATGTTGTATATTCCCTTTAAACCCTCTCACGTGATATGCATGACCAATATCCCAAGAAAGAGTCCGTACAATGTATTTCATAAACAACCTAAATCACGTATTGGCTGTTGCTCACTACTTGACCTTATGCATCAGATTCAAATGAGCTAGCTCTGCACGCGCACCAGTTCACCCCGATGTGTTTGTGCAAAAATAATCGTGCTTCATGTAGTTTGAGAATTCAAGTTTTGAGATCGTCGCGATTTTCGCACGTTTAACACAGGTATGTTTGTTTCAAATCATGGCAAGTTTCAAGTGTGGAAAATGGTTTATGTTCGTGGCAAATAATTAAAAGTAGTTGAAATGTTTGAAATTTGTTCATTTAAAATGATCAATATCAACCTTCAAAATGGCAATAAAAAGTTTTGAGGTCGGCAATTTGGCCGAAAAAATTCCAGGTCGTTCGGGTTACCGTAAACACACCAGTTTTTTTGGTTTGGCCTTAGTTGTATACCATTCTATAATTTCAGATCACTGCAGTAGGTTACAGTCTGCAGTTCATTATATTTTTTTTTTTTACTAGACCTTATACCAGCCATCTTCGAGGAAAATGGTTTTATTACTACAGTGTAACTATGACAATAACGCCCTCTAAGATGGCTGTCGGGCATGAGGTCTATATAATTGTTTCCATGCAACCCCTGGATTATAATCTGTTCTAGTACATGTTTAATTCTTATTCTTATCAATTCTTATCTTTCTACTTGAAACATTTATTAATTTTCTCTTTCTCAGCTTCCTTTTTTTGTATCCCTTCTTTGAGTGGCCAACACACAGTGGACCTTAAAAGGGCCTTTACCATTCAAGAAAATGTAATTGACATAATCTTATATTGAATTTCATGGTCACAACTTCTCAAAGCATAACAACTTATGATCTTCAAGTTATATATAATGATGTTCTTTATTTCTTCATCAGTGAAACTGTTACTTCTTTTAAAAACATTTTTTTACCTGCTTCTGCTAGGGAGTAAGACAATTCTTCCATGATAGCAGATATTTAAAGCATCCTATTTTAATGGTCTGACATAACATACCAACCACGCATTTCGTCACCGACACCACGTTAAACCATATTTTTTTCAATTTTAAGTTTTTTTGGATTTTTAAACATTATTCATCAAGGTCTACCGTTGCACAAAGTTTCAAAGCTTCAAGAGCTTTACTTTAATAATTACGCTAAGTATCCATGGCAACTTTTGCGCAAAAACGACAATTTTCGTTTTCACGAAGTAACACTCAAGTTCCATTTACCATTGCAATGCATGGCGCGCACTCTGCTCATAAGTGAGCAAAAACGTTTTCACGAAGTAACACTCTTCTTGTAATAAGTTGTATGAGAGCGCGCCCGCTGACCTGAAGTTGCACTTTCCCCGTGTTGAATACATTGAAGAGTGTTACTTCGTGAAAACGAACATTTACAGTTTCGCAGCCTTTTCGGTTTCACGAACTAACACTCATCTTTTTTCTCTTATTTTTTGTTTATTTAATACACAAACGGAAGAAAAACAGCAGATTTAATAAATTCAATTCATCAAGTGTCCACAACGAGAAACCCAACTGAAAATACTCTGTCGTTTTGACGCAAAGTGTTGTTTTAGAAGGCGTTCAACTTTAGTTGCCGTTTTCTCCGATTGCTAGTTTTTACTGGTATGTAGATGGGTGTTACTTCATGGTGTCGGTGACGATTTAAACTTGAAAACTTGTTTCTTCTTAGTTAACCCTTGTTTAGATATCAATATACTTGTTGGTGAAAAATAACTGACAGTCTATCTAGACCACATACCCTGTTGGGCTCCACCGATTTGGATTCCATCTGGGCAAGGAAATCAGTGGGTGAGAAAGTATGTTCATTCTGCAGGTACACCTTGAGGAGAGCATTGTAGTGGCTGACGTCGTAGGTTACACCTGTTAAAGAGGCAGTCATGCATTGAGCTAAGCAATGACTAAACTTTGGGAAAGATTACTGAAGGCTTTTCAAACCTCAACTTTGAATTACATGTATTTCAGCTTCAGGGGATTTTCGGTCACTTATTTGGAATCTGGCGCAATATGGACCCAATTTCTGTTTCAGGTGCATTCAATTTGCAATATGCATTGAAGTGGAGTTATAGAGGGCAATGATTTGCTTTGCTTGGATCTCTGGCATGAGGTTCATTCCACAAATTTGGGGTCCATTTTTTTCCCTGTATCCCTGTTACATCTGATATAAGATGATGTAAATGCAGGACACATTCTCTTAATCTTAACCTCCCAACTCCATCAAACGCCATCCTCCCATTTGGATGGATTGGTCCTGTAGGCTTGGTTTGGCCAAGTATTGAAGGAGTGTGATGGACTTGGGCCTGGAGGCCTAAAGCAAAGCATGCATTGGAAGCAGTGTGATTGATGGCTTTTGGCGGACTTGGTCCAGTGCTTTAAGTAAAAGACAGTAGGGGGTTAGGGGTAATGTCAAAAAGTCATATTTTAGCACGATGAGGAGAAAGTCAGCTTACCCATGGTGGCCAATTTGTCCCAGATTTTGTGGGCCAGTTCTGTCCTTTCAATGGACGGTACCTCAGGGAGCAGAGATCCACAACTCCTGATCAGAAGAAGGGCCTGGTTTGGGGATGCAGATCCTGTCAAGAAGGAGTTACACATACACTCAGTAAACTCATGAGCAGATCAGAATATTGCTCACAGAACACTTCATACAAAGGTTAAAGGGAATATACATCATTTGCTTTTGCTGTAATTTTCAGAAATGGATGGAATTGGGGGGTTGGAAATATATAGCAAATATATTTACACTGACTTTTTTGAGGTTTGGGTTCGAAAATGCTATAAAAACCAAGAAAAACAATCATTTTCCTGTAGTCTGGTTCCCTGACTCCATATAAGAAGAAACAGAGCAGTTTACATACATTGGGGAATTGTAAGGTCAGGGAACCAGTCTAGCTGGCTTGTACCCGTTCATAGGTGTGTAATCGATTGCAAACAAGTGCGATGGTCAATTGGGGCCAGTATTTGAAAAAAGCCATTTTTTTCCAACGCTGGTCGGCCGACCAGCGTTGGAAATTGATACAAAAATACCACTTTTCTTGAAAATGACAGTATACCAGGTGCCATGACTTTACAGGATGCTTTACACTGTCATTCACTAACAGTCCAGCAAGGTATTTCAAAATGATTTGGTAGTTTTATTTTTTGATGTTTGCAAATGTTGTATTTTCCCTTTAAAGCATCTTAACCATAACAAAACCTTTACCAAAAGCAATAACAAATAAATATTCAAATAAAAATGCGGTTAAAGAGGTGTTGTCTGTGTTTTATCCCAGCTATCACTCTAGATAATCACCTCTTTATAACATGCAAATGGTGTGAATTTGAGTGTGTCCACATGTTTGTTCACGGTTGATCACTTGCAAAGTGTACCAGCTCACAGGCGGTGAACCCCCCCCCCCCCCAAACAGGTGAGGCAAAACCTCGTACATTTTAATTTAAAATTGCCATTTGTCTCGTAATGCTAATGCGATTCTCTTCTCGATGTTGCATCGAACACACAAAATCGAGGAATGTTATTAAAAAATCACCCTACAGGGTAGACTCAGTCCTGCCCCTATCAACATCCATAAAGAAGGGACCGGGAACCAGTCTACTCGCAGGTTGCATCTATTTGTGCGCCAAAGTCTTTTTCTTTCCAGAGGATTGTTGACAGCCAAATACAGAATCAGGTGTTTTTTTTCATTAAAATAAAGCACAAGGTGAAGGTAAAAGGGCTCTCTCAAAGACGTCCATCTCTGTAGGAGAACTGCAACTACGTTTTCAAGCACGCATTGCGCAGTGTTGAAAATGTTCCAAACACGCGCGCTTGTTGCTCGAAATGTGTTCGAAATACAACGCAGCTGATGTGCATTATGCAAGTTCACGCTCAAAATGCCGATGCACGTGGCTGGTCTGTGGGAAATTACGTCATTTGAAAGAGAAAGAAATCAGATTTGCATGCAGAAATCAGAATAGCATAGACAGTAGCCTACATCTTTAAGCACGTCATAAAATCCTCTCTCATTTCATATGAGTGTAACCTTGGGCCCAAAGGATGCCTCATTTAATGCCTCATAAAGATGTTTAGTTCTTACCCACTTTGCAGACTTCATCAAAGACCACCATGAGTTGGTTCTTTGTGATCCGTCCCGTCCTTCGCACCATATCGTCAAGACGACGTAGGACCACGCGGAACTCATTGTCTGCTTTGGCTGCCTGGCCTACGTGACCGTGGCTCTGTGGGTTCTGGGCCAGAATAGAGGAGGTTGATGCCAATCTGCAGAAAAGGACATTTTTAAATTATGCACTTTAAAGCTATAGTCCATCATTTGTAATTTGTGCATTTTGTTCGTTTGAAGCAACAAAAGGGTTCAAAATCTAATGAAGGATACTGAACAACTAACCTGATGAAGTTTCAGCTAAGCTTCAGCTGCACATTCCGAGAAAAACAGCATTCTAAGATCTCAATTTCAAATCAAAAGTTACTGAATCATGTTTTGAATTGTTTTGAATTGCAGCTATACACGACGTAGCGCACTGATCCGACGAATTATAACAACCGCGCGCGCGTGTGCGTCGTTCCAATACTTGTGCGCGCTGCGCTGAATAACAAAACGAACTACAAATTTAAATTTTCCTACGGTGCTTCTTAAGAATCACCGTTGGAAATGCCTTCTTTCGTTGATTACTTCAAAATGACAGCTTCCCAGAAGGGATAATTTCACAGGGAGTTTAGTTCCCTTACTATCTTTCAACCAAGTTTGTTTTTCAACAATAAGTACGCCAGTTACTGTTCGGATGGCTGCAAATGATGGACTATAGCTTTAACAACAAAAAAATATGGGGAAAACACACCAAGGGCGGTGAGTGAGGGAGTGGGATGTACTTAGATTAAGAGACCATACCAGACGGTGAAGGAGCAGAGAGGGTTTGAGTTTAGGGGCAGTGATGGCCCACGTTGAGCCAGGCACTTGACTGTGCTACAGCAAAAACATTGAGATAAACCATTCTGACTTTTGTGATGTTCATTAACTTGGGCCAAAAAAGTTCGTGTTGAGCTTTAATTCTCTTGACCAACTACAGCGCGGCTTTCATTCATCGCACGAGGCACGGAGACACTATCGGAATGAAAGCCGCGCTGTAGTTGGTCAAGAGAATTATAGTGCCCTCAGTCAACGGCAAACGATGAGAGACGGCCGAGTGCGAGACTCCTGTGATCCTTGAGAACGAAATTCTGGTAAATTTCACATTTTTGTTTGACATTTTAGGGACGTCAACCCACCCTAGGGGTACCTATCCACATCAAGATAATAATTGTGAAATACTGAGGCCGAACATTTTGCGACAAGAGAGTTTGGAGGTGGGAAAAAAATGAGCATTTCTGCAACTTCAATTGGTCTTTCTAAATTCTAAGGTTTGTTTCACACTGCTGGAAGTAATTCTGATCTTTAGTTTAATATTCAAAATATTTATGAAATAGTGGATATTTTGCCGGAGGTAATGCCGGCAAACTAACGTTTACTAAAGGTTTGCCGACGGCAATCCACATCAACAGAGGGCGCTGTACTCTTTAAGATAGGGCTGAATTATTAGATGTATTAAATTTCCTCCAAATGTCATATAGCACATTTGGTGCAGTGGTTAAGCTATGGCTTTCGTGAACAGGATGACCCGGGTTCGATTCCGTCCCTTGCAACTTTTAAGGTTTTTTTTCCCCATCCCCAAATAAATAAGAATATTCTTCTTTTATTATTTTTACATGTCTCAGACATTTTATTGCAGAGTATCACATTTTCTTTTTCAGATTTGTGGCTCTGGAGGACTTTTTTTAAAGGGAAATAGGCCTAAAGTCTGAAATTATAAAATGGTCTGATTCCCATCTTGTGAATACGAAGTTACAACAATAATATTGGCATGGAGCCAGACTAAAATTTATCACCGGAAAATGTTCAAGTACCGTAATTTCCTGCGGATAAGGCGCGCGGCGGATAAGGCGCAGGTCCCTAAAATCACCCCAAAAAATTCAAACGCCAACAGATAAGGCGCACCGCCGCATAAGACGCATGTTTGACCGCACACAGAAGAACACCAGGCGTCACCCGGTGTCGGTACATCGCCACAAAGGGGCCATTGTGTTGCCTTAGAACGATCACACTATTCGGAGGATGAATTAAGCCGTGTCCGCACTGGATTTTTTTTTTGGAAGGTTTTACCGAGACGATAGTAAAATGAGAAATGGTCAAATGTGACCACTGTCCGCACTTGGACTTTCGACACGGGAAAATTTACCCAGACCGCGTGGGAGAAGTAACCGAGCTGTCACAGTGTCAGTATAAATAATTACTCACCGTACACAGAAAACAAATTGCCGATCACATTTTCAGCCGCCGATACGCACAGTAATATTACACACGCCATTTGCATGCACAACATAATCGTTTACACGATATTATTTCATCTTGACACGCTAAATCTTGACGAAAAGGCCTGTAATTCTGACGCATTTGTGATGCACGTCGTCGAAGCCATGCCGCTGTACGATTTTCTGTGCGGCAGCAGTGCCATCAGTATTCGTTGGTTCCCATCGCATGCTTACAGAATCGAAGCTATGATGTGGGCCAGGAACCAGTGACTACGGCCTACGTACGGTACCGGACCATGATGTTCCGTGTATGACTACAGTAGCGTATCAGGACGAATTTGGATCGTAGAAAATAACATACATCGGTGGAGAAAGAGAATTTCCGCAAATTAATTCTCAGAACGTGATCTCTCTTCTCTGTGTATGTATTTGTCCGTTGAAATATATATTTTAACGAGATTTTACCGCTCGGACTTGATGATACACCGCAGCGTGTTTCTACAAAATGTTCGGCCACACGTGCACTGAGGTTCGTGCGGTCTCTGTATGCATAACATGGCGTTCGGGCCGGAAGTACGCTTTCTTGAGCCGCTTTTACCGACTCGCACTGTTTTCATCTTGATCTTCAGGCTTGCAGAAAAAACCAACCGCACACCTTTGAGCAACACCAAAACGCGGTGAATGGAGGAACCTTGTTGACTTCGGTTTCAAAATGATGCCGATTGTCATGTTGACATTAGTACTTCATATTATCCTAAGTCTAAAGCAGACTTCGAAGCAAAAAACACCCTCAACGTTCACACAATAGAACTTGAGTGAATGCGATTTCCAAACGTTTAAGTAATTCTGATTGCAGCATTTTCGGAATGAAAAAACGGCCACAAAGAAAAACGTTTGTATTGCATTGTTGGAACGAAAGCACGATCACTAAGGGGGATCAATGCATTGTGGCATTGTTGGAATGAAAGCACGATCATGGGGGATCAACACATCGCGGCATTGTTGGAATGAAAATACGGTCACAATGTCTGGAGAGTTGAGCCTTGGTTGACCGCATTATTGATTGCGGCATTGAAAGAATTCTTCACACAAAGACCGTCACTTTGAACTCAAGGGACACCAGATAAGGCGCACCTGTAGATAAGGCGCAGCGATGTTTTTGTGGTCTAGAAAGTCAGATAAGACGCGTCTTATCCGCAGGAAATTACGGTACAAAAACACAGTAACTGCGCATTTTCATGATTTTCAGTGCATATCCGGCAAATTAACGTACTAAAGGTTTGCCGTCTCCGGCAAAATATCCACTGCCTTCTTTAAACATAAACATGTTAAAAATTGAATTGAGTCTGCAAACTTGGTTGGTCATGTTGGTGAAATACTGAGGACCTTTTCTTTGCCCAACGGATTTTTTTGAGAAATTTGCTGGCCAAAGAGTGAGTAAAATTGGCCTGATTTAGTTTTGCACGTAGCACTCCAGGCCCAAGTCTGGTACCCACTACGCCCACACACGCACAGGCTCAAGTACATTGTAAACACGTGCGCCCTGTGTCATGGTGCCTGTGTACAGTCTTCGGCTCGACACTTCACCAGAGATAAGCTGAATACCTGAAATTTTCCCGAACAGGTAAAACCGATCTTCGCAACGTCTGGCGCCCTATTGATGATCCCAAGGTACTCGATTGTCTTTGAATGGTTCGCAACAACTCAGGAACAACACGAAGAATTTTCGGCGATCGCAGTAAAGACGCCATCTTGCTTCGAGCTTGCGCAACTTAAATGAGTCAAATGAGGGCGCACTGCAAAATCTGTAAAACATCATGTTTACTACACGAAATCTGCTAGTTGAATCAATACAATGTAAATGGTTTCCAAAAAAAAAATAATCAATTGTTTAATTTATTGCATGTATTTACTTTTTGCAATTCACATCTCCACATTTATAGTTATCATCTTTCTTAAGTTCATTTTTATGTCACAATTTCTCTCGGTAATTAATTATTTTATTTATTGAGTTATTTTCATGATTTATTTTTTATCTTTTCATTTCTTTTGTCACAGCTTATGTTATCTTTTTTTTAAGAACCCTCCCTCCCAAGTATTGTCTTTTTTAACAGTAATTTTAATATTTCCATCCCTCTGGGTTAATGTTTTCTTTTTCTCAGTAAAATTCCCTTCGGTAATGTCTTTTTTTCTCAGTTATTTCCCCCCCCCCCCCGCCGCGAATCTATTTTTCCCAAACGACATTCGATTGGTCCATTACATGCATATCTAATGCCTTGTTTTCCACGAGACAAACCCACTGGCTTTATGCGTCTTGTGAAAATGTCCCTTCCTCACTTTAGTCATTTAAAAGGTAAAATGAGAAGTGAAAAATGCTCTCTGAGATTCGAACTGGGATCCTGATTTCAGATTAGGGGTCAGGACTACTTCCAACCAGTCCACGAATCAACTGCCAGTCCTCGGTGCTAGAACTTATTCTCTAAAGCCCTGGACATCATGAATATGCATATTGCAGAGAGCGCCCTTTTTTTATATTGTCTGATCTCGTTTGGGGAAAAAAATGTGCCCCGGGCCAGTCAACTGTCTTTTTTAGTCTTTTTGTAATAGAGGACGACAGTAACGACACTGCTGGCTGTACGTATAGCGCTACAAAGTTCACAGACTGACTTTGAAACAGAGGGGTACACCCAAGCAAAATAATAAATTATATTCCCATGGACACCAGTGTTAAATCCCCATACTTCAAAAATTTTAAATACTCACAACTCTCACAGGTATTCAGGCTGCACAGAAAAATGATGATCCACATGTCATCTTTCCTTTTCTTTTAGTGGTGGGTTGACCATTGATTTTGCAAGAAATGTTCACCTCAAAAAAGACGACCTCTGAAACGAGTGATGTTTCCCAAAGTGCATGGAAAAGCAGCCATCTTGAAAACAAAAGTCTCCACAACGGTCTAAATATCGCCTCTTTCGGCCCCAATTGCACCCAAAATGCTCCGAATTGGAAGCCCTAAGTCAGGGCCAGAGGTGCATTGCCATATTATCTTCAATTCCCCAATTCCATGGCTCTCAGAACTCTCAAATATGGAAGAATTTGAGTGTATTACTTTTATTCCTGAGCTCAGCGGACGTACTTTTGGCCTATTTTTTATTACTGAGAAGCACCCACTGGGCGTTCTATCTTTTGCCTGGCTCTTGATTAAAAAAAGAAACATGCAGAATAAATCTGATGGATTTCAGCATTCACAGGCGAATAATTAGGCGGGAAAACACTAAATGTTCACCTTAATTTCTTTACACAAATGGAACTGCGCTGAGGACAATGTCATTATGCTCGTGGTGGATATAGTTATACACTGTGCAAGAATTTATGCAGATAGTAAGTCATTTTCAATTAATTGGAAAATTGTGCATAGTTTTTTACCCCATCACGCAAGTCTTACAAAACGAAGAAAAGTGATTCAGATATTTGTACAGCTACAGCTAGAGCTATAGCTTTGAAAAATGGATCCTACCCAAGCCTCTTTTTTTTTCCAATTTAAACGAAAAATACTGAACATATAACAAATGATCGGGAAACAAACAGTGGCGCACCGGGGGCGGGGGGTTCGGGGGGCTTAAGCCCCCTCCCCCCCCCCCCCCCCCCGCCAAGAGGTTGTCAATTTTTACCTTTTTGGGGGGGGGGGTAATTTTTTTTTGTCCGACAATTTGACCTAGGTGATAAGTTTGTGGCCTATATTCGAGTAGTATAATAGGGGTGTAAGTGGCACCACCAACGTCAAAATAGTCCGTCCCCGAAAAAAAGCCTCGAAGTTTTTTCTGCGGCCAATTTTGGGCAACGTTTTTTTGAGCCCCCCCCCCCCCCCCCGACAAATCCTGGGTGCGCCACTGGAAACAATCCCTGAAAGTTGCATGAAGATATGGTCACATCTTTCAAACAGGAGATATTGATTTTCAGATATCTCGCCACCTGTGTCTCTATTCCTACCTCATGGTCATATGCACTGACGCGTCAGCGCATGTTATTTCATTCAAAAAAATATTACGTAACCTTTAGAAATCGGCCATTGCAAATGGCTGGTAAGGTACCTTTCTGAACCACTCATGCATGTCTTGGCTGGGCGGAATTCTGCCCTCCGCTCGCATGTTACGTATGACAGTCCTGTACGGAGATCGAAAACGTATGGACGATCCCATCCCACGCTGTGCTGATGCAGGTAGGTAGACCCGAACACTATGATCTCGACCCAAATTGGAAATTAAGAATGCTGCAACCTGACGCTGCTTTTTTCTTCATATATCATCTCAAGAAGGTCAGTCGTTGCAAAAACGATAGTAAGACATGAACCAGAAACAGTTTCAATGTTGTTTACTTCGAAATTGTCTTGAGTCTCCATAGACTTTGTGCACAACCGCTGAAGTAGCGTCAGGTTGCAGCATTCTTTCCCAAAATGGAAGAAAATTTTAAAAGATATGTAGCAATTATCAAAATAAGTTCAAATGAGATATGTTATAGGCTGGTATGTTGGACATAAATATAATATAATGGTGAACGTATCGTGTGAATCCATTTTCGGCACCATTTTTAAGAAACGCACTAGGAAAGAAGTAAAACGCCGGACGACTAAGGTAAAAAAAAAAAACACGCCCAAAAGCACTCTGACCACGGTTCCATGGTTCAACAAATTTATGGAAATCGCGTACTGATGAGAAGCAGTGGTATCAATAAAAACGTATAGTCAAGGTGACCATTGAGCGTTGACTGACTCACTTGAAGTTATTGACACATTAAAAAAAAAAGGCAAACCCAATTCCGTGTGCGGACTGCAAAATGAGCCACTTCAATGAGAATGGCATAACTCCTCACCACAGCCACTAATTTGAAAAATTAAAAATTCCTGTGGAAGACAACCTGAGGTAATAACCATTGATATGAAACACTCAGTTTTTCTCAATAAACTCTATTTGCCACAAAAAAAATTGTGAATTTGGGTCCAGATCATTCTGACCTAGACTGGAACCCGGAGTGCTCTGAAACGGGCAAATCAGGCCGCTTTACTCACTCTTTAGCCAGCAAATTTCTTCAAAAAGTCGATTGGGCAAAGAAAAGGTCCTCAGTACTTTTCCAACCAAGTTTGCAGGCTCAATTCAATTGTTAAAGGAGACATTTCTTCGATATCTTGCACATCATGAGAGGGAAGAGAAGTGATTTCAAAATGAGGCTAAAGACTAGACTGGTGCATGTCCAACCATGGTCCAACTATTTGAAAAGACTGACCCCTTCATTCAGTGTCATTAGTCTGGTGGCTGACTATGGAGAAATGTGTATAGAGAGAAGGTCCCGGTTCATGCCACACGGTTTCTTTTGGCACAGTTGATTGATCATGTTATACTAAAGATGCGGTGTTGGACTGGTTGTTTTAGGTGCCAGTCTATTTTCTTGTATTGCATGTTTTCAATACCTTACGTGTTGGGACTCTCATCATACACAGTATTGAGAGTCACAAATTTTGGGAGTCGAGTCATTTTAAAGAAGTGACTCGAGTCGAGTCATTAGGTCAAGAAGGTTGAGTCGAGTCGAGTCACAGTGTGTAGTCGAGTGGAGTCGAGTCAAGTATTTAGCTCGAGTCACTTCGAGTCACAAATATTTGAACACTACAGTCGACTCTCGTTAGTACAAACTCTGTTGATACAAAATTCTGGTTATAACAAACACAAAGCCCTGGTCCCGACTGTGCATTTATATGCACAATGAATGGGACTGATGTTCCTCTTAATACAAAATTCTGATATAACAAACAATTTGGCTAGGTCCGAAAGAGTTTGTTATAACGAGACTGTATACAATAAATAAACACAAGAGAGATAGTAATTTCGCTTTTTAAAATTTGACATTGGGGTGACTATACATATGGTGACACCATATTTAATGACTTTTAAATTTGACTTAATGAAAATAAAAAGGGGGTGCAAAATCAACTAATGGGTACGCTAATCATACCACGTATGTAGCTGTAGCCTATACATTATTCGCGAACATTTTAATGTGCAGTGTACAAAAACCGGCGTCACCGGCGTAAGTCATTGCAAATATCTTTGCTTTTATTTTTGGGACTCGGGTCTTATTAGCCTTCCTCGATAGAGTTGAGTCATTCTGATAAGGGACTTGAGTCGAGTTAAGTCGAGTCATTTGCTCGCAGTGACTCGAGTCGAGTGGAGTCATTTGCCCGAAGGGAATTTCGAGTCGAGTTGAGTCACCAAAAACTCCGAATGTGACTCGAGTCGAGTAATTGAGTCGAGACATTGACTCGAGTCATGACAACTCTGCTTAAGTTATTTAAAAGGTAAAATAAGAAGTGAAAACCGCTCACTGATATTCGAACTCGGATCACCAGTATGATTAGAAGTCAGGACTACTTCCAACCAGTCCACGAATCAGCTGCCAATCGTCGGTGATTTAAACACCATTATTCCTTGTTATATAACTTATTTTCTAAAGCACTGGACATCATAAATATACATAACGGAGAGCCAGCGTTTTCTTTTGACATTGTCCGATCTCGTTTGGAACAAAAATCGCAGGCGGGCCTGCGTACTGTATGCTGCTTAATTCTACTTCGTTTGATAACACTATGCGAACGAATGAGCCGATTTCCGCTTGAAAACTCAGTAATGATTTAAAGCCTCACACGAGTATATTTAAATATCAGACGAATTCAATCTGTATTGACGAATATCAAACCTAGTGCTTGAATAGGCCGATCAAACTTTGACTGCAACTGAATGATAAATGACTAAAACTGGTTTTTGCCAAAAACATCTGCAATTGGAAGAATTTTGATATGAATTGATGGACTGGAACGAAAAACGTTTTAAAATTGTTGGGAAACCTAGAAATTCATTTTGTTTAGGTTTTCATGTATACTTTTATTTTTGCGATTTATTAAGTGTGCTAGTTAATTTTGTTTTCTGCCTGTGTATTATGAAAAAGTCGTGTAGTTATATTGATTGATTTCCTTTTTTTTTCAGTTTCACGTGTTCACAGTTTGATGAACAAGGTTACCATGGCAAAAGTTCGTGGAAAACTTGTAATTATTTGGAGCATCACCTGCTTCATTTGCCTTCTTGTTACTGGTGAGTAGACCATTGGCTGTATATGCCTAAGCCTCGCCCTTCCTCATGGCAGTTGCATTACAACGTCGATCGTCGGTCAAAGTTAGACCGCAACTTCCAATTAAGTAAGATTTGAGGCTTTGCATGGTGGAGACTAAATAATGAAAGGTTTGCGGAAACCCCATGTGCGAATAATTTCTCAACTAAGAGAATGGTTCTGAAAAAGAACCAGAGGTATAAACTCGACGTTCCGGTCAGTATGCTCTGACGGTCTTCAGGAGAGTGTCTGATAGAGCATACTGACCGGAACGTCGAGTTTATACCTCTGGTTCTTTTCAGAACCATTCTCTTAGTTGAGAAATTATTCGCACATGGTGTTTCCGCAAACCGTTCATTATTAACCTTCCAATTAGCTTGCGACGGACGGGCCCAGTCATGCACTCGGTATTATGTTCGCGATAGCTTTGAGGTATGTCTGAATGCAATGTAAATTTTTATTCCCCGGAAAAATACCCGTCATGCTTGTCATTTTTCCTAATTATTGTAATTAAGATAGGGAAGTTGTCCGTACTAGGCCACCACTCACCTGCCGCCAAACACATCTTTTTTCACCTTAACTTGTGATTTCACCGTCAAGACGAATCCATGAACCTCCGGCAATGCCAATAATTTTTATGAAAAAGTGTGTTTTTAGAGCACATTTTGGATTCACACGTCGTGCAGAACTAACATTGGAGGCAGCTAACCCTATAGTGATTGTACGCATGACATCACAACGCAAGAACCGGCCGATGATAGTGCAATACGTCATTATGAATATTTAATTTCTCATGAATATTTAGTTTATTCAATATTCATTAGTCTTATTTCGATGGATACCTTAAATACGTCTGAAGATTGCAACAAGAAGCGATCGTTTCAAACGAGAGTCCGAAGTCGAATCTCGATGAAGTAAATGACTGATTCAGAAATAGGAATAAAGGAAAGCAGAGGGTGAGAGTAGAGGAGGGAAAAGTGGAGGAAATAACCATAAA
This sequence comes from Patiria miniata, assembly GCF_015706575.1. NCBI lineage: Eukaryota > Metazoa > Echinodermata > Asteroidea > Valvatida > Asterinidae > Patiria > Patiria miniata. Next base: position 13,228,724 of record NW_024037073.1, read on the forward strand.
GGTTGCAACTTTTATGCACTTGAAAATCAATTTAAAAAGTTGAGTCCTAGTACGGGAAACTTTCCTTAAGATCAATCAAGCCTTGCCTTTATATAATTTCAATGCCAGACATAAATAGGTGTTGCAAAGTAAAAAAGTATCTGTAATTTTTTTCGTCCACTATGACGTTGTCTCGGGTATGCACTCTCTCGAGGGAGGAGAGTTAGTCAGCTTAATATCCTGCCCATTGTGTAAACCAGATGCAAGAAAAGACTTCCAGTGAATAGCCATTTCGATTCGATTTAATGGAATTGTGTGCGTTTTGCGTTCCTTGTCTTACCCAGTTGCCCTTTCTTGTTCATGGTGTGCAGTTTTACGATTTATGAGGGGACAAAAATCGGAGTTTAATTGCTGCAATTTCTCTCAAATTAATGGAAAACAACATGAGGTGATAATGCATTTTACTATTTCAGCTCGCCAGTTGTCCATTTCAATGGTAACTGTCAAGACATCCACACGTTCGACACAGACTGTGCCTCCAACAGCTTTCCTGCCAACAGCTTTCCTGCCAACAATGAACGTGACTAACGCCGCCATACCAGGACCACCCATCGTCGTACTGACTTCAACGAACGCAGGTTTCTTAAAACTCACCGAAAACCTGCTTGAAAGTATCAAGAGAACAACGTCCTCTGCAAACATAACATTGATCGCCGAAGACGAGCAGTCTTATAGCTACTTGACCAATAGAAGTGAATTATATCCAGGCCTGAGAGTACAGATGACCGATACGGGACTCACTACTTCCAAGAAACTGTTGATTGGCACGAAGACGTACAAACAATTCATTAAGAAACGTGCACGGTACATATTGCAGTTCCTCCAGTCGGGTGTGGCAGTGCTCTTTGCCGATTCCGACACCTTTTGGGTTAAAGATCCCTTCAAAGATTTTGAGGGGGAGTTTGATTTTGCCGCACATAATGAGGAAAAACCTCCCAAACGACCCATATTTTGTGCCGGTTTCGCCTATTATCGGCCAACAGAGAACACACTTCGTCTGGTTAAGGAATGGGTGCAATTGCTAGATACAACGGATCGGAATACCATGGATCAAGTAGTTTTAAACCGCCTGATCAATAGAGAAATACAGAAAGAGGTCCCCGGTTTGAAAATCAAGACCTTGGATCCTAACCAATACCCTGATGGTAGATTGGATTATCGTATTCCTGGATGGAAAGAGCCTCGCTATGATGAAATAACTGTAGTGCATTTAAGTTACATTCGTGGATATAACGCCAAAGTACAGAAATTCAGGGAACTTGGTTGGTGGTTGGTATAAATAGATTTTGGGAATAGTTGGTTAATTAATGGTAATCATTGAAACTGTTTTTGGGGGGTTTTTTTGCTTTCAAATTTTACTGCGGCAGCGGCGATTTTTTTTTGGGGGGGGGGGGGGGGGGGCTTCTTTGCAAAATTCAAAAGGGGGAAGCAGTGCTGGACGTCATCTTACCACCGAAATGCGTTGTATTGCAAACATGACTTGTATAACGTACATTTGCAAATGTACGTTATACAAGTCATGTTTGCGCGTTTGACGCCCATTCTTGTTTTCGACAACCGGGCCCCGGACACGGGGTTTACGCACATGTAGTGTGCAATAAATAAACATAAAAATTGTGTGTTCTGATATGTAACGTACGTGGGTGTGCGCATGGGGGGATTTCAATCGGTACCTACGGTTTGAAATTCACCAAGGGGGGGGGGGGGTGCCGCCCATTCTTGAATATAAGGTGTAAATAGTATAATGATCTACACGATTTCTTCGATTTGTAGTGTAAAACTCGCTTCAATTTCTTGAGTTGTTTCTAAAAGTGAAGACATTTTTGTTGGCTGCAAGAGAGTAGCTAGGTATTCACCATGAGATAAATAAAGCAACATAATCAACCTAAGTGGCATACTCGGCTCTTTCATAATGATGAATGTATCCTGATTGATGAGATGGCGTACTTGAACCATTATAATATTATAGACTTGAATGTCTGTTGTTTTGTATACCACTCAGTCTCCGATAAAACTGTTGTCATGGTCACGTTCGTTATCATGATGTTCAGTGGTGATGTCCTTTCCTGACTGGGAAGTGTTAACTTAGCGAATTTGTTTTGCTAATATACCAGTCTCCTTGACAACAGTATACAGTCCGATAAAACTGCTGTCTTGGATGCATCGGCTACGATTAGTGATGCGTCACTTGTATACCGAGTTGGCTATTTTTTTGTTGAGTCTGAGTTCTAGTTGCCAGGCACTTCTGGCATGGCGTGGTTTACACCGAGCTCTCCTTGCATACTCTTTTTGATCTCCGCAAGTTTACTACGTTCACAGGCCCTCCCCGCATCATGCCCGCCTGGATGGCTCGAATGGCATCAGTCTTGTTACATCTTACTCCCTGACAAGATGAATTGGTTTGAGGCCTCGGAGGCTTGTAACCGGCCGGGAAGCAGCCTCGTTGTGCCCAATTCACGAGAGGAAAACCTCTTCATCTGGAAGTCGATGGTGGAAGGCGCTGAAGGTCTGTGGATTGGCTGTACGGATGCGGCTCAAGAGGGTGTCTGGATGTGCGGGGGTCAGGCTGCACAATACACCGACTGGGCTGTAGATTTTCCAAGCGTCAATGACGAGATGAACTGTGCCCGTATAACAGTTTACAATAAAGGACGTTGGCGCCATGATGTACCATGCGATATCATCAATGATCGCAAATCGGCAGCCTGTGAGATGCCGGTTTTTGCGGCACCAGCCTACCACACCTTCTCCGGTCCCGCCGGGCGTGTCCCCCAGCAATGCCTCCTCCACCACGACATCAAAAATCTGACGGTGAAGGGCGTGCTTGCCTGTGGCTGGGCGTGCCGTGCCGATCCCCGATGCCGCTCCTTTAATCTTTGGCAGAACAGCAAGCGAGAAAAGACGTGTCAACTCAATGACGTCACTCGTCTTGGAGCTGATCGTATCGACTTCGCGGCTGTTAACGACTGTTACTACTTCGACTTATAAAACGTGAAGATTTTGATCCCAATAAACAGTCACCATCAACGTTCGGACCAGTACTGTATTATTTTTCTGATCAGAGACGATTAGGCTGAAGGAACAATTGTCAAGTCAATTTATGGCTAAATTGCGTCAGCGACTTTGGCAATTACTTCAATTGTGTGTACTTTAAGTTTGAACCTGATTTCGTTACTTCAGAAAGGGAAATATTAACATTGAACATTACAATTGCACATTAACAAAATAACGCTGATGAAAACGTTAACTGCTACCGATCACTATTCGATATGATGTAAATCCGCCCTGGCCTGCCGTCTACTGGACAGAGAGAAAACAGCCTCCAGACAAATGTGTTATTTTCTTCAGAAAAAAATAATTAAAAATATACAACGCTTCAAGTCAGCTTTGTATAATAGCTTGTTTTCCTGCAATTTATTCTTAATTTTAAAGAAGAGATAGATCGTACTAGACTATAACTTTGTATATACTTGTATTCATAAAATTATATGCGATTAGACATGGGTCAGAGAATCCCTTAAAAATACACTTCATCTTGAAAACATCTTGTTTTGTCTTCGGTTGCTTGAAATATAATCATTATGTCGGTCCCATGGGGGCGCCCTTTTACGTCCAATTTTCCTCATAACCCTACAACAGCCCTTTCATCTGTTCATAGTATGAGTATCACCCGTTGTCGACATGTCCAACGGAGCCCTCTCTGTAACCAACGTCTGATACAGTCGACTCTCGTTAATACAAACACTGTTAATACAAATTCTGCTTATGACAAACAAAAAGCCTTGGAAATTATGTATATTATTAAACACAGGTCCAGCTGAGTTTGTATTAACGGGAGTCGACTGTATTGTGGGCAATGCCCATGATCATGCAGTGGCGTATCCAGCGGGGGGCAGGGGTTTTTTTTTACAATTTATTTTTGTCAGCAATGATTTAAATAAATTTTTATAGAGTTTTTCTGACATCAATCCCACAAAAGAAAACTCACTCAACAACCATTTCAATGCGCCATGAAAAGTATGCGTAATAATGGTCAGTTTTGAAGAGCGCCCCCATTGGGTACCAGGCGCCCCCCCCCCCGGTTTTTTTATTTTGAGGGGGCCAAGTGTCGGGGGAACATAACATGTGTACATTTCGGTGCGGATCATGTGCGGTTGCCGCCCCCCCCCCCCCCCCCCCCCCCATCAAAAGCTGGATACGCTGCTGCCATTATGCACCAGCCAATCAGAGTCGAATTTAGAACTTGTGAAGTTATTTCGATCAGCAATTTGGACTGAGCTGTTGATTGGTCAATAGGCTAACATGTTTTTTTAATACAACAATTACTCTCGACGTCAAGACGTGGTCTTGTTTTGCATCATTTATCGCCGAATCTGCTCGCTTATCACAGACCCGTGCTGTGCAAGGGGATATTCCATATAGACTACCCTTTACAAGACTGACGGCGAAGCTCTTTCTCCACAACGTGGAGGAAACGCAGCCGTCTAAAACTAATTTGGGTAGCATTGTCAATCACCGGCAGATCGAAAACAAAATGTTGGGGTGGGACTAAGGATTCGTCTCTTGGCAATGACAATAATGCGCATGCGTCATTTGGTAACTTAATGGTTCTCGGACTTGACTTCCCTTTAACAAAAATCATCAAACGCCATGAATAATGGGGGAAAAGTGATTTTTATTTCATCGATCAGTTGGACTTGATTTAATTACAATTTAAGAAAAAAATATAACTTTTGGGATTTTTTAGATACCGGTAGCCTATAATTATGCCCTGAAATATCACAAATGTAGTAATTGGGAATATTTGCATCATAAATCTCTCCATTGTATGTACTTACTTCGTATTCAAGTCCCACCCCATCTTCAGTGTATTTGTAGCTAGCCACGCAGTCGTCCAGTGGCGTCATTTACAGGCAACCACCCCGGATAGACCCGCTCGCGAGCCGCGGACATCGGGTCAGACGCGAGTATCACGTGATGGCTAATTGAACCTTCTCGCCTTTTTACTTCTTACACGCGTGTATGCATCTCGAACGCACCATTAATGCAATTATTTCAAATCACACGACATGTTTTTTTTTTCAATCACGTGATATGTTTCACACATGCGTATAAAGGTAAATAAATGTTACTAAGGCCAAACAAAAAAGTCTCCGGTTTCTGGTATGCGCGCGCGTCGCCGTAGCCACGCGCGTCGGCAAAATGAAAAAGGTTTTTTTTTTCAATGAAAGATGATGTCTCAAAACCGCCAAACTCACTGGTTTGAATAGAATCCTGCTGCTGCACAATTTTAACGTGTTTTTAGATTGGGTTATGGTCGAGAATAAGCTTTATGTGGCCTCTCTGGACTCCCATATATTTGCACTAAGTTTAGTCGGGCACCATTTTGCAGTCATCAGCCAACATTTGAAGCAAAAAAATCAGGGGGAAAAAAAAAAAAAAAAGCCGCGTCGCCGCACCACTTTTTTGGGCAAGCTCCATACCAGAAACCGGAGACTTTTTTTTTTTGGCCTAACCTGGGGCAAGTTCGCGCCACCATTAGTCAACCAATGGTTGGTTGGTGTCAAAGAGTGCGCAACTGCGCATGCGCTGTAACATTAAAGTGCAAACGACTCTAGTCGAACCATTGTCTTCGCTCACTTTCCACTGCCAATCATGATACAGCAGACCTTGATAGCGCCCTCTCTTGGCATGCCTCTCTTGAATGTCATTTTCCTCGCATATTGGTAAATAAAAGGGCGCCCCCATTTCGGATCGCAGCCGATCGGGCGCCCCTATTTTGGCTTCACAAACATTGTAATAAACTATCCTTTTCGAATTAAAGCTTTTTGGGTGGAGTTGGGACTTGGAAAGACTACTCAAAAACTCAGCAACTGCCGCCTTCGTTTTGTATAGGGAAAGTCTTCGAAGTATTATTACTGCACTGACGCAGCCATAAGATCACGGGGTAGCACACCATGTGCTCCCAACTCTAAACGGATCTTGTGCTCTTGGGGCCCAGCTAAGAATAAAGAGAATACAATTCAGTATTTTGGAACTCGACCTGTATGACCCATGAATGCCTTCTCACCGAAAATGAGGAACCGCACTATCCTGCAAGTATAGTGTTGTCACACTGGTGTCTCTTCCGCTTTTAACGAGGAAACTCGCAGCTCACAAAAATAAATTGCTCTAGCTTCGAAGGGGTTTAGACTCCAAATTATCAGACTCTCTGATTTTCAATATGTTTGCATTTCAAGAAGTGGATCCCTGTCGAAACACAATAGTGTATTTATCAAGCAGAGGCCTATATTCCTGTACGTCTTTTTTTCTACAAAATAAAACGCCAGCTTGTTTATGTTTTGCTTCATGTTATCCCCAGGAGGGAGAGAAGTATGCCGTTTATAGCGGCAATAGACGTCACACAAAATAATCATCACAGAAGCCTTCACGTGCGTCAGCACTACATTTTTATTTTCGTCCTTTCGACGTACAGCTTTCCAGTGGATTTGGCCATGGCACTTCAAGCACAAAAAGTAATTTTATTGAGACGAAGAGAAATCATCCAGGCCCGTAAAACATGAACTGCATAATTGAGATTTGTCTGGCAACATTAATAAGTCCCCTCTATGCGCGCCACCATGGAAAGGTTTAAAGGGATCATGAAATGCATTTTTTTTTAACACAATCCTTGTAACTATATGCACATTTTTAACCTTATTTTCAATTTTCATTTTATCACTTTAAGGGCATTTTGGTGCTTTTTTGCTAATGAAAATGTGCATATTCATGAGCAAAATTGTGATGTCATTTCAGGTAGAAACCTCAATGTTACAGCTATTTCAGCACCAAAATTTTCCAGCTGTAGTAAATGTTCTTTCTTTGGCGATTTGTCGTTGTTTCAGTACACGACAGTAGGCTATTGAGCAAAGTTTTCTCACAAATATTTTCAATGAGCAAATTTTGGGTCCACAATTTGAACAGAAAATCCCTAAACTGAACAAATGTCTTCCTGAAATGACATCACAGCAACAACGCCCTCACTTGTCGGGAAAAGAATTTTAAATGTTAAAGAAGTGCACTTTTCAATAAGATTCACCAAAAAGGAATGCCAAGCAGTTTTCATACATTTAAGAAAATTAGAAAGTTGCACAGAAATTTATTCCCAAGTAAAATTCATGTCATGGCCCTTTAAGGTTCTGCACAGTGTGTACGGGCCTGGATATCTGCTAAAGTTTTGACAACAAACATTGAACGGTGACTGGTGGCATAATAAAACCGCAGTGCTCATCAGCAATAAATGAACTTTATTTTAGATGTCATTTTCCGTGCTAGATTTAACAAATATTCGTTCACCAACATTGTACCGCGTTAGGTCAATTACTTGATACTGCACAGTATTTCTCATTATTATGTCTACCGCAACTTGGCCCGAACGTCCATTTCTAGTAAAACCCATCTTTATGACTCAGTCATACGGCGATGGCAAATTCGGGAGAGGGATCCAGAGATAAAATTAGATTAAGGGTTGGCCTTTCCATGCGCTGCTCTTTGTGTGTAGGAAGGGACAAGGGCGGATCCAGAACACAATTTTTTTGGGGGGGGGGGCCAAAAAAAAAATTGGTCCCCCAAAAAAGTGGGTCAAAAAAATTACGGCGTGGGGTTCGGGGCCCGCTTAAGGGCCCCGAAATTTTTTTGGATTCTAGATGCTCTGTGGTGCGATCTGAGGCAATTTCTGACCACTTTAACCAATTTTTTTTGAGGAAAAGATGGTGGTGTACTCATTGCCTGCCTTTATTGCGATGTCACATAAAAAAAAAAAAATTGGTTTCGTTTTTTTTTTGGTAGGGGGGCATGGCCCCCTTTGCCCCCCCCGGATCCGCCCTTGGGAAGGGACGGATGGAGAGTATAGTTAAAGGTCAATAATAATTGGATTCCAAGGTTCCAAATACAGATCCGAAAATTGTCTCGACTTCGGTCTTAAAAAAAAATCAGATTTCTTCCGATTTCTTTACCTCCCGCCCACAATTTTTTTAAAAGGTTACTGGGTTCCTAAATTTGATTGTAAATATCACGTGAACGTCTCATTACCGTTTGGATGTTTAGCCCTTCTGTTTCTGCGCCAATGTACATTTTGTAAAACCCTTCAACAGTCACTGTGAAGACATCTTGTCAACCTGTTGCCCCATCCCGCTTGAATCAAATTTGCTCATCAATACATGGCCGATTAATGCACCACACTCATATAAATTATCTGATTGTTCAGATTTGCCTTTAATTGGTCAATGCGCATTTAATACCAGCCATAAACTTCAGTACATAGAAGCGCGTTAAATTATTAATCGGCCAACCATAAAATACAATGCGTCAGTGCAGCAAAAACTCCCTGGTCAAAATTGACCCAGAATATGCGTCTATATCTGCACAACCTTACCCTTTTCTGGTCAAAATGAACTTTTTCCCGAGTCAAAAATGACATTTTCCTGCATCATTTTGACCTAGAAAAGCGTCGTTCTTTGACCCTGGAACGGACTGTGCAGATATAGACTCATATCGGGGTCAATTGGACCGGGGCCCAAGTGCACTGGAGTGGTTGGGATTTTGCGCCCAACTGGTTCAGCCAAGATTGTGGCCAGCCCAACAATTATTTTGCCAACTTTTCCACACGCATGTGAAGGTTCACGGTCGAGAAACTGGAAATTGTGCTAGTCCTCATCGCCCTATCCATGCAAGGGGCGCTCGCGGCCTCTTAATTCTTTGAGAACTCAAAGGACAGATTTGTTTTAATATAGTCGATGACCCCGGTCAACTTTGCTGAGCTCTCATTTGACAACCCGGGTCAACACTTCTGAGTGCGCACATGACACAAGTAACCTACCATCAATATTTTGCGAATCTGTGTTTCTTTCACAAGCATTTGTGAAAAGTGCAACCAAGTAATACATTCCCATAGACCAGTGATAAATCCCCATACTTCAAAATTCTTTTTAAAATACTCAGAACTTTCACAGGTGTTCAGGCTGCACAGAAAAATGATGATCAGCATGTCGTCTGTCATATTCCTTTCAATTTTTGGTGGGGTTGACCAATGACCACCCCTAAAACGAATGATATATCCTAAACTGGAATAAAGTAGCCATTTTGAAAAAGGATCCCTCCACAACATGGCTAAATGGCGCCACTTTTGGACCCACTTGCATCTGAAATGCTCAGAATTGGAAGCCCAATGTCGAGGCCAGAGGTGCAGTGCCATCTGCCTTCAATTCCCCAATTCCATGGCACTCGAAACTCTCTAATATAGCATAATTTGAATGTATAACTTTTATTCATGAGCTCGGCAGATGCATGTTTAGCCTTTTTACTGGGTTGCACCCCGAAACGGATTTGCAATCACCAGCGCCTCTGGATAGATTAGTAGGAAAAAGCGAAACTTAAACAGCGACAAAATTTTCTTCTGGTGAGGTTATACTAATGCAAGTTAGTACATGCCAAAATATATATGCTTGATACATCCATTTGATTCGGGCACAGAACAGGTATTTTTGCACAGTTCTGCGATGTATTGACTTCTCTCCAAGCGCTATACTGTTGAGTCTCACATCGCAAGGGTGAAAAGCTGTGGCACCCGGTCGTGGCTCCACCTCAGCGACTGATGAGGCAAGACGATCTTGGGATACTTGGTGACTGGATGCATGCCTAGATCGTACTCCAGCCCTCGAACGAAGAGCCGGGTTTTGATACATTGTCCTAAATTCACGGCCGCCACTCCTTGACAGTCTATGGTCACTCTGGCTAGACTCTTACAACCGAACAGGTTCAGGTATTTGAGAGAGGAGGCATGAGCTGGAATGCCCACGCTCGTCAGAGTGTCGCACTTTTCCACGCTCAAGTGGACGATGTTGGGGCAGCCACTCAAAGCCATTTTGAGGGAGTAATCGGAGATCTGGCACCGGTAGAGGACTACCGTATATGCGCACGGTGTGCTCAGCATCAGTGCTCCTATGGAACAGTCAAAGAGTCGCATAAACCCGATGTGTCGGCTAGCGTGGACAACGAAGGAGCGTAGACACAGAGCGTCATCGCTGCACATGTTGGCTTCAATCAGTTCTAGGCTGTCACACTGCACCATGACGTTAGTCAGCCCGGGAAGTCCCACCAACGACACTTTGAGTAGGTGCTCAGCCACGACGATGACTTGTCGCAGGGCGGGAAGTTCAATCTCCTCTGCCGTTTGTAGGACTCTTAGGTTGGGACATCTCAGGAGCATGCCGCCACAGGCGAAGTCAGCCTGGATGATGAGCCTCTCTAGACTCGGGCAGCCAATGTGATCCAAGACCAGCTCGTCACCACACACGCACCCAAGAAGCAGATCTGTCAGGAATGGATTCTCCAGAAAGAAACTCCGGAAACTCCTTGGATCCAACACCGGACATCGACGGATCTCAGCGGTAGTCAGCCTACCGCCACGGACGGTCAACGTCCGCAGGACACCACTGCCATCCACCTGTAGGGTTCGTAGCTTGCCGGCGAACACCTCCAGGTGTTCGTTGGATTCAAGACCGCTGTCCACGCGAAGAAACCGGAGCAGAGGTGCGTTTATGCTGACAAAGTGAACAGACCACAGGTTGAGAAGGTAGATCTTTTGTAGCGAGGAGGAGTGTAAACGGATGCCCTGCAGTCCCTACGGAGGAAAAAAACGGACGTCATGAAACCAAAGCGCCAGAAAATGTATTGCATAAACGTCGAAAATGAAAATGTATTGTATGTAACATTGATAGGTAACTACATGTACATTCAATAGGTATCTCAAAATAAAAACCCATACGTTGGCAAGCTAATAGCATAGTTTTGCAGCGTGACGATGTTGTTTTTATGTGACGCAACAAGTAAGTGGTTTTCATAACGAAGACATGAATGATGACTGCATCTCATGATTTTACAACAGTCAAAGGGACAAAGTTCAAGTCCGTATTTAGCATTTTCCTTTTTTTGTTTGAAAACATCAGCCTAAAATATAGAAGACTGACGAGTATGGACCATCGTTGTCCATACGCTAAAGTGGTCAAATGAAAATGATTAGGTTGAGATGGTTAAAGAGGCATTTTGTTCCCCGAACCCTTTTTACCCCACAATTTAAAACCTAATATTTAAACTTATCAGGACTGGGGGCCACAATGTGCCGCCCCCACACCGAAACTTCTTGTAATAACTCCAGAACGCTTTGGCCGGTCGGCCTGAAATATACTGAATTTTGATCTAGGGTCAATATGATACCAGAACAAATTCCGTAGGATGTCCCTGGTTAACATGGCAACCGATGTAAAAAAACAAGGTTGTTTTGTATACAAAACATGAAATATGCGTTTTTGGAGGGTCAAAACCATGTTTTCTGTGCCCGAACCTATCAAGTATCCAATTTAAACTAAAATCCAAGATCACGTGCCAACTACAATGCATGCTGCGAATCCAATATGGCCGCCATTCACGCGAAAAGTGGCTTATAATTTTCACCTTTTCTGCATACATTTCTTCGTTTTGGGGTAATTTTGTGACAGTCCTAGAGTGACGAAACGTAAAGGATTTATAACACTTCCATGAGTAGGTGCCCAATTTGGTTGAAAAAAATATATTCGATTTGGGGTGTCAAAAGTTGTTACAGTGGATTTATACTGACCAAAAGAATGTTTGTAACCGAATTTGAAAGAATTTAAATGAAAAATATGGAAATTATTCCAAAATACTGTTTTCGACTAAAAAATGGGCAACAGTGTAATAAAGCGCCCTCTTGGGGTCCCCGATGAAGCGCAACCAAATGACGTCATATTGCATAGATTAATACCGGCCAACAAATATTCCTGCCAAATTTTAGGAAAATGGGCCATCGCATATGGAAATAAGGATTGGGGCATAATGTGTCACCCCAGTCCTGAGAAGACCCAACATTTCGGGGGGGGGGGGGGGCATTCTTCAGTATTTTCCCTCGCTTTAAAAAAAAACACCCAATTTTTAAGCTCTGGCAGGAGCTTCTACATGTCACTGTCTTCGTAGTTGGTCGGTCGGTCGGACGGTAGATCTGTCCCAGTAAAATTGACTTAAAACGAGCTTTCATTTTTCTTTAACACCATAACTTTGCTCATGTTGTCTTCTTATGCTCGGCTCCTTGACCCCCCCCCCCCCCGATTCGTCACTCTGTGACTCTCCATAACACACTTAAGTTTCCATGGGTACTGTCCACATATCAGCTTGAAGGTGATTTAGCTGATGCATGGGATGTACATGTGCTCACAAATATTCTACTTTCAAAACATTGCCTCAAACCAAGATTTTGATAAACCATTGACATGATCCAGAGAGTGCAAAAGCAGTTCTCGTTTACCGAGTCCAATATTTCAAATGTGTTGCCTATTGTGAATGGAGTATTCCCCTTCCCCACCCCCCAACCCCCAGATGCCCCATAAGATGCTCAAATCTTGATCGTGTACGTCTTGGGTCTCCATATGGGTAGAAAGAGGCACACATAACCTTTTGTCTACATCTCACTGTGGTTATTTTTCATCTTACTGAGATTCTTGTGCTAATGGAGCGCAGTCTGTAGTGCACGCTAAAATGTCAAGTAGTCGGCGTAAAAAAATAGACGACGGCTTGCAGCATGTATTATTTTGTTTTCTCCGGAGAAACATGACAACCGGTTTCTATTTTTAGGATTGGCAGGCTCCCATCTCCGCGGAGAAGTGTTAGTGGAGCGAGAAATGAGACGCTCTCTCGGCCGCAAGTGGGGGCGGTGAGTGCGGGGGAGCGCAGTCCCCCTCTTGGGTATTGCAGTACCTAGAAAAAGCAGTATGGGCATGCTGTTGGCTCAACGGACTGTCGAAGAAAATAAGCAAATAAAATAGCTATGGTTAGGGTTTCTTCGGAGGGAATGAAGATTAATTTCTTGTCTCCCCTGTGGCAAGGTTGTCTTTCTTCGTGTCAAAAAGATTTTAAAGCGCACCGACGTTTTCACATCAATTGAAAGAAAAAAAGTATAAGACGTCGAAAAAAAAACAAGTTACACGAAAAACACAACAGGAAAACAGACGATAAAACAAACAAACAGTAAAAAGACCCCCCCCCCCAAAAAAAAGAGCCTACAACTGCGCAATAACGTTTTCTATTCCTCATCTTCTTTTCTGATTAGAGCAATGGTTCGTAGTTTCGTGTACAACGTACGGATGATCATCAGTACATCATAATGACATCACTTCGAGGAATGTCGTCCAAGTTGCTGAGCTACAGACATTCTTAACCAAGCTCACTCGAAAAATGTCTAGGCCTATCCTTGCTCGCTCATTTTTTTTTCAGGGATTAGTATCCATCACACAGAAATGAAATACCATATTGTTTTTTTGTTTCGTTAATTATTGGGACGACGAAATGACTGCCAGTACACATGCAACTACCTGGAGAAAGATAAGAAGGTCCAATTGACATAATGCCCACCAAATCTCTCATAAGTGCATTATGTCTCCGCGGGATGAGTGCATGCCTACTGCCGCTTATATTTAATAAAAATGGCCTTTTCTTGTGTCTATCCTAGCACGGCCCCGTCTGGCTGGCGGTTTCTACGCATGCAGCGGTGCGAAGCAGACGGTCGGCGAGAACAATTTCATTACAATGCAGATTTGGGGGTTCCCATGACAACGCACTAGAGAATCGTCCGATGGGGGAAAAAGTCAGCATTCACGACAGCTGAAGGTTTTTTTTTTATTTCACGCGTAGCACAGTGATCACAGTGTCATGAAAACTTGCTTCTTCTCATTATTATGAAAATGATAATACGAGATTGCAGGCGCATCGTGACTTTATAATACAGTAGACCCACGGCATGCGCTATCTGTTATGATTTCGCACGACTGAGATTTTTATGGACACGCTTCTAGGCTGTTTAGTGAGGCAGTGGGTGTTCGGCCGGTGATGAGCGGGGGTGAATAAATGGGGTCTACCCGATGTTCCCCAATACATATGTTCCCCAATACCTAAGTTCCCCAAAATTCTCTTACATCAAAACGGCGCATTTTAAGTTTGTACTTTTTTATGTTTAAGTGCTGTGGAATACGCTTTGGTTGTTGGGAAGGTCGAAAAATACCTCGAAATCCGTATTTTTTGGTTTCTCACCACGAAAAAGTAGGGGTCGCGATATGATGCAATATCCATCGGCCAAAAAGTGGGGGATATATACCCCCATCCCCCGGGATTTACGCCCTTTAGTATTATAAACGTGAATATGCCTCATTAAATTAGCAGAATCAGTTATTCACTCAAAATTACTCCGGTATAACCTTTGCAGTACCACATAAATTTAAATTCCATCGAAAAGTCAGTAAAGATATTTACTCGACCATGCGGAGAAAACATCTTTTGTATCTATATTTCGGCCATAATTCACAATAGGACGGCGCATGATAAATATGCTGCCCTCTGTTGAGCCCTCGGAGGGAAATTCGAAATGACTACACTTCAGTCGCATCGTGACGTTGGACATTCGCTTCATCAGATATTTCGTATTCATTTCCTAATACCGTGACTTTCAGGAAAGTGTGATTCTTAAGATATTTACTTATTTAAGAGGAACTTAAAACTCGAAGTTATGCTGTCGTTGTTATGGGTTCGGGGCAGGCAGTTGCTTTACATTCTGAATTAGTTTTTTGTGTGGATTATGAGGCTTCCCATTTTGGGCAGAGAGATGTGTCCCGGGAACAAGCCATCATAAAATTTACCCAAATTGGAAGCAGAATCGCAGATGATCCATTTGTGAAGAGATACCTATATTTACCTCACAGTTGCTGATAGAAAGCTTCTTGAGACGAGGCAAGCAGTTGACCACACCCCAAACCTCCTCCATCTCTACCGGTACGAAGTTCAAGCTCAAGGCGGTGATGGTGCTTGCCCGCGAGGCGTTGCCGACACTCCGTGCCACCATGCTACCCTGGAGCATGGCAAAGTCACTCCTCATGTCACACAGCGGTAAGCCCTCGTTAATCTTCAGCTTACACTCCTCCAGCTGCGGCAGGGACTCCAGGAAACTCTCCACTCCTTTGGCCGTGACGGCCCAGCACGAGCCGAGGACCACCCGCCTCAGACCGGGGAAGTTACCCGCGATGCGGAGCAGGTCTGGGTCGGTCAGTCCGAAGCCGCCGTTGATTTGTAGCTCCACCAGTCTGGTCAGCGGTGCTAGCTGGTCCACAACCCACTTGTTCCATAGGATGGGCAAACGGAGGATAGTCAACGAGGTGAGTTTAGGAATCAAACAGAAAAGAGACTCGTACACGCGAGACCCCGTCTGCCACGTGAGTTCGCGCACGTGGGGACCGTACACGCGAAAGATGATGGATAAGACAGTGTAGTGCAATGGCGAATAATCGTCGGACCTGACGTGAATCTTCCTCCACAGCTTCGGGGTGTCCAAGAGAATTTTCCTCCATCTCCGACTGACCCTGGCCAGCAGGGGTAGAGCGTCTTCGATGGGGCGCAAAAAGCTGAAAATCCTAGTTGTGAGTTCGACGGGTAGCCTTTCGAAATATGACAGGTCACGATCTCGCTCGACGAGACCCGGCGCGGATGCGCGTGTACCCGTATCCCTCTGGTAAGACTCATGATGGTCGCACTGGTCCGAAGCATCAGCTACGGCCTTGGCATCGGTCAACCAGTTTGATGCTTTATCGACTACCTGATGGGTGTCCGCGTGACCTTGATCCGAGTATCCATCGGTGGTGTGTGACCCCTCCTGTGCCAGAGTCTCTCGACTATCATCATCATCTTGGCCATGGGTACCCGAGGAAGGCACTTCAAGACATGCACAAGGCGAGAGCTGGGTGGTAAGAGGCAGCATACCACCATACTACATGTCACGTGCACCTACAAATGTCAGTATACGTCGCCGACATCGAACAGTCTTACACGAAATCCACGAATCCAACCGAATCTTCAGTCCGTATTTCAACCTCTGTCGCTCATGAAAGCCCCTATTTTGTCTCTGGAAATGAGCAACGTTGTTCGAACATTATCAACCGCATCATCAACACAGGTTGCCTTTTGCCGCAGCGGACCCGACATGTACCGTGCGCAGTGTGTATGTACGGCAGGGAGACAGTCTAATGAATTACTAATGCGATCGAGCTGACGTCACATAGTGAGCAATGACGCAAACGACGAGGGAACAAACAGCGGCCATGGCGAATTCATCAGTCTGCGTTGCTATCTACTGCTGCTGAACAGTGCCGCAAGGTTTGTACATCGCCAGTAGATGGTGTGGGCGATGAAACCGTTTGGATTTCCGCGTCGTGCTGTCAGATGTGACACAGCAACCGTCGGTGTACACGAGCATTGCCTATGCTCCCCTAACCCGGAGCTACCAGCTGTTATTAACGGTGCGTGCTATAGCAACCAAAACAACCATGTGACGCTTCATGACGTTTCCAATTATTGCCAACTTAACAATCTAATGACCCAAGATAAATTTGGGAAGAAATCATGCATGGTCACCCAACGTCCTATTAATTTTGATGACAAACTTATCTGTGATTACTGGAAGGTATTATGAGCTTATCCAGTCATACGAATAGATAACGAGATTAACAATAATATTTTTGTTCGTAAAAATGCAGACGTACTACTGCCAGTTATTAATAACAATATCGCTAAACTGTTTTCACATAGAACACGAAAAAATACAAATGTAAATTTTGAAAAAAAAGTTCAGAGTTGCCTAAATTTGTGATAGCGGCCAACATTTCTCGAAAAGGGGAAAATACGCAAATTTAGACATTACATGTATTAGGAACGATTATCGAGCATGGAGGGAAAATGCATAGAACAAGGACCCAAACAACGAATGAATGCATGGTTTTTAAGAATCACGATTATGTGACCAAAATAGGCAATTAAAAAGAAAAAGAAAAAAGAGATGGCAAACAAATACATCCAAGTCTCATTAGTACAGAAGGATCCCATATGGTACCGCAATGATAGGAAGCTATAAACGGCAGACCAAGCGACCAAAGCGGATGTCATCAAGCAGAGGCTTTTGTTTGCCCGGCTAAAATTATCCGGCTCTTCCATTGATAAAATGGATGTTATGACGTCAATGGCGACATTATCTGGAATTGGCGAGTGCAGTTGGTCACGCGATATTCAAAATAACACGTGGAGGGTTCCCACCTGTTGAGTTTAAACCAAAAAAAAACATTAAAATATATAACTAGATTTTCGTCATGATTTCCAACAAACCGGAAACACAAGCGGTTAGTTATTAACATTCCCTCTGCCCACGATTTCCGTGGTAAATGTTGCATCATCATAATTTAATGACGATCGGTAATAATACATTCGTCTTTTAATACTAGTATTCCCGCGTGTGGTGAGATTGGCTGAGATAGAGATACGCACGTCGCAGGATCGCCCACGGTGGACGTGCTCAACTTCAAATTGGCGGGAAAACACAAAGTACATGTATGCCCCGAGATCAATGGGGAGAAAATGAACTGGTCTATGAAATATTTGCTGACAACGCTTCAGGAAACAAACTAAATACGACAGAATAAAAAAGAAGAAACAGTAGTCCAAGGGTATAATGGCATGCCATTTGGGGGTAAAGTTCTGCGCAACTTAAAGTTTTGGATACAAATTCAGATCCTCCTTTACCACCACCACAGAGTAGGATACCGTGAACCATGGACAGCTCAGGGAAACACGTAAGGTTGAAAACGACAATAAATACATGTATAGGAATACACACAAAAAGATAATTTACTTCACACATTATACCCCCCCCAACAAAAAGGACCAAAAATAAATTAATAAAATACAAAATTAATACAAAATAAATAAACGAACGCCAGTGGAAAGGGAGTTGAAGTATCTCTGACTTAATTTTATTGGAGAAAAATATAAGACGACATTTCCCTGATGCTATTTATTTCTCTTCATAAGGAAGATGTAAAAATTGGTCGTATTTCATGAGACACCGTTCTATACTCATTTTTTCTTTGAAAAAAAAAGCTAAATTCAACTCTTCGTATTTAAAAATACGACACAGTTTCACAAATCTACTTAAGTTTACGAAAAGCAAACTAGCACCATTGCAATCATCGGCAGTAAATAATATAACTGGCACCCTTTTGTAACAGAATACATTTACTGTAAAAAATAATCATAATAATTTAGGTTTCAATTAGAAGTACACGTGTTGCTACAAACTAATCTCTGAAACGTGCTAAAATGTAAATTCAATATTTCTAAAATGTAAAACAAAAACTACGGATAAAGCTGTACTTCACTGCTGTACACGATCTACACGTACGAAATTATTATACAAAGTATACATGCGCCTGTTCTTGGAAATAAAATGAACAGATGTTTATCTGCAGGCGTATAAAACGTTTAAAAATACATGTAGTTCCTATTCATAACAAAAAACATTCAGCGACTGCTAAAATTAGACGCGTTCATAAATATTTCTTCGGCAGCATCTGATTAATTTCAACACTTTAACTATTTTAAGACAAAACGTCACATCAAAATGCATTGATCTATTACAAATAGGCATTACTACAATCCTCCCAAATTATAAATTGGATAAAAACTTCGTGAGGACATTAATACATATTGACAAACTTTTTATGGTCTCTGTGGATGCTGGGTTGAAATTTCAGGGCACTTGTTTCCGAAGCTTGGTCGGAAAAGAGCTGGAAGTTAGCAGATTCCAAATGTACACTTGTATTAGGGATGCTCACTTTTGCCACAACGTGCCAGCCTTGAAGTGTGCAAGTATAACACATCAGTGTATGTGCAGTTCATTCAAATCAATGACGTCCATTATCAAGTTCACATTTGTATCAGTGCGCCGTGGCAGTGTCTTTGAATAGCTAAAAATAACTTAAAAAGCAGAAACTACACACGCTGCATGCGGAAGACAATATGGAGACAACAAAGAAAGATTTCTCTCTGTACCTCAAAACCTAGTCCGATATTATTACAGCAGAAAAGAGAAAATACAAAATAATTTGTGCCTCCATGGACATCCAACATTTGGTGACAAACGAATATCCTGCTTTTTTGTGAAAGACAAATATATCTGGAAAAGGACCGAATTAAAACTAGCTTCAAAATGTCAAAAAACAAAACAGTAAATGTAAATTAAAAAAAGACACCTGAATGAAAATGTTGTTGCCCAAAAATATGCGAAAGACATTAAAATTAGAAAGATAGCAGTATTTCTTTTGGAAGTAAAAAAAAAAGCAGACAAAAAAATTGCAAATAAGTTTATTACCCCGTTGGGAGAAAGAACTGGGGTCAGTACAGCTGTGTAGGTAAAGTACAATGTCATTGCACAGTGCCAGGGAATTCATTCATAATTGTTGCATAATTGGCAAATCATTCAAATCAAGGACAAAACTCAAGTCAACTTCTTTCCTGGACACAAAACCTCAGTCAAAGAGCATTTTGATTTGATTTTTTTGTTACAAATTTAATATTTCTTAACAACCTTAAGTCTGTCTTCTTGGGGGAAGTTTAAAAATTTACTTTTAATTAAAAAGTTACTTTTAGTGAAAAAAACACATAAATTGCAATCTGAATTGTTATTAAAAAGAACCTTAAACAGCACCATTTGAATCTGAGGTACATTTCTTAGAAATGCAAAAGTGTATTCGTTTTCTATGCCATTTTTCTTCACATGCCTGAACATATGCATGCACCGCTAAATCCCACACAACAGCACAGAACCAATGCAGCCAAAATATCACTTCAGCTTGCTTTACTGTAAAAAATATATATCCATATAAAAATCCTACAAAAGGTTTGTGTCAAATGTAATATGAAGATAAAAAAACACTTTTTGTAAAAAAAAAAATGTTTTTTAAAAAGTCTGTGCAAGTTAAAACATTTCAGAAACATGAACGTGTCTGTTTTTCGTCTCAGAAGCGAATGCGATAGTAAATAATTCTAACTCGTGATGACAAGGTTTTATCGTCGTCGGCGACGTCCACGCATCTGACTGTCTTGGCACGTTGCACAGCAGTACGTGTCGTAAGGCTTCTTGTGGCAAAAGTTGGCGCGAAGGACCACACGGCAGTTGGCGTACGCGTTGTTATCTTTACAGTTGGGATCAACGGCCGCGCCTGGATTAACACAAAAAACAAAGCAACGGATGAACGACTTGCAGGGCAAGCACAAAAACACATTAGCCTATTTGAGATATGGCAGAAACAATAAGAGGCTGCTGTTTGATTTGGGTAAAGTCTTTTTATATTTGTATTTATCAAGGGCGGATCCAGGAATTTTCGCAGGGGGGTGTTTCATCGGCAAAACATTCTGAAATATAGACAGTTTTTTTCTCTGGACATTTTGCCTCCGAAACCAATAGGTGGTGGGGGGGGGGGGGGGCACTGTTCAAATCTGATGATTATTAACACTATATCACAGAATAGTGACAAATACCTCCTAACTAAGCTGGCTCTGTCCGTATTTTGTGCAAACGCAGACATTATTACCAGTAAAAAATTGTTTTGGTGTCACAGCAGGGGGGTTTCTCTCTTTTTTTGAACTCCCCCCCCCCCCCCAGATCCGCGCCTGCTCATAATGTGTCTGTCATATCTCAAATAGGCTAATGATAAGTAAGAGAACACTTAAGTTTGAACATTTGGAATAAGCAACATACTCCTTCTTATTCCAAAGGTATGTTAATCAATTTATGCGAGGGTTTCATGATAGATAGATATGGAATCATTACGTACTCAAATCTGTGTGTGTGTGTGTGGTTCTGAAAAGAACTCGACATTATGGACAGTATGGTCTGTCTGTCTGCAGGAGATGGGAAATGTACATACATGCTTACAAAAATAAAGCTTTAATCTGTAAAGATTTCTTGAAAAAAAACCCAAGAAATGTCTGACAGGAAAATAAATGAGGAAAACAACAGCAACAAATGTGACATATAAGACCGAAGAGTGTCTGTTTTCGTTGTGCACAATTGTGCTGTGTTAACCAGTTGGGTATCCGTGATGCGTACTCTGAAAATCCATGTGTACATATTTCTCTGCACACTTGGCAGACTTAAAAGCTCAAAAAGAGAGAATTTCAAGTTGATCAGCTTTGCAAAAGTACACATTTTACTAAACAAACAATTAAAAGTTAAAATCAAGGTAGGCCTTAATTTTTCTCCATAGGATTCACATACAAACTGTTTTCTTTTTAGGCCAACCATTAATATTTATCGTTTACCCCTCCATTTCGTCGGTTTTTTTTTAAGTTGCAGGCAACAAATCTTGATCCTGTTCAATCGCTACCCGAAGTGCATACAATTTCAATGGACAACGCCGTTAGGATAACGCAATACACAAAGGACGTATGCATTGCTTATTGAACAATTGATTTTAATGCATCACGTACTACGCTTACTGCACACATAGATTTTTTGGCCTTACACAATCTGTAATCAATCCTGTTTCTTAAAGCTATAGTCCATCATTTGCAGCTATCCGAAAAGTGGCTGGCGTCGTTATTGTTGAAAAACATACTTGGTTGAAAGATAGTAAGTGGACTAAACTCCCTGTGAAATTATTCTTTCTGGCAAGCTGTCATTTTGAAGTAATCAACGAAAGAATGCCTTTCCAACGGTGCTTCGTAGCTGCAATCGGCTCAGCGAGAACGTGTCTCGGACGCTGAATTCAGGCGCAATTCAAAACATGATTCAGCAACTTTTGATTTGAAATTGAGATCCTAGAATGCTGTTTTTCTCGGAATATACAGCTGAAGCTGAGCTGAAACCCCATTAGGTTAGTTGTTCAATACCCTTCTTTAGATTTTGAGCACTTTTGTTGCTTCAAACGAACAAAATGCACAAAATTACAAATGATGGACTATAGCTTTAAAAAACAAAAAACAAATCTGTCACAGACAGAAAGTTTCAGCTTGACTTACCCAGGACAGTGACTGTAGCCCTAGCACTGTGACTTGAGATCCCATTAGCTGCAGTGCATGTATACGTACCAGCATCGGTACTCCTCAGACCTGGGACATTAAACAGTTCAAGGCAAAGACATATCATACAACGTTGCAATAAAGAGGGATTTCTGGCAATCATACCAAACTGCAGGATATTTCTGATGAGAAGTCATCTGGCGTTTCAAAAAGGAATGACAACTATGTGCACACACGCCCAAATACGACTTTGTGGAGTCCTAAAATACTGGTAAAGCCATTCTTCAGAACTTATTTTTTTTTTTTTTTTGGGGGGGGGAGATTTTTATGTAATGTACAACTGCATTATTGTTCACTCAAGTGTTGCTGGTAAGAAAGATGCAAATTTCTTAAGAAATTTCGTAAGTTGGTCTTTCCGAGCATAAAGTAGCATAATTTTAATTACAAAATGTCACAGACGTTGAACGATCAAAATGTCACGCACGTGACTACAGAACAAATCCCATTTTAACCTAAAGCAGAGGGTGTACATTGTTTATGCATTCTGTAAATCACAAACGACTAGTCTTACTCCAAAATAAGTATGGGTGCGTGTGTCCTTAGAAATTGGAGAAAAGCGTGAATTTCCGATATGGGCCGGACAACATTTTTTTCGTCTGATGTCACACATGTGACTGAACTTTGATGACCCCTCCTAATATTTTGACACAATTTGTGAAAGTAGAAACTATACTCTGAGGTAGGGAGTAAAAAGTACTAACCAAATGAATCAGTGAAAGTAATAAAAGGGGTAAAGCTTAAAAAATCAGACGAGCCCCATTTTATGTTACACAGTGACCAAAGAATGGCCGTCAAGAGATTAATTTGGACTTAAATTTAACCCTTTAAAGGGAATATACATCATTTGCTTTTGCTGTAATTTTCAGAAATGGATGGAATTGGGGGGTTGGAAATATATAGCAAATATAGTTACACTGACTTTTTTGAGGTTTTGGTTCGAAAATGCTATAAAAACCAAGAAAAACAATCATTTTCCTGTAGTCTGGCTCCCTGACTCCATATATGAAGAAACAGAGCAGTTTACATACATTGGGGAATTGTAAGGTCAGGGAACCAGTCTAGCTGGCTTGTACCCGTTCATAGGTGTGTAATCGATTGCAAACAAGTGCGATGGTCAATTGGGGCCAGTATTTGAAAAAAAGCCAGTTTTTTCCAACGCTGGTCGGCCGACCAGCGTTGGAAATTGATACAAAAATACCACTTTTCTTGAAAATGACAGTATACCAGGTGCCATGATTTTACAGGATACTTTACACTGTCATTCACTAACAGTCCAGCAAGGTATTTCAAAATGATTTGGTAGTTTTATTTTTTGATGTTTGCAAATGTTGTATTTTCCCTTTAAATCTGGACCTCTTCTTTTTGGCTTTTATTATCTTTTTTTTGGCGGGGGGAGACTGGGATTGTGTAATGGGAGTGTTCAGACCCCCCCCCCCACCCCTTCCCCGTTGCTTTGCCCTTGAATACACTCAGGTTAACAATGACAACCTACCATTGATAATGAGATCCCCGGTGGACATGAACTCAAAGCGGTCCATGGGAGGGAGCCCTACGTTGTTGACCGTCCAGCGGGTAGTGGGCTTGGGTGAGCCTGTGCTGCCACAAGACAGCCTGACAGTAGCTCCTACGTCAGCTGTAACATCCTGGGGCACGTTCACAATCTGCACCTCCGCTGTACAGGTACAACAAAACAATGTGCTTCTGTTTAGTCATTATTAACAATACAATACAATACAATACAATAAAACTTGATAATCCCATTGCGGGAAATTCCATGGCCTTTTTACACGTCATTTGGTTTAAAACACATAAAAAGCACGAATGTAAAAACTACACAAATACAAAAAAAAAAAAAAAAAAAAAAAAAAAATAACTTATAACATCTGTCCGTAGGCAAGTAAGATATGTCAATTTACTGTGTACCTGTACTGTGAGATTAGAAGGTTTGCATGGTGGAAAGATACTAAGACAAGTTAAGTCCGCGGTAGCACCACGTGAACAAATCTCCCCCGTGAGCACGTGTGGCTCCGAAAAAGAACCGGAGGGACCCAACGCCCCGAACAGCATGCTCCGCCCGTCGTCAGGAAAATGTTCATTCTCCCGACGACAGGCAGAGCACACCGCTCTGTGTAATTACTCAGTATGTGTAATTATGAAGATGATTCCTGAACAAGTAAAGGTGGCATCCCACTAATGCCAATTTTAATGCTTAAATTGAGCAAAACATATGACTTATTTTAATAAAATCATAAGAAACTGAGTTTTGAAACTCTTTTTTGTATATGGCTTTGGCTTGAGGAGAGCTGGCAAGGGACTTGAGGGACTTCAGCTCAATAATGGTCCATAACTGAAGAGTTATGCGGATGATGATACCGAGGGCCTGATTTACCTTCTACTGTTAGAGTCACCGTCTTCTTCTGCACAGTGCCAAACATGTTGCGTCCAGTGCAGACGTAGTTACCCGCATCGCCCAGCTCTACGTTTTCTATGTGTAGCGTGTCGTCATCCAGCTGGGTCATGCGGGGGTCGTTGCCGGGCAGGAAGGCCACGCCTTGCATCCAGGTCACCACGGGTTTGGGGTTGCCTGTTGCCTGGCATTGTAGCTCTACTACATCCCCTTCCTTGGCCCGCACGGAATGCTGGCTGGTCTCGGGAATTTGCACTGGTGCTGTCAAAAAAAAGATAGTCACACAACTGTTATAAAGCTACCGTAATTGTGACCCAACCCAACAAAGTAGGTCAGAAGTCTTTAACAAGTTCACATCGGATGACATGTATACACGCGAACATTTTGCGGTATTTGGAACAGATGACAAATAAACATGCAATGAGCTAGACCGGAAATATCTGTCTCTGACCTGCCGAGCGAGCAAGGCTGGAAATATCAGGGTATGCTACCCGCAGATGACAGCCTGAACCCGCCTGACATCAAGGTTTATGAAAAACAATCCTGCGCCTGGGTCCCTTTAATGTTAATTGTGTTACTCAATAAAGTCAGAAGGATTACCTCTTATGGTCATAGTGATCTTTCCCCTAAGCATGTGTGTTTACCGTTGCCAACCCGAGGAAGTGAGCCTACATTTCCGACAGTGAACACACATGCTTAGGGGAAAGATCACTATGCCAATAAGAGTTAATCGTTTTGACTGACGAGTAACCCAATTAACAAGTGACAATTGTCCTTAAACTCATTTTGGTCAAGGAGGAACTCCTTGGCCATTCTCCCAACCTTGGCTTCGTCTTTTGCAACAGATCCACATCGACGGAATAAGTTCAAGAGTTTACTGCACATGCAAATAAATATTACTCCAAACGTCAGATGATCGTATGTTGTTCTGTAGCAACAAATGCAACTGGAGTGTGCTAGCTTTTGAAACAATTTACCCGGTAGCTAGAACCTACAGCTCATGCTGGAGATGAGCCAAGCTTATGACACCTCAACATTTACAAGTGCTCAAGGCACCGTTATGCACAAGCCTGAAAGAACCACTTTTTACTTGGCTTCAGAGTTGTAGTTCAGTACTTTTCAAATACTGAATTTATTTCTAAATATTCAGCTGGTTGTACATCAAAGCCGGAGGGACGCGGTGCAAAGGTTACACAGCTGAGCTGTTTTCCCTAAAAGAAGGTCAAGTCGGAAGTCTTTGATTTACTGTTAAGTCTGTGAAGCATTAATTAAGCAATGTCCATGCTCTATATGGCTAATTTTAACATAAAACTAGTTAAGTATTTGGCAATAAAGTCGATGAGTACTCAAAAAAGATGCCGACAACACTGACTGGCTGCCACGGAATAATCCACATAAAATGCACTATGCCTTCTATTGAGTTTATGCACTATTACCCCTCAACACAGAGATACAGCGGGCACATGAACGTCACTGCCATCTGCACTCTTGCGAAAATGCTACCAATGAGTACCCATTTGTGAAACAGTGTGAGCATAGTGTGTCCCACATATTGGGAGTTTTGACACTTGTAGGATATTCACATAAAGGATATGGTAACCCACAAGGACAACTCTACCAAAGGCATTCATACTGCCACAAGAAGATCCCGCCACTTTTTGAATTTTTAAATTAAAAAACAATGCTATTGGGATATTAGGTTGATGATCTAATATTCGGTATATTCGGCAAAGCTAGTCCTACTAATGTTCCTCTATAATAAGCTGAGCTTAAGTGCTGAGCCAATCTACTTACTGAAGACATCTACATCCACGGCAACCTTGGCAGCCTGTCCCACTCCATTGGACGCCCTGCAGACATACGGCCCAGCGTCTGCCTCCATTACGTCCTCGATGACCAACGTGCCGTCCTCACTCACGCTAATCCTGCTGTCCCTAGCAGACATGATGTCTACATCGTTGCGATGCCACGTGATGGACGGGGTGGGGTTACCCTGGGCGCGGCAGGAAATAGTCAGGGTACCGCCCAAGATTACTGTGGAATCCGAGGGGGCCACTTCCACCATGGCTGGGGTGACACCTGTACATGACAGGGAATATGGAAATATAGGAACTCTTTTGACTTTAATTTGCGTACAGATCTCACTGTGCCTTTGACTGACTTTGCCTGAGCTACTGCAGGGCCGGAGTAACTGTTCCGTAGGCCTTAGGCACCATCAGTTTGATACTAAGCTGTCCTAAGCAACCCAGGCCAAACTGGTAGCTCTAAAAGCCTGTTGGCACCGTGCTTCACAATGACAAACTTTACGCGTAAATTTTGTACGTACATGTTCCAGCAGCTAAGTCACTGTCAGTTGGTGAAAATGAAAATTCTGAGAGAGACGCTAAAAGCTTATTTCTTGCGTGTGCGTAGGTGTCGTTGTGGGTGTATGTGTTTTATGGCACACTGTGATATTTTCGTAGGTCCTCAAATTTTGTGTAGGCCCTAGGCACAATGCCTACTGTGCCTATTGGATAATCGGGGCCTGAGCTACGGTACGCAATAGACAAAAAGTCATCATCTAATAATTCAATGATTGGGCCAAGCAACTCACCTGGACAACCGAAGCGATCTTCCCTGCTGGCTTGGGTGACGCCATCCGGGCAGCAGCCAAACGTTGACGTAGCACAGCCCTCATCACCTAATGGATGGCTAGGGCTCAGAGTCACGCCATCGGTAGGCTCAGTGCCATTACTCATAGGCTCATTAGCCGTGGTTGTGCTGTTCTCGTAGTAGGCTATTTGGAGAGAAAAAAGGACCCTTCATTTCTACAAGGCTGTAGCAATGGAAAATCTAGAACTAGACTTAGTACCATGGCCGTCCAAAGAAAATGTGGAGCAACAACATCAACAATGACCTGAAATGCATACAGACAATGCAAATCTGGCATTGAACTGAGTGGAGTGAAGGAAAGCTATCCAACCAAGAGGACATGATCATCATGGAGTCCAACCGTCGAGATTGGGGACAGATGGACTATAAACAGATGGATGGATGGATGGGTGCTAGAACTCCTTTTTTGAAAGTTTGGCTTGGATTGGTTATACCTGTATTAGCGCCCCAGGGTGTACTATATACAGTAACATCAGATTTCATAATTTGCCACACACAGGGTATGGAGTCCAAATCAATGCTACCATGTGCTATCTATCAACTTGGGATGTTACAGACTGTAAGCAGCTGTTACTTGAGCTTCCTTGTTGACAGACAGGATGATTATCCACACCCTGTTGCGAAACTGGCTAGACTCACCAAAAGGATTTATTTGTGGTTCTTGTCAGAGGGGTTAATGTTTGGCTAGGATTTTCAGGGTCAATAGTTCAACCCAAGCTAAGGGACACTCACCACGCTATTTGGCTATGTTTGAATGAGGAACTTGTGAAATATACCAGAAAATGTCGGCGTAATACAAAAAAATTAAGCAAACTGGACTTGATTTTGGAGCTGAATGGGTCGGCGGAGGGTTCTGAGTGAGATGACTCCTTACCATCACAGTCCGGTCGGGCCCTTGGCACCTTGGGAATACTGCTGACAATCTCTTCCCCAGTCATCTCATCCACACACCAGCAGTAACCAGTGCTTGCGTGGCACTGCAGCCTGGAAAACAGACCTTCAGCTGTGCACTGCGGTACAAAGTTGCCGACGATGGTTTGGGCCTGGGCATGCTGTCTGGTCACCAGGCAGAGCGAGACGGGCTCGGAGGTTGTGGTTACTGAGGGAGGAAGGGAGGAAAGATGTACAACATCACAAAAGGATCTTCAAGACAAATCACCCATATGTGTTTCGTGATTTGTTGTCATAGTAATAATGTATTTGGGGGTGCAATGGTAAGAAAATATTTCTGCTTTCAATAACACAAGAAAAATGTTTTAGCACAAACATAATTCATATCAGCGGTTGCACAGAAATTGCTGTGCATGCAGCTTTGAATATTGAAAAAAAAATGTGGAAAAAAAGAAACAAGAAGTCAGGTGTGTTTACAAACACAAATGCCCCGCAACGGTGACAGTTCCCATGACATAACACCACTCTTTTAACATCAACTTACATGTACCTTGGTCACATGGAACATTCATTGACAGCATTAGTGTCTTCTGTAGGTTTTATATGAATTAATCCCTAATCCCTATAATCTCAGAATAAATACATGATTTCTATTGTTTTAGCCACTGTGAACTTGACCCTTGACCTTTTGGCCCCAAATTCAATAGGCTTCTTAGGATTACCAAGAACAATCCACAAACCAAATTTGAAGTTCATATGTTAAGTATTTCTCAAGTTATCGCGCTGACAAGATTTCTATTGTTTTAGCCACTGTGAACTTGACCCTTGACCTTTTGGCCCCAAATGCAATAGGCTTCTTAGGATTGCCAAGAACAATCCACAAACCAAATTTGAAGTTCACATGTAAAGTATTTCTCAAGTTATCGCGCTGACAAGATTTCTATTGTTTTAGCCACTGTGAACTTGACCTTAGGCCTTTTGGCCCCAAATGCAAAAGGCTTCTTAGGATTGCCAAAAACAATCCACAAACCAAATTTGAAGTTCAAATGTAAAGTATTTCTCAAGTTATCGCGCTGACAAGATTTCTATTGTTTTAGCGACTGTGATCTTGACCTTTGGCCTTTTGGCCCCAAATGCAAAAGGCTTCTTAGGATTACCAAGAACAATCCACAAACCAAATTTGAAGTTCATATGTTAAGTATTTCTCAAGTTATCGCGCTGACAAGATTTGTCCGGACACACACACACACCCACATAGTCGTTTTTTGCTATGCTTCCGAGGATTGGCTTTGTGTTTTCCTTTGTCCCTGTAATATAACACTCTCCCATAGACTAAGCACACAAACCTGCGTTCGAGGACAATAGGCACCTTCCTTCGAGGATCAATGGCCCCTTTGTGCTCCTTTTGTTGTCTGTCCTCAGGCGTAATGCCATGCAGGAACACCCACCCACCCACACACCCACCCACGGAAGGACAAGGCGGAAACAGTATGCCCCTTCGGCTTCGCCGCGGGGCATAAAAATAAAAGGTGGGCAAACAAAGTGGTAACGTTGAAAACAACTTCTCTGTTTTTCACTTTTGCTTTCGTGCAGGGCTAATTTGATCGTTACAACTGTGGCATCTCCTACGTAGGAAATCTGGCCAAGTTATAAGCAGTCATTTATTATATTAGACAAATTATACATGTGATCTAAAGTTTGTATTACCTTGCACCGTGCAGGATCGCTCACATTCCTCTCGGCTTTCAAATCGGTTGCCGTTGCCTTGGCAACCACCATAGATGAATTGCTGGCACGCCCGTTCCTCAGTGTCATAGTACCACATGGCAAAGTAGGCCAGGCAAGGCCCGGTGGCCTTAGGGAAACTACACATATCTATTTGGGAGGTAGAAATGAAAAAAAATCATGGTACCTCGATCTTTACTACTGTGGCAAGCAGGCTTTGAGTAGAACATTTCAAAATTATCTAGAAAGTTTAAGTTTAAGCCATTGGTACTACTGGGGTTCAATTGTGGGGGGAACTTTTGGGGGCCTCATTTTCTTGGAGGGGGGCACTCAAAAGGTTCTGCATCTGTTAGCTACTGTGCAAACTCCATCTAGCAGATATCAAGCACAGGGCAGCACAGAGTGCTGACACGGAGCAAGCATGTTTAATGTGAAGAGCCCCCCTGGTCAGTTCAAGCAGACTGCTGGCTTTTAACGATACAAAGCTCATTTCTGACGTCTGCATTTTTGAAGGTGCCGGATGTGAAAATCCTTAAGAAATTTAAGCAGTTTTATATTTATACATTTAAGCATACAAAACAAATTGGGACTGTGCCATTGTTTTATTTATCGGTCTTCTCTAATATAAAAAAAAATCTGTCGATGATAAACAACCTCATTAAGAAATTGCTTTGCCTACCGTCACAATCCACCAGAGGCATCCCTGGTTCCCGCATGGTCTCCCCTTGCTCCATTCCAGTCTCGGTGACGCACCAACACTGGCCCGTGCTGCCGTGACACTGCTTGGATGTGAACCAGCCATCCTCGGTGCACTCGGGTACAAACCTGCCGGGGGTGGGGTTGGCCAAGGCTTCCTCCCTCTGCATCTGACAGGAAAGCATCTCAGGACCTTTCAACAAAAAATAATATTAATTACTTGTAATGAATGCATCTTCAACTGGCAGTGGCCCAACTGTTTTTCTTTGGTCTAATTACAGCCTTTAAAAACCAAACTAATCAAAAAGAAATTAAAAAAAAATTAACAAGGAAACCCCCCTAAACATATGTGATGCAATCAAGCTAAATTAGTCATTTGTCAGGAATTTTTACATGCAATCAAGCTAAATGAGTCGTTTGTCGGGAACTTTTATTTGGAGATTCAGGCCAAAATAGGGCCACTTCATCACATCACTTCGTCACATCTCTTGGTGTTCCAACCTTCATAATTTTTTAACTAAAGATGGTATCAGCATGCAGTTTTCACAGCAGTAATGCTGAGATTGTGCTTTTTTTAAATCTGTAATAAAAACAATTTTGACCAGGTTCGACAAACGACTCATTTAGCTTGATCGCATCACATATTCCACTGGCTGAAAAGCCAATTACATCTTTCTTTTATGGATTTCTATCGTTGCGTCACTTTTATAAGCAAATGGTGTCCGTGATGTTAGTGTGCTCCTTGCTGTTCTCGATGCTTACAGCCGCTATGGAATGGGTAGAGGCTCAGTTAGCAGAGAACTGTGTGCTTAGCAGCGCACCATGAAAATGGGACCTGACCTCACATCATACCTGTACATGTTGACATGCAGGCAGTACCCACAAACCCTTACAAATTGTCCTGATTGCTGTATGCGTCATAGCAAATCTACCTTACCTAAGTAAAATTAATGGACTCCACATCAGCAGTCAAGGACTACAATGAGCGTTCTTACTGAACTGACGGATATAGGAGCCAGCCAACTTTTTGGCTGGGATAGGCCACTTTTGTTCTTCTGCAAATCATTTGCCCTTCACTGTTAACGATACCACACACACACTAATGGATTTGGAAGCTTTTTTTAAATAAATATATTCACACTAGAAACATTTCAACTTTAGTCATCACCCCCAAAAAACACAAAATATTAAAAAATGCTCTGCCCTTGTGCAAAAGAGTACAATTTGGCGCAAAATAGTTGACTGTTTTCCCTGTTAATGCCCTGGGAAAAATGGCCTCTCCATGGTTACATCTTGGTGGCGCTCTGTATTGTGAGTAACAAGCATGCAACTGGGAATTTATAAAAACGGAGAAACTCCAAACCACACATTGCAAGACTTTGTACAGTGCTTTTCAATTTGTAATGGCATTCACGAGAAGTAAAAAACAAGGAAATCAGCGGATTCGAGGAAAAGTTGCATGCCTGGCATACACTCCTATCAAGACCAGGTAAACAACTATTCTTAAAGAGGTTGTGGAATGCTCGAAGACATTTCCGTCAATTTTCGGGTATATGTAGCCTAAGGTGTAATGAAATAAAAATGGCTATTGTTTCTGTCATGAAATGAGTACAAAGGGTACTTTTGAGAGCTATTTTTCAGGTCCTGTTTCAACCCGAACGTGCAATTTGTGTAAAAGTCGTCATTGCGGGCAGCAAACAAAACACAGTAAATCGTGACGTAATAAACAGGACTCCCGATGCAGAGTAGCATAAACGAGTCCTGTTAATTACGTCACGATTTACTGTGTTTTGCTGCCCGCAACGACGACTTTTACACAAATTGCAGGTTCGGGTCGAAACAGGCATGACAGGACTTGAAAAACAGCTCTCAAAAGTACCTTTTGTACTCATTTTATGACAGAAACAATAGTCGTTTTTATTTCATTACACCTTAGGCTACATATACCCGAAAAATGACGGAAATGTCTTCGAGCACTCCACAACCTCTTTAAGGTCTATACCTTGTGGTAGACAGGCTTGTTGGCATTCTTCCTGGCTGTCAAACTGGTTCATGTTGCCTCCGCAGCCACCGTAGGCAAACTCCTCACAAGACATGGTCCCCATGTTGTAGTACCACTTGGGGATATCGGCACGGCAAGGCCCAACAAACTTAGGGAAGGAGCACTTGTCTGCAGATACAACACAGACAGATAGATATAGATAGATAGATACGTATATCTAGCTTTTACATCAAGACTAAGCAAGCATAAACAAAGCTATTCCTTAAGTGCAAACAATTCTATTCAATTGATTCAGAGTGGCTATATGTGACCTGCTCCACAAAAAGGGTATTATGTCGCAAAAAAAGTGAAATTGAGTTATATACATGTTTGGAAAGCCCACAACGTAAGCTTTCATTTGATATATAATAGAGCTCCACAGCCCCTCCCGTTCTGGAGATATGATGTATTTGCATGTTAAATACTTCCTTGGAGTTCATATTACACAACTGAGAAAACAGGCCTTGAAATAACTGGCTTTGTTGTAGAACAACAGAACAATAAACACAAAATGGTTGTTTTTTCCCACTTTATTCATCAAAATCAACTTTTCTGTGAATGAAACCTGAAACTGTAGGTATTAAAGATGTCATTCATGACAAAAAATGAAAATCACATTTTGACGAAATTTTCACCTCTCAATGTTGAGCGGGCCATTACACAATAATGCTCGGCACGACTTAATACCCTTTTTTGTGGAGCTGGTCACATATTCACTGCAAGTCTGTTCATGGTCGACACAATGGGCCAGATTTAGCCCATTCATCATCGTTATCGGGTAATCCTGTAGTGCACTGTCTGACTCTTCTCCAGTCCGCAACCAGTTTAAGTCACAAGTGAAAAGTCAGTCAGTCAGTTAGTCATTCAGTGAAATAGGTACAAAGAGCAAATCAGGCTGGCACACTATAGAACCAGTAAAAACAGGATATACAACTAAATTGTAACAAATCTTCAATTGACACCACATAGGGATAATAATAATGATAATAATAATAATCGGCATTTAAGAACGCCCTTTTTAGTAAACTAACTCACGGTGCTTACAGTATTATTATTACCCCTGATCATTGGGCCAATTAAACATTCCAAATACCATCTCAGCTCCCTGGGGAGTATACAGCTCGATGCTGCCTATTAGGCGCAAGCAAGCTAAATCAATCACATAACCATCTCTGCCCTCACAGGTACCTATTTACCCCGCCAGGACTCGAACCCACAACCTGCAGCTTTGCCCACAGACCATGAATCAGTGCCCTTAACCACGAGGCCACAGCACTCCACTGACTATGTGTATTATAATTAATTATTTTAAGGTTGAACAAAGAAATTGACTGGAGCAGGGTTTGAACCTGCGACCTCCAGTTAACAGTTTCTGCACTCTACCAACTGAGCTACCCAGCCCCATGTTGGCAGCTCCCCAGTTAGTCAATGTCTTTGTTCCAGTTAACCACACATCCAATTTTTACCATGGATCCCATCAAATAAAAGACCCAACAACTTTCTTCACTAATTTAATAGTTTGCAATGGAATCAAGTTATAAGACCCCCAAAAATTGTTCATGTGTTTTCTCTGTTTTCTAAAATGTATAGTATCCACTGAACTGAAAAATAAAGCGGTTAGTTGCTATGTACCCTACTTAAAATAATTTAGATTGTGATATGCTTCAAACAAAAATAGCACCAAGAGCAAATGATTATGAACTTGTGTGCATGTAGGCACTGACTGTTAGTGGTTATATGTGACAGAAGTCTTGGCTATAGGCAACTTGGAAGTCCACAATCTTACCATTGCAGTCCAGCGGCACTTGCCCGCGTCTGGTCTTGGTGCCCCCCTGGGCCACGCCGTCTTCGTTCACGCACCAGCACTGACCAATCAGATCGTAGCACTGACGGGACTCAAAGGCACCCTCGCTGGTGCATTGTGGGACAAACAGGTCCAAGCGGTCGCTAGATAAGGCCTCCTCTCTCTGAATCTCACAAACCGTTGGCGGTCGGCCAGTGAACTCTAGTGATCCAAGAAAGACATAAGAAAAGAAACAAAATGAACAAAGAAATTGAGAGATTTTTACTGTGGCTGGCTAGTTCTAAATAAGTCTAAAATTGCCGTAATTAAGGGGCCGTTCACAATTATCAACATTTTCACAAGTGTACAAAGAGTACACTTTTTCAAGACCCCCCCCTCCCCCCTAAAAGTGTACGAAAAAAATGTTGATTTTTTTTCACACAAGTCTATATATAGACACTTGCATGTGATTTAAAGGGTTTTCATGTGACACCGGCCGTTAAAAACACGCAGTGGATACGGACTATACATGTACATGTACATACAGTACATTTTCATGTACGTGTGTAGGACAATGCCGCGCATGCTGTACACAATACGTTCATGGGATGCAATGCGGGGCCTGGCGCGGGGCGCGACCGGCTCGGCAAGTGCTTGATCGGCATCGGTTGGGGCTGTCGGCTGTGGCGACGGGCGAGTAAACAGATCGACATATTTAAAAAAAAAAAAAAACGTTATGCGGGCATTAACGGGCGAGAAAACATATCGACATTTAAAAAAAAAAAAAAAGCGTACGGCGGCCATTAACCCCCTCCCCCCCAGCGTACGGTTTGTACGCTCGTGAAAATGTTGATAATTGTGAACGGCCCCTAAGCCATCAAATTTTTGACATAGGTACAAAGAGCAAGGGGGTGCAGAGGGGTGCCTACCCCCGGGCATTGACCAACTTTTTTCAAGCCAATTTTTACTTGTGAAAGCCCCCCAACCCCCCTTCCCTTAATGAAGCGATATCTGTCTGTCATATTGCCAGTGTCAGCTTTTCCTCTGTTCCTTGTGACCTGGCTTGTGACTGACTTTTTTTATTTGACTTGCGATTTTGACTACGCCAAGAAAAGGAACAGAAACTGGTTTTTACCTGGGATATAGCACGCCCGATGACACTCAGCCTCCGTCTCAAAGCGATTGCCGTTGCCTTGGCAACCACCATACCTGAAGGTTTGACACCTCTCATCCATGACATCATAGTACCACATGGTGCTGGACCCCCTGCAGGGTCCGCTGTACTTCGGCAGTCGACATACATCTGAGAGAAACAAAAGATCCACGAAATGATAGGAGCAAAACGACGGCCGTTCTTAACAGCCACTTTGAAATCCGATGCTTTGTCGCCCATCAACCACGTACAATGTAGATAATTTAATTCGATCTAAAATATAAAAAAATATAGGAAATAACATATCCTTTGTGTTCCGAAGACTTGTTTCATGCGAACTAATCCTTGCACTTGTCAAACAGATTGTGAATGGTAACAATTTCATCACATACTCAATCTCCTCGTTGATAATTATTTCGACAATTACAATCATTAAAAAAAAGGTTTGGAGATGCATATGATTAGCTGGTGAATATGTTTAGCCGGTGACTGCCCATCCAGTGTTGCTTTAATTCTGACGGCTAATTAATCTCTTTCACAAAAAAAATTAAAGATGCACTCCCTGTGCAATTTCGAGTTTCATCCCGAAAAATAGATTCATTCTAGTAATACAAAAGTTATTCTCTCTTGAATGAGACATGGACTGAACAAAAATTTGGCCTGTGTTTAGTTATTGAATTATTACATGTACTTAGCAATTTCGAATTATCAGCTGCCAGACAATAATTCCTGTTATCGTGGGGTAGGCTGGTTCCTGCCCCACAATCAGTATTGATAATGTATGGACCAGAAACCAGTCTATGTGCAAAGCAGATCTATTTATGCCAAAAACTAAAACTCTGTTTTTTTTCATTTTTCAGAGGCTTGTAAACATCCAAAAAGGGGGGGAAAATCTGGTTGGAATAAAACATACAAGTTGAAAATTTATCAACAGAAAACCAAATCGAATTTGTCGAAGAGCACGGTGAACACAACTTCAAATTTGGGCGATTCACAATGCAGTGCGCCACCAAGAGTTTGCCATGGAGAGTCCATTTTTCAAGTTAACGGTCGACAAAACATGGCCCATTTGAATGAGTGTAGGTAGACTACTTGAACTCATTTGTTATAGATTGGGGCATATACGTTCTGCCACTTACAAAAAAACACCTCATTGATAACAAGAGAAGAAAAGGGCAAACAGATCCTTGCATCTTACGCTTACGAAACTACTGACCGGAAAAAAACAAACAATTTCAAATGTCCCGCGCGGCGAATTTGTCGACCATCTCCCACAATGCACTGAGAAAAATGAACTCTCCGTGGCAAACTCTTGGTGGCGCACTGCATTGTGAATCGCCCGAATTGAAGCCAGATACAAAGCCGAGGTTTGGAAAGCTCCCCCCCCCCCCCCTTACCATCACAATCCAGTAGTTCCTCCCCTGGCCCTCGACGCGTGGCTCCCAATTCCATTCCTTCTTCGTCCACACACCAGCAGTGGCCGATACTGCCGTGGCACTGCTGCGATGCATACTGCCCGTCCTCTGTGCACTTTGGAATGAATTCTCCCAGCAAGCCACGGGCTAGGACCATCTTACGCTTCTCTGTACAAGTTGTCGGTTCTGCAGGCGGGGAAAAATTGTTTGTTTTAAAAAAAAAAAAAAGGGGCACTTCCACGTATACTACATATTAATCAGCAAGGCACAAATATTTCTAATTTGAATGATGGCCAAATGATATCATATAATTTCAAGTTCCTGGCTCCCTGCTGTACATTACGATGCCTGTTGTTCATTTATGGTCCAATAATACAGAGAATTGTATATACTTAATGAAAAAAATTAAAGAACTTTATAGTGTTTCAAAAAATTAGTGAAAGAAGACGGATTTTATCACAAGTTGACTGACTGTCCTACCTGGGGTGATACACGTCTGCTCGCAAGTCTCCTGATCATTAAACTGGTTCATGTTGCCTTGGCAACCACTGTAGGTGAACGTCTCACACACCCCGGCCTCGACATTGAAGAACCACTTCTGGATGTTGTCTGGGCACTGGCCTCTAAACTCTGGCATGCTGCACACATCTGCTCATATGGGAACAAAAGACGTGTCATTTTATGTGACGATCAATCAGAATTGGATCAAGAAAAATGCAACAGGCCTTCATTTCCTGCAATTTACAAGTAGCTGATGTAGGATCATTCCAGGGATTGACTCCATCACAAGTTCAGTCACAAATAAATCACAAGTCCAGTCACAAGTAAATCACAAGTCCAGTCACAAGTAACAGTGGATGAACAGTAACAAAGGAATGCCTTTGTCAAAACTCATTTGAATAGCTTGTGAGTTGAATTGGGACTGGAGGACTTATGACGGACTTGCAGGGACTTGCAGAGACCTGTGATGGACTCGACTTCATCCCTGCTGCAATCCTGTTTTAGCTTCACTGTGTATTGAGGAATAAGCTGACATTCAGCCCAACAGTATCCAGTTGGCACTAATTGTGACTATACGTAGTTATTGGATTTTTTTTTTTTTGACGCATGCAGTTTTAATTTGGAAATTTTCTTAACAATAGTGGTTTCATTCATGATGCTTTAAATTGCATTCCTGTTTCAAAGAATGAGGAATGACATAGAGCAAGATAGCATACAAGCTAAAAGGTGGCCTCCTTGAGGCAACAATGGAGTAAATACAATATGCTAGGCATTCTAGCAAAAAAATGAGACAGAACTGGACAGAGGTTCAAATGAGGATTTGCAGGTATTAGAAAAACAAGAAGAAAATTCTCTTCAGAATACTGTTTGTTGCCCTTCAATGGGACATTCCCTCGACAAGTTGTGGTTGTTTAAAATTAACATTGATCGACACACCAGAAAAAAGTAAAATACTGAAGAAAAAAAGGCATTCACAGTTTTGAGTTTTGTAGCCGTGAAAATGAAAGATGCCTTAAAAACAATTTTATTCCACGACTTTTATACTGTTTCTTTAAAACATGTGTAGCAAGACATTACACAGATTACAAAATATCAATCAATCTGAAAATTGAAAAAACAATCGGCCTGTGCCCAGTTCTATCTCATTTTGCCCAAACGCCTTAGGTATAAGCTAAGGAGTCAACACAATGTAACACAATATAAAGCAATGTAATAGGCAAGCAAATGAATATTGAATAGCTCACCTTGGCAGTCCAAGGGCTCATTCATGCGGACTCTAGTCCCTCCTTGTTCAATGCCGTCTGGGTGCACGCACCAGCACACACCGACCAGCTCATAGCACTGCTTGGGTCTGAAGGACCCATCCTCCTCACACTGAGGAATGAAGACGCCTGGCAGCGTGTTGGCAAGCGCCTCCTTCCTCTGAATCTCGCACATGGACGCAATGAGAGTGGTGGTCTGGGGCGTTGTGGAGGGCTCCCTGGGCGTGGTCGAGTCTGGCGTAGTGGATGCTGCAGGTGTTGTGGATGCCGCAGTTGAGCCAGGACTCACGGTTGAACTGGACCACCCGGTGGTGGACGGCAAAGCTGAAGAAGGCTCGGGTGTGGTGGACGGGGAGGATGTTGTCGCAGACGATGCACTTGTGGTGGATGAAACCGTTGCAGGCTCCTCAGGTGACTCTGTGGGGGTGACTGACTGGGTGGTGCCTTGAGGTGGCACTGTGGTTGGTTCTGGTTGGAAATCTAAGATGTTGGAAAAGTCATTCCAACGGAGCTCAATTTTCTTATATCAATGGGTACTTTCAAAAGATGGGTAACGTTCACAATACTTTGAACCCCTAAATTATCACACAGCAGCCACAAAGCTTTAGAGCTGAAACTTACAAACTAACAGCATTTCAAACATTTTTGGAAACAAACAAAATGTTGAAGATTTAAACAATCTGATCATACAGTTAAAAGTGTTTTTCAGAAAAGATATGTTTTTGTGAGGGTTTGGAAAGGTAAAAGAATTTCACCTCTTATAGGAAACGCTGCGGGCATACCACATTATACACTGAGAGAAGTGTATACTAAAGGGTTAGGCCATACTGATTCTTGTTATTTGTTTGGTAGAGGCATTTGAGGCTACAAGAATGTCCAGGAATGGACCAAAGGGTACATACAAGTGTAATATGCGGAAAAACCGTAGACATAACATTTTGTGACGGGGATGTGATCCACATTTTGGCCTACCTGTGCAAGTCATTAAACAGGCTAGACGAGTCTGGAAGCGGTTGGCGTTGCCTTGGCAACCACCATAGATGAATTTGTCACAGGTTCCCGTCACCGCATCGTAGCCAAACACAGGGTAGTAGCCCCGGCAGGGACCGGTCACCTTTGGCAGACTGCACACATCTGAAAGACAATCATCATTATTACACCTACAGCATATTTATGAGCTTAAGGCAATTGAAGAGTTTACTTTTAAAACGTGACAAACCCCATTTTGTTACCTTTTAAGAATCCTGCACTCTCCTAACTGTCCAAAGTCAGGTTTGACGTAGCCCAGGTTGGACGACATCTTTATTGCATTACAACTGACGTCCAGGGTATAAATTCTACCACCATAGCGACAAAATTATAACAAATTTTTTTTCATATTTTTACCTGATGGAGGAAGCTGAAATTTCGCTCACATATTTTCTGTGTCCAGAATTGTACCTGCGCTGGGTTTAGAAAAGGCAAGTATGTCCGTGGGCGGCGTGTTTACCGCAAATAAACCGCAAGTTTTACGCTTTCGTTGAAAACATTTTCAGTACGAACTCCCCGCGTGAAGACGTACACGCGCGTGCCGTTTGCTGCCGCTTGCTGCCGTGGCGGCAGCATGCTATGGGTGCATGCACGCGCATGCGTAATCTTCACGCGGGAAGTTCGTACTGAAAATGGTTTCAACGAAAGCGTGGGATTGCGGTTTATTTTCGGTAAACACGCCGGCCGCGGACATATTTGCCTTTTCTAAACCCAGCGCAGGCACAATTCTGGACACAAGGAATATGTAAGCGAAATTTCAGCTTCCTCCATCAGGTACAAATATGCAAAAAATGTGTTATAATTTTTTCGCTATGGCAGGAGAGATTCATACCTTGGACTCCGTTGAGTGTACACAACGGAGTCCAACCTGGGCGAGGTTTGACAGGCTTTATATAGTTAAACACAATTTAAGAAGACAATATAGTGAAAAGCGAAGTTTGGAAACAGCTGTCATATTGATTTTATTCTTCAAACTTTTGATAAATGTGCAAATGTTTCACTTTTTCAAATGGATAATTGGTGTTTAGAAATATTTCTCGCTTGAACTTGCTCCTTGGCAAATCCCATACAAAGAAAAACAGATGTTACCTTCACAGTCGACCCGTTCCTCTCCTGGTCCCCGCCTGGTTCCCGTCAGTTCCTCTCCATTCTCATCCACACACCAGCAATAGCCCGTCCCGCCTTGGCACTGGGTTGGCTCATACAGGCCCTCCTCGGTGCATTGTGGGATGTAACCGCCGATCAGTCCCGACGAAAGAGCCTCCTCCCGTATGACACGGCAATCTTTGACTGAATTCATTGACATTCAGAACACTTTTGGTTAATTTGTACCCCAACTCCGTCATGATTAAGAATTCGCTTGGAATCTTCCTGAATCCTCCCAAGTCCACCCGTCTCCTTATTGGTCGAAAGTGCATCATATGGTATTCACGTTTTTACTATTTTACTGTGCACTATCTCAGTGTATAACTATCGCAACTCTATTCTGAAAAATGATTCTGACAAATATGAGTAGTAACAGCAGCCCAATGCTATTAGCAACCACAGTCTGTATCCTTGTACAGTGCACATTTGTTTTCCTAACACAATGATACCGGTAGGTGCAAACATTTCAACAAATGATTTTTAACAAAGTGCAAATAAATTTTTTGACTTATTCCAATTGAAATAAATGAACATTTAAACATTGGTTTGGGTTTATTTGACTGAATATGACAATGAGGTGTATAAAACTGTCTGCTTTAACTTGTGGTATGGTTAAACTATTTTTTTCCCCGATGAAATAAAATGCTCCAGGGATCAGGTTGGGTTTACTATACTTCTGAAGCAGTCACAAATTTTTATTGAGACCGATTATTACGGACTCCGTGCGCAGGTACCCCCCTCAACAGTAAGGGGAGACCACTAGGAGAGACATTCCAACGCATTGCCGACAACGTCTGTTGCTCACGCATAGACGCTATGCCTATGTGCACATTCAGAAAATATAATAGTCGTACGTACTTTGCGCCATACGCGCGGGAACCAGTTAAGCGCATACGGTGTGAACCATCAACTAGGCTCTTAACCAGTTCACGTCGGATGACTTGTATACACGCAAAGGTTTTTGCGGTATTCGGAATGGATGACGGATGTACACGCAACGAGCGAGGATGAAAAATATCTGT
This sequence comes from Patiria miniata, assembly GCF_015706575.1. NCBI lineage: Eukaryota > Metazoa > Echinodermata > Asteroidea > Valvatida > Asterinidae > Patiria > Patiria miniata. The sequence goes on from NW_024037073.1 coordinate 13,270,482, forward strand.
CAGTGACCTGCTTGTAGCAGGCAAGGATGGAAATATCAGGGTGTGCTACCCACAGATGACGGCCTGGACCCGTCTAGCATCGAGGTTCGTGAAAAACAATCCCGCGCCTGGATCCAGTCAATGTCAAAATAATCCCTGCGCGATCTGGTTAAACGTGCAGCCCACCAACACAAAGACCCCACATACTGAAATTTGTATTCTTCTGGAGACATTTCTTTGTTATCGTGTAGTAAAGTTTTTGAGTTTGAAAGTGAAGTTTCAAAATGCTCTTATTTTAACTAGAATTGATTTCCTTGGCTAAAATTTGGACTTAATATCCCTTTTCTAAAACTCTTCCATTTGCGAAGATCAACCCACCTTGGAAATTCCTAGTTTTTGAGTAAAATCCATATATCTATTTCGTGAAAATCTTGTGGAGACGTATTCATCTATAGAAATTGCCCTGTGGAGATGTATACAATCTTTTGTTCCCTCTTGTACACACGTCTCCAGAGGGCACGGTGTATCAGATCATCCTCACCTGTGCAGTCGGGCACTCCCTCCCCAGGTCGCTTGCGCGTGCCGTCTATTTCCTCTCCCATGTCATTTGCACACCAGCAGTGGCCCGTGTCACCGTAGCACTGGATCTGTCTGTAGTCGCCTGCCTCGGTGCATTGTGGGACGTAACGGATATGGCCCTCGGGCTCCTCCCTGGCAAGTACGCTGTTCCTGTGCAGCTGGCAGCGTGTTGGTTCCTCGTGGGCATCTGAAGGATGAAATAAATCCAGGGGAAGAATTTTACAATGGTGTAAACACTGTATGGTTTGCAAAGTTGTATTTTAAGTCAATCACAATGAGTGAGTTCGGTATTCCAACTGTGCATGTGCACATCATGGTTTGCCGATTTTTCTTTCGGGGTAAAAATGTCATCATACACGTGCAAAAGCATAGTGGGGTACCAGCAAATTTAAAGAGATCATTGGTTTTCTGAAGTATAACATTTTGAAAAAAACTTTGGACAGCGAAGTGTTTCAAGGTGTCTTGTGTGTCAAAACTTTTGTGCGAAAGAAATTTCCATCTCTTTTCGATTGCAAGAAAAATCGCACAGAATGCAGATTTTGTTACCACATCCCCCATAGCCTTGTGTGCATTTATCTGCCGCGTTTATCCCGGAAAGAGAAATCGTCAAATCTTGCTGTGCATCAGACTACTTTGGAATACCGAATTGACTTGTTGTAATCACAGGCCAAGGCAGTAAACAGGGAGTGAACAATGACAGTATCCACTGTTTGAAGTGATCTTAATAAATACCTTGGAGAGTTGATGGTTCCTGATTGGTTGAGACTCGATCACGTGGCCGGGCATTAACGGTGATAATGGACCGGTTTCAAAGATCAAGCGAATAAATGGCCCCTGAACCAGCATTGATCAAGCCCCGTTCAGCCCCATGCAAGCCAATGATTGGTCAAAATATAGTAACAGTCCTGCGGTAGCTTGTAACAATAGAGCACTGCACATGCGCTCAACCCCCATCGCGTGAGACCAACGCGCGCGTACGCAACACAGTTGCTAGGGATGCGTGCGTGCGTGCGCGCGCGTAAGGAAGTTTTGAAACGACATCGTACAGCAGTGCAGTATATACTGAGGATGTTTACGACGAAAGCGTAGATCTACGATTTATTTTCTTTGAACACTTCACCCACCGACATATTTACCTTTCCTAAACCAAGCATCTTTGTAATTCCGGACACAAGGAATGTGTAAACGAGATTTCAGCTTCCTCCATCAGGTAAAGATATGAAAACATTGTTGTAATTTGTTTCGCTACGGCAGCCAGTTTCTGTTGAGTTTACGTCGTTATAGCTGTTCAAAGCTAAAATATGGCCCATGAACATGAACACAAAAAAGTCTGGAAATATCGCCGAAAGAAAGTCACAAAATTGGAGCATTTTAACTGTTTATTTCGTTAAAAAGGTATTTATTAATGGGAATAACAATGTGAGGATCCGGTCTTCACTGCGTGATAATGACCGGGTGTGGGGGTGACCGCTGTTAATGGACCGAGACGAAGTCTCGGTCCATTAACAGCGGTCACCCCCACACCCGGTCATTATCACGCAGAGAAGACCGGCTCCTCACACTGTTATTCCCTTAGTAATGAATCAGGGGCAGTGGACAAATATGATTCACTCAATGAGACGACTAGAGATCTCACCATTGCAAGCGTCAAAGTCCCCGTCCTGTGGCATCTCACTGAGGACCTTCAACACTTCCCCGGTAGTCTCATTGACGCACAGGCACTGGGGTACGCCGTCGCACTGAACGCGCACAAACAGCCCGTCGGGGGTGCAGATAGGCTGGTAGTCGCTGGTAGCTGATCCCGCTTCTATCTGGTTGGCTAGAGATGGGCACGGGCCCTGGGGACCTCCTGGCACAAAGACAGAGAAACAGTGGCATACATGGACAGGGGGATGTTTGGACTAAACTACAGCATGCACTAATCCACTGAGTTTCAAATTGTGATATAGTGTTATTAGCCAATACCAATAATGATTACATTATTTGGAATGAAAAGCAGTGAAATACACAGAAAAAAATTACATAGTTTATTTAGTACCAGAGAGGCGTTGCTCTATTTATTAATTAATCTATTGATACCAACAATAGTTGTTCTAACAAATATAAAAGGTGTTGAACTGAAATGCGTCCTATGATCATTTCTTAACCAATTAAATTTCAGAATCTAATACCATGCTTTAACCCATTACCACCTGTACTACATTGTATTACATTGTGTTTATTCACTGAAGAATCAATGAAATCACAGAAATGCTCAGGCGATTTTGTGCGTTATAGTGAGTAATAGGCAGGGCGATTTTGGACGCTACAGTGATAACCCTCCTGCTGTTTAAAAGGTCACAAACGGTCTATAAGTTTCCTTCCACTTCCCCTAGTGTACTTTTAACAAACCAATGGGCCACTTGACCAATATTGACCTAAGTAACAGCATGGCTCAGAATGCATGTTTCCATAGGAGGATTCTAATACCATGCAGTGTTTATGTTTCTTTCAATCACACTGGATTGTTTAGCTGAGGAGTTGCAAATGCTTACCGTCGCAATTCGGCGCGCCCGTGCCTGGTCCTCTTCGTGTTCCATCGATCTCTTCCCCGTTTTCGTTGACGCACCAGCAATATCCTGTGCTGCCATAGCACTGGACGGTCTCATACTCGCCTGTCTCGGTGCACTGTGGGACGTACCGGCCCGGCGGCGATTGGCCGTTCTTCCCCTGGACCTGCTTGAGGTGTCGCTGGCAGGTGGTCAACATGCGGGGGCGCAGCGCTGACACGCAAAAAGAAAAAGGAAAGCAGCTCATACCATGAATGATTCATAATTTGGATTGACAAATCACATACAAGTTTGATTCAAGACTCAAGTTGTTAACATTTCGCGTTTCCTTTTTTAATAGAGCCCGAAAGTTCACCCCTGGTGGCACTTCCGGAACCCTCGAATAGGAAAATCTACTTGCAAAAATTCTAAAACGTGCAATTATTTTTGGTACATTTCTTACGAAAATCACCTGCGAAAAAGGCCTTTGTAAAATTGTTACTAACATCTCAATTTATGGAAACTGAAAGATCGCCTGACATGAAAGAGATATAACATGCCAAAAATTGACCTTTCACTTAAAAAAATCTTAACTACATGTGGACTAGTGCAACTCGGTGTACTCGGACAAAGATGAAACGAAAATGCTGGATGTGAAAGGACGTAAGTACATATTTGTTTTTACCCATCTCCAAGTGATTTCTTCGACTTTTTTCTTGAGGAATACCAAGATAAAAATTCCAACATGAATGTTTTTTTTGGGGTGATTGCGGTTAGAAATCATGCAGTCTAAATTTATAGCAAGAGAAAGGGCAACCCAATGTAAAATGCCCATAGGTGGGCCGCGCGAGGGGTCCGGAAACTCGCCGCATGACCTTTGATTTTCAGGCTCTGTTGTTTATTGGTCAGGTCACTACATGGAGGAGGGGGCGGGAGTGTTTCAAACGTCCCACTCTACTGCAGTGTTAACTTTGTTCCCACTCCAGAAACACTTTAAAATTTCAAATTCAAATTAGGTTTTGCCCTTCACCAACGTTTAAACACTGCACTCAGTGTGTTACCTCCCGAGTGAAAGTTGGAGAAAAAAAAAAAGTCGGTTAAGGGCAAAACCTAATTTGAATTTGATTTATATCACCCCGACGCAAAATTCCATCTTATAATAGTTTATGCGGTACCTGCCGCTATGTACATCAGATTCGAACCAGCCAACCGATCCCGTTAGCTCGGTGGTCGAGTGGTAAGAGCAGGAGGTCGTGGGTTCGAGTCCCAGCCGAGTGACTTTTCCCAACTTTCACTCGGGAGGTAACACACTGAGTATACAGTGTTTAAACGTCGGTGAAGGGCAAAACCTAATTTGAATTTGATTTATATCACCCCGACGCAATATTTCATCTTATAATAACTTTGAAACTTGTAATGCCAACACCAAATCGCAATGTTCTTCACTTTGGCCTCATATTACAAATTTGCAAATTTGAAAATAAAAAAAATAATAATTAAAAGTTGCCAATTGAGTGTAGACCAACCTTCGCAATCGGGACGTTGGACATGAATGCCTGGTGCTCGCCGGCTACCATTGATCTCATGACCGTCCATGTCCACGCACCAGCAATAGCCCGAGCTACTGTGGCACTGCATGGCTTCAAAATGGCCGTCCAAGGTGCATTGTGGGATGAAGGCCCCCAGCCTACCCTGGGCCACATAGGTTGCATAGTTTCGGCTTCGTAGACACTTGGTAATGGCTGCAGAAACGTGACAAAACAAAAGCATTTCATAATTAGGCATTTTTGACACATGGCAGACCATACCAGGGCGCACTTTTTGGGTTGGGTAAATTCTACTGTATTTACCCAAATGTATCCCATCTATCATGTCTGCCATGCATGTGTATGTCAAAAGGCTAATGACATTTATTTGTCTTTTTGGGTGCATTCAATTAGCTCACCCAAGGCAACTCGGGTAAGTCAAAGCCGGCTGAGCAAACACTCAAAGGCAGACTATCACGATTGTCACGTGACTTCCATAGCCAAGGCCGTACGCATTGACAAAACGCTCTTTTTGACTGAGTCTTATTACTTCAGTGAGATCTGCTGCTTTTCCCTCAATCACAAAAAGTAACAACGTCTGGCTGGAATTATAGCATTGAAATCAATAAATAATTATGAATAAGACTTCAAGTAAAGTGGATTTGGGTCTTCTTAATCTTTTCAGCTTTTCGCCATATTTGTCTGCTTCTTGGAATGAACAACGCATGCGGGTGACGTATTTCCACCACTGACTCTTCCCCACAAGCAGGACCGGTCTGTGGTGGCTGGTCAGGGTGAGCACCGAGAATGACGTCCGAGCTAATCGAACGACACGGGGCTAACCCGAGTTGACCCGGGTGAGCTAATCTAACGCACACTTTAATTTTCAGTGCATTGAACAGGCAATTTGCACCCTGAGACCAAATACACATATTCCAGAAAAACAAAATGAATTGTACCTTGTGGTCCGCACTCCTGGTCACAAGCCTCTTGTGTTTCAAAGCGGTTGTCGTTGCCTTGGCAACCACCATAGACAAATGGCTGACAGATGCCCACTGTAGAGTTGTAACCCCATGTAGGAAAGTAACCAAAGCATGGGCCAGTCGTGACAGGCAAGGAACACTTTTCAGCTGTAAAATTAACACAAAAAAAGGAAGGTTTTTTTATTAAAGTTTTAAGAATTGTGAAGAACTTCGGTATGTTTTTCACAAAAACTGGATTATGTCTGTTCCAAGTATCGTTCAATACCATACACCCAATGTATCGATTATCCTTAGTCAAAGAAGCAATCATAAGTTTGTAAAGGGTTACATCTTTCACGTAACTCATCTTTTACTTTACAATCTTTTACATTACAAAAGTAAAGTGCACAGGGTGTGTGATGTGTCCGGTTCCGAAAGTTTGAAGAGAGCACTTCATGCCCAAAAGGAAATATCTCACAGAAACCACAGGATACACTGTGATTATAAAATCCATTTCTTGCAGATAAAACCACAACTTTTATCTGTTTGAATTAATGACAATGTTAAGACAAAGAAAAAAATTGTTGACTGTGATGTGGGACATGGGTGTCAGACACCCCAAAAGATGCATTTTATCCCGGGCTTCGCCTTGGGTGCCATGAGACCCTTGGATGTAAATCACACCAAGTCCCACATCAGAATTTGTTTAGATAATTTAGTGCGAGTACACCTACCACCGTATGATACACAGGCCTGTGTGCAGGTAGCCTCTGAGTCAAACCTGTTGTCATTGCCCAGGCATCCTCCATATAGGAATTGCTGGCAAGTGTTTCGTTCAGTGTCATAGTGCCACTGTGGGATGGACTCCCTACAGGGTCCGTGGTCCTTGGGCAAGCCACACACATCTGTTGAGAATGACCAAAGAATGAATGTAGGTGAAAGACATTCCCTGCTCTAGCAACGTGTTCTGGCTTCAAACCGTTGGTAACCGACGTGGTTATACATCTCAGGAATGGAAATACGAAGCGAATTTGACATCATGACACACAAGGGTTAAATATTCACAAAGTTGAAATAGCTGTACAAATAATTGCCACGACATCAAACATTTTTATGTTTGTTTTCACACAATGTTTGAATTGAACTATATATTCAAGATTTTTCTCTGAAGCTTGGGCCATCCAACAGTGGGCCATATTGTTTTTTCCATCTGATGAATAGTTTCATTGCAGTACCCACTGCTACATCGAACCAGCCAACCAATCTCGGCTAGCTCGAGTGGCATGACGTCTGCACTAGAAAGCAGGAGGTTGCAGATTTGAGTCCACCCGAGTGATTTTTTTTCTCACTTTCACTCAGAGAGTAACACACTGAGTTATCAGTGAAGGGCAAAACCTAATATAGAATTTACATCATCCCGTTGCAAATTCCATCTTATGAACAGTGCAATACTGCTGTACTTTCACTGTGACTTTAGATCCTGCTACAAATTGCTTAAGTGTAGCCTAGCTTACAATAAGAAAAAAAACACTATAATTTACAGGAATGAATGTTTCTCTGATGCTATGTGTGACCAAACTGAAACCTAGTGCAAAAGACCAAATGCCCATAAGACATATTTATTGTGCGCTGTTTGGTTCTTTAACTAACTGACCGATTCATAAAGTGTTGATAGTATACAACTATTGAGTGGCTCAGAGTGAAATGGGAGGAATATTATCGCAAGGTAAAATCTGGACTTTTCCATTTCACGAGGCGAAGCCGAGTGAACTGGAAAAGTCCAGATTTTACCGAGCGATAATATTCCTCCCATTTCACAATTTAAAGCCACTCAATATTTGTTTTATAAAACTGACATATAGATCTTTGTCATTTGATATATTTGCACTTTTATTTCAATACAAAATTGATGGGAAATGTATTTCTCTCTTCCAAACCAACCCTTCACGAAAATGTTTGAACCCCACTCTGTAGCGCTGGCTCTTTGGAACAATACGCACTACGCGCAACGCTGAATGCGCACACCAGCATGCCTTTGCACCATAGAGCTATATTAAATTACTAGAGTGCTATCTCCTCATTCTTGCGCGCGGAGACGCTTTGAAGCCGCTCTGGGCGCAGACATTTTGAATTTATGTGCGTGTTTGTAGAACACAATCAAAATAGATGGATTGAATTTTAAAAGTGTACTCTAAATGCAACGCGCAAGTAGATACGCAAACAACTTAAGCGTGTCATGACGGTTCAAAAAAATGTCACGGCGAAAAGCACATGCACAGCGGAGGGACGCGCACACGTTGTGCTGTTTGCGTACAGCAAAGTGAAACGCTCATTTGCTGATCATGCGTTTCAGTTTTGGGGGTATTGGCTTCGATGACGCACCGGTATGGAATACAAACGCAGATATGCAAAAAGCTGTACAAAAGCCGTACACAATTTTGAGTTTTCCATAGGTTTGTGCACAAACATGGATGCGCCCATCAGGCATTACTTTGTACATCAAGTTTAGCGCTCTAGTAATTTAATATAGCTCTATGCTTTGCACACAAATACCGCGTCTTGGAACAAGAAAGATCCTAACTGTTCAATAGTATTTCCCATTCCCCATGGGCGGATAGTACTTTTTGAGCCCCGGCGTGAATGGGAGTAATAAAGAATGTCACATGATGCGAGTTCCACCTATCAAATGACACGGATATGTATGTCGGTTATATAAGACGCAATAACAAAGCATTACCGACAATGACTCCCACGGTCTCTCTCTCGTCTGGCACCCTGTCAATCACAGCACACCGTTCCTCGCAGATGGCAAGATCCTCAAATCGGTTGGGGTTCCCAAGGCAACCGGTGTAGTTGAACTGCTCACACTGCTGGGTGCGGATGTTATAAAACCAACGAACATGGATTTCAAAACAGTTGCCGGGGTCTTGTGGTAGAGTGCAGGGATCTGAACACAGAGACATGAATTGTGATATTTTTAAATATAGAAAGCTGCTTATATGCGAACAATTTTTCATTACAAATGTGCCAATACAAACTGTGTAGGCCGAAATCTACCAGTTGGACCTATGACTGACTTTGTAAGCTGCGCCTGAGCTATGACCGTTTGGAACATTTCAGTCGCCGATTTTGGCAAACTGAGTAAAACTGCAATGATACAAAGACGATCAACGTCAGTCGGCGTTAACAAAAAAACCTACAGTCACAAGAGTAGAAAAAAACTACTGCACCATGATGGAACGTGACCCCAACGGGTGGGAATGAATCGCAGTTACCTGTGTGAAGTTAAGACGTTCGCGCGTATCCGGATCATCTAATTTTATTGTGAATCATCGTCGCCCGTGGGTGACATGAGCATGGTTGTGATTAGTCTTTGTCAAGATGCCACTTGTCCCACGATAATCACATATGATTTCTCAATTTTTTGACCCGAGCCTGACGTTTGTGCGTGATGGCGACAGTTCCAACCTGGCGCAAGCAAATCGCAGGTCGACCCAAGGCCGGCTTTAGGGTTCTCACAATTATGACTAAGATTATGACTAATAATTCTATTTCCCTTAAAATGCAAAATTTATAAAGACAATATTTATGAATTAAACTCAGAAAATGAAGCTAAAAATCAAACTGAGTAATGTGTATGCGCTTTCCAATGAGAGTCATAAAGATGATGTTTTCAGATTGTTGTTTTTCACAAAATCATGAGAAACTTCAATAGGGAATGGAATACCACATTTGTAAGTTCGTTTTGTTCAAGTAACTCGATCCGACCCATACCATTGCTCAAGGTGCCACACTTGATGTCGCACTCTTCCTGAGTGCGGAACTTATTCATGTTGCCGTGACAACCCCCGTAATTGAAACTCTCACACCGGCTCGTTTCTGGGTTGTAGTAGTAGTTACGAATGCCCGCCTTGCACGGCCCAACCTCCGCGGGTAGGGAACACAATTCTGTAAGGAATCAAATACAAGGAACTTTTGGTTTTGTCAAAACAAATGCAAGGGCCGATTTCAAAAAACTCGTCTCATCTTGCCACTCATCTCAGGATTTAAGACGGGTCCCCGCTCTAAGATTGATCTTAGCTAAGACGTGTCCTAAGGCCGATTTCACTGAAGCCGTCTTAATAAGCAAGACGCATCAAAACTTCCAATTTGATGGCTGTTTCATGTTTCTTTTTACTGCTTGACGAAACAGTTGTTGAAAAGAAATGGGCAAAACCATCTTCCCACGCTTGTGTACTAGAACACAAACTTTCGCCAGAAAAAATACTCCAATCAATAAATACCACGCGCAAGGTTGGTCTACACAAGGTACTTGTTCTTGTTTTCCATTTCATCACTCTATTTAAAAAAACTGGACTAGGTTCTGGCGATAATTAAAGTTTGTAAATAAGCTACTTTGATTAAAACTGCCCTTGTATCAGAAATCTTTTCAAATCTGTTTCTACCTCGGTTTTCTTCCTCTAAACTACAACTCTACGCCGCCACTCGTCTTTAATGGCAATGATTTCCAGACGATATACAAATTAACACACGCAAGAAAAGACCCTCAGACCGATCTTAAGTTAAGATGAGTTCAGCCGCCTTGCAAAGGAAGTTAAGTCATGTTGAACGCGTCTTAAGGATGCGTTAAGACGAGTCACACTTCCTAAGACACGTCTTAGCATTTCGTGAAATATGTACGGTCCAACTGACCACTGTACCTTCTTGCGTCATGGGTTCCTGCTGGATAGCACACACTGACTGGCATTCTAGTAAAGTGTCAAAGCGATTGGCGTTGCCTTCACAGCCACCATACCAGAAATTAGTGCAGCGCTGGTAGGAGATGTCAAAGTACCACTTGAGCACAAAGGCAAAGCAAGTACCAGCATCGAAGTCCATTTCACAGGTTTCTACAAGGCAAAAACAAATGTTTGAGTTGCAATAAAGGCTCCTTTTCAAAACCTTTCCACGATTGATAAAACCCGCAATGCCAAAAGACAGCAACAGACAAATCCAATATCCACACATTATAAATCAGGTGAGATTCAACCAGATGTTACACACACAAAGGACTCTTGAGGTCATTACTCAGTACAGATATGATGTACGCTTGTACTCAATTCTATCTGTGTGATCATTGTTAGTTTCTCTCTGTCAGTGTCCAGAGTTTCCTTACGCCGTCCGGAATTTGGGGGATCTCCTGATTTTAAAAACATTCACACAGTATTCTCAGTCATAGCTTGAGCAACCCTGAAACATTTGCCCTTCTTCAAAAACATGATCTGTGATTTTTTTTATGTTTTGGATATCAGATTAAAGCCAAGAGTTTTTTCTTTCAAATACTGGAAAAAACCATGAAAATAGCACATTGGGTTGCTTAGAAAATGCCAATTATGTAACACAACTCCTTTTTGGTCAATTTCACTTAATCTGATATTCAAAACATAACAGTTCACAGATCACGTTTTTTCGTAACCCTGTACTTCAACACATGATGGTCTGAGCACTGTACCTATACTTGATTATTTGTTTATTCAAATTTGATTCAATTGGGATTTAATTTTGACAATATCGTGGATTAATCAATAGGTTATGATGATTTGAAACTTGAACCCTGAGACGTGTTTACATTTCTGGTTCTCAATGGAATTGCTTTTTGTATTCCAGGGACCCACTGACATAAAAGAACAATGATTCTTCAAATGAGGTTTTTGTTTTTGCAACAGCCCTCCAGTGTGCCAGTCTTCCCCCCCCCCCCCCCCCCCCCGATCTGCATCGACCGACGGAATGTCAATGCTCACCCAACGTTTCTCCCTCGCATCCCTGTCCATCTGGTCCTGAGGCTGCGGTTGTGCCATTTGCACAGCAACCAAAGGTGGAATCAGCACAGGTAGGGGTGGCAGTCGAGGAAGGTACAGTAGTAGGAGATTCACTCGTACTGTTTGACAAAGGAAAGGCAAAACTAACCACTGTTTCATGAAATATTATAAGTTATCCCGCGAGCGCGAGTGGAACACGGAATAATGTAGTGCATCTGTGTCCCATGGTATGTGGGACACAGACGCACTACATTTTCCATGTTCCACAAACGCGAGCGCGATAACGAATTTATCTTTAAGCAAACTTGACGCACAGTAAAGATGGAACACGGATGCTGTAACACAAACTTTTCAGCGGTTATCCAATCGCACGTGCGTGTTGTACGGAATGGCGCTCGCATCTTAGAAAAGCGCGGAGTGCGGTATGGACCGAGGCCGTGCTACATGGTTATATGTAGCACGGCTTGTTGCCATGGATCGACCAATCATTATCGAGGATTCAAGTTTACTTGAGGATAAGAATATTAATTCATATCGCAGAAAATCTGATGAGTATATGATGCCATGCGACGATGAACTTCCCAATAGGCTTATCACCCAGCTACCATCGGAGTCAAACATTCATCATCACGCGACTGACTATAAACCGACCTTTAGTTTATCACACGTACACCATGATCAGGGTATTGGGGAAGCGTTTAATCCGAGCAGTAACGTACATGGTGAATGAACAATAACTGACCTGGTAACACAGCCATTCTGGTCTGGTCCGGTCGCCTCAGTGATTCCATCTGGACAACACCCATGGGTTGAGCTCTCACAATCCCCTAAATCCAATCAAACCAAAATCACATTCACATATTTGTCCAACTTGATAAAAAACAGGCACTGTAATCCCATGGACCCCAGGAAAGCTCCGTGTCCAAGACAAATAGCATTAACTGTTGCGGTGCGCAATGGACAGCACAAACCAGAAGTAGAGTGTGAACTGTCAGACAAGGGACTGTTTCAACTCATTCAGTGATTTTTTTTTTTGTCAACAAGAGTCGCACCATTCTGGAGCCCCTGCCTGAAATAGATATGAAACTTGATTAAAACGACACCAAATTCAATTCAATTACAATGTTTATTTCCATGTTGTAGTGAATTCCTCCCTTTCTTGTATTAAATGGTCCAACCATAAGACCGGTGTGTGGCAAATAAAAAGACTTTGCTACGCGTAGAAGACACACGTGTTTCTTTTCATCCTTACTCGCAGCTGGTATGCTGAATTGCGAAGGACGCGGCTACAACGTGGTCGGGCCGCTGGCACGTAAAGGCGCCTGTGGCTGCCGGCCACATCGACCCATATATGACAACGGAGCACAGCCTGAGATCTAAAGTGTTTGATTTTTCCGGAGGGAGGAAAACCGGAGGGCCCGGAGAAAAACCCTCGTGGCACAGGAGAGAACCAACGCACAACTCTACTCACATGTGGTCCGCGGCCAGGATTCGAACCGTGGTCACCTTGGTGAGAGGTGAGCGCTTTACGCACAAGCCACCCATGCCACCCCCTAAAGTGATTAAATGGTCAAGGTCTGATGACAGTTAGACGGTATTCTAGTGAACAGAGAAGTGAACAACTTAGCTAACCTTCTCCACCATCGCAGGGCTGGGTGTTGCAGTACTCTTGCTCGATTGGCTGGCTCGTCATGTCACACTGGGAACCGTCCAATGAAGTCCCGTCCCTGAAACACAGGATCTGCCGTGTCCTCTGTCCTCCCCCACACTTGGCTGAACACTAATCAAATACAATCGAAAAGTTAAAATTAAGCTCTTCTGGTGATGCACTGTGATTCAGCACAAGAAAAATGGCTTGAATTGTTAAGATGGAGTAAAAGCTGAAGACAACGGGCTGCTGTATCTACTCAATGTTAATAATGACATAATGACGTCAGGCTCTGTCTATATGTGCATTTTCCTTTGAGCCAGGTGTGGACGACAGCCTCCATTTACACTGTAAATAAAGCATGACGTCATTATGTCTCGGACCTAAGACAGTGGAATAGGTAAAAAAAAAAATGGTTATGTGGAAAAATGAAAAATCGACAACATATTCGGCATAGGGTGTGGGCCGTCGAAGCCTGGAACATTACCTAGGGTCTATGGTACGTGTATGTATTTGCCTCACGATACCCCAAGAAAAAATGGCAATTGCTTTTTTTCCATATAAACCATTGATTTGTGCTGTGTTTCATACCAATAAAAATCGTCGCGTCAGTGCAACAAGGTCATAACTCATTCTGCAAAAAAGCCGTATCTTACGCAAATACCGGTAGCTCCGTCCAACAAGGTCGTATCTCGCGTATCGCGACGTCAATGGACTTTGTGTGTACATCTGGGTTGTTTAATCGAGATACGACCTTTTGACATTGAAAACTTGTGTTTCACGTACATGACGCGACACGCCATTTAAGGGGATACAACCTTGTTGCACGGACGCGACGAAATAATAAAGACAGAGAAACCTTCATGGTAAGACCTCAAAAGTTCTGCAATTCAAAAGGATTTTTTTGTTTTTAATCCGGCAATCCGGTAAAAATCTGGAGAAATCTTATCCTTGATATGCAAAAAGAGGCATTAACAAAAATCATGAGATTTTCATACAGATGTGAAAAACTTGTTTGCCCTTGATTCAGCATCGTACCTTATGCCAGGGTCCAGTCAACCACACAGCTCCCACACAAGGTCCGTTGTCGCAAACCTCCGAGGTGGACAGTTTGATAGTGGCATTGCACATGCCGTCCGAGGTGGTCTCCCATTGGTCGTTCACAAAATGAGCGCAGAAGACGTTCCTGATGCGTAGGCCCTGCCCGCAATCTGTAGAACACTGCATAGCAAAATACAATACAGGTCTTTGTATGCTGCGAAAGCCCAACACAGGGCCCGTTTTCTTGCACTCGCGAAAAGTTTTAATAGATAGTAGCTGTAATATTGCATCATGTATTGGGCATTCGGCAGGATAGCCCACAAAAATCATATAATTTGTTTCCAGTGGAGTCACTTCACTAATAGTAAATATGGAGGAAGGAAATTGCAATTTCATAGATGGAAGGGAAAAAACGCCATCTGGTATTGTAGGGAAAAGCAAAAGAATCAGGTAGGAACTGAAAACCAAATCCTGATGTTGGCCCAGCAGATTTGATTTTAAAAGTTTTTTAATGATTTTGTTTTAAATTTGACTTTGAGTGATTGTTGCCTACCCATGACGTTTTTGGTCTTGTTTTTTTTTGTTCGGGGGGGGGGGGGGGGGGGGAAGATTTCATGGAATTACATTTTTCTGTCAAAAAATAAACTAATAATTCAGGAAATTTCAACTCTCTTGTTAAAAGTTATATACCAATTTTATGAAACTCTAGTCAATCAAACAAAGCAAAGGAATAATAAGGAGGATTTTTGGTTGGAATAGACCATATAAAAGTTCGAAAATTTATTAATACAAATAGTTTCGCATTTGGGGATCACAACTTTAACCAGGGATTAGATGACAAATTATCGATTGGTTTACCTCAGTCCAACGAGAGGCATGCCACAGCGGTAGGCAAGCCTGCCTGGATGAACAGCGCTGGGTGGTAGCCGGCCGCAGACCAGCATCACAGATATCCTCGTTGTACAAGGTACCGGAGGGTCCCATGCAGTGTACTTGCCTGGTCTGAATGCCTTCACCACACTGGTCAGAACACTAGTAAAAGAAGAAAAGTGGCGTCAATGCAATACCATGATAAATACACCATGAATGACAGAGAGAAGGATTTCACGGGATTGTGTATTGATAAGCACAGCAAGAACTATATACATATCTGTTGGTTTGAATGTTGGTCAATATTTTCTTCATCACTTAAACTATTTATCCCGTCATTGTAACTGTAGCATTTAGCAGAGCGTACATGTACATTTTAAGACTGAATTTCAATGATTGTTGGGTACATGTACGTTTTTAAGACTGAATTTCAATGATGTTGCAATTCAGTTGAAAGTGACATTTCAACTCTAACCACAGAAAAGTAACCCAACAGAACACAGCGTTACATTTTCATTCAGACAACTGGACTTATACATGTAAGAAGTTCACAGAAGATGAACCAAAGTCGCGCCGAAACATAGTTACAACCAAATACAATTCAGTTTCGAGAAGGCAGACTTAATGCATTTCTATTCCATTCGCCGGAGTGACATCTGATACAAAAATGCTGTGGTCAAGTCACTTCCAACGACAGCAACAGCCGCTCTTTTGGATGTCTTGCTCATGTAGTGGATAGTGGTTCATAATTGTTTCAACCGTTCAACTTAACTAAACTCTAAACTCGGTCAGAAACAGGTGTAACACTATATTGGTCTTCCAAAATCTCAAACTTATTGTTCCATGACCTTTCCTGCCCAACAATCCAACCTAAGTCCCGGAGGGCTCACACTGTCTAGGCCCTTACACCATGTTGTCGCCCCCTCCCCTCCCCGCCCCCAAAAGAAATTGAACCATCTTTAAAGGGAAAATACAACATTTGCAAACATCAAAAAATAAAACTACCAAATCATTTTGAAATACCTTGCTGGACTGTTAGTGAATGACAGTGTAAAGCATCCTGTAAAATCATGGCACCTGGTATACTGTCATTTTCAAGAAAAGTGGTATTTTTGTATCAATTTCCAACGCTGATCGGCCGATCAGCGTTGGAAAAAACTGGCTTTTTTTCAAATACTGGCCACAATTGACCATCGCACTTGTTTGCAATCGATTACAAACCTATGAACGGGCACGAGCCAGCTAGACTGGTTCCCTGACCTTACAATTCCCCAATGTATGTAAACTGCTCTGTTTCTTCTTATATGGAGTCAGGGAACCAGACTACAGGAAAATGATTGTTTTTCTTGGTTTTTATAGCGTTTTCGAACCCAAAACCTCAAAAAGGTCAGTGTAACTATATTTGCTATATATTTCCAACCCCCCAATTCCATCCATTTCTGAAAATTACAGCAAAAGCAAATGATGTATATTCCCTTTAAGCATCCTCTTTCAATTACTTATTGAACTCTGTCCGCTTTACCTCTTCAATAAAAAAATAGACACTTTCTTGTAACCAGCTCCTGTTGGTCCAGATAATCCTAGAATACTTTGATGACAGGTACATGTACAATTAAAAAAAAAAACACCTGGCCAGTTGAGACGTGATCAGATCAGAGACAAGATCCCGAGGGGACTTACATCAGACCACTGGGTCGCCAGCCACTGCACCTCCTCACATGGCCCCATGTGACACGCCTTCTGGCTGTCTGGTAGGGTTTCGATGGTACATTTGGTGTCGGCAAGGGCCTCCTCCCCAGAGCTGCAGGAGACTTGTCTGGTCTGGATACCGCGCCCGCAGGTGACTGAGCACTGTAGGGGGTTGGGGGGAGGGGTTGGGAGAGATTGAGGTTCAGTGGAGAGGAACACATGAGGGGTAGTGCAAACATTGACGTGCCAATTTCAGGAGGCCATTATGAAAGATGATACACATATTAAAGCAACCATACCTGAGGGTTTCAAAACCAAAAGTGCAACTCTAGATCTTTAACACTTGTTCATATGTGTGGTTCAACATGGGTAAGGTTTCGGAGGTTGCTCAATATGGTTTTCTGGAACAACTCAAAACAACTCTGATCCCATTTTTGATCAAACTTTTTGTTTTCCTTTTGAATGCAATATACATCAAAGTCAAGCTGCTTCTTTTCTCTACTTGCTTATTCCACTTTACGTATCATTTTTTCTCTCAACTAGTTCGTTCAAGCATCCACTATTTAGTTGCTTATAAATAAAAAATACATTCAGATTTCTGCATTTATGAACTTGTGTCTGGAAAATACACTATTCCCAAATAAATTTTGCCTTAAATAAGTGCACCGAAATTCCTGTGGGAGGGATCAGATTGGTACAAACATCCCAGATGGATCTAGAATTGACCTCAAAGGAACCGATAGGTGATGGACCAAATTAGCAGAACAGCTGTCAAACAGCTAGGTCCAGGCTTTTAAACAGATGGAAATTCGGTTTCGCCAAATTTAGGTTTTTATCAAAAGTTTGGTTTTGCTGTTCAACAAAACTTTTACAACTACTTGAGTCTGAGTGGTTAAAGATGCGTTTTCTCGTCCTACATGTAGTTTAGAGTTTCACTTCGAAAAACAGATACAAAAACAGATTTTTTTTCAACTGCTTCATTCCTAACAATATAAAAGTTATTCATTTTCGAATGAGAAATTGAGCGAAGGAGACATCCAGTTTTAGTTATTTAATTAGTTATTCACAAAATTTGAATTATTAGTTGACAGATAATAATTCGGCTCTCACACGGCAGGTTCAGTTTTCAACAAAATGAAAGTCTTTTTCAGAGGGTTGCAATTGCCCAAAATCCGAATAATGTAGTTTTTTGTGATATAACAAATCATACAAATTGAAAATTTGTTGAGTGAAAAAAAAATCCATTTTTGGAAGAGCACTAGGTACTGGGGTCATTTTTATGCTAAGCATGTAAAAACTGTTGCTTAGCGGTAACCGGTGACCAGCCTGAATGTCACCTACTGTTCACTGCTGGTAGCTGGTTCTCTGCTGATAATTGCTAAGTACATAAACTTGCTCAACAATATTTTTCTGCTTAGCAGCTCCGTGAACAGGGATGAGATTGTCAATTCTCAATTGTCATGAAATCTGACAATTGGATTAAAGGTCTGAAAGATGCACATCTTTCTATACTGATAATGTCTTTCTCTCAGATTCAAAAAGTCTGAAAAATCTAATGCCTGCATGAAATTGGGCCTTGTACTAATAAGAAGGTCACTGGTTCAAGTCCAACACAAGCAAGTTTGAGTATAGAGTGCTTTAATACAATTTATATGTCAAGTGAAGGGCAGAACCTAATGTAGCCTTGGTCAAGGCATTCGTCAATGGTGTTCGTTCGATGACCGATGGCCAGCCGATAACGGCTGTAAACATAAACACTAGCCGCGCGATATGCACTCGCTGTATGAAGCGCGAACAGCAACCTCACGTGGGTAGGCTACAATATGCAAATCAGTTGCTGCCAGCTGAACACTGAATATGGTCATGATGGCTTAATGTTTTCCTTTCTTTTGTCGCTGGATTTATATCCAGTTATATTTGGTCTACGGACTCTAAACTTGTTGGAGATTGTAGCCAAACGATCCAGTTAAAGAAAAACATAAAGTAAAGGGAACTGTTGTCCCAAAGGCATTCGGTCGGCAACAACTGATTTGCATATTGTAGCTTTTCCGTGTGAGGTCGCTGTTCACGCTTTGGACAGTGCATAGCACGCGGCTAGTGGTTATGTTAGTGGCCGGCTAATCAGTGTTTAATAATGGTGACCAACCAACCTGGGACCAGTTGCCTGTTGTCCAATCAGGGCACGGCGCCACTGTGCAGTGCTGCTGGAAGCTGGGCTTTTCTAGCAGGACGCCGTTCTCACAGAAGGAATCGTGGATAATCTCTGCCCGGTCACCATGCATGACCTGCTCACAGTAGACCAGTCGGGCCTGTTGACCTAGCCCGCATGAAGTAGAGCAAGGGCTCCACTCACCGGCGAACCAACTGCATATGGGAGGACAAATGTACGGACCGAAACCCTACGAGGTTAATTTTGTGTGTATTATTCCATACTGTGAGGAATTGGATTTTATCTGTTTTAACTGTTTTATTTTACAAGAAACTTCCCACTATTGGTTTTTACAAGAACTATATATATTTATTTACAAGAGCCTGAAGAACAGTAATGAGAACTGTATATGATACAGCACATTTTCAGGCTTGTACCAAGAACGAAGCTCCAACTCCCAAACCAAAAATTCCAAAAAGGTCTCTTTTTGGTCAGGACATTGTCAGCTTAAAAATGTTGCTTTGTGTAATTGAAATAATGCATTCACTTAAGTGTTCAAAAGACTTTGAAAGCACAGCTACGAGTTATAATATTCGTTACTGAAAGAATCCTTCTTTTCTTAGCTTTTTCTTTGTTCCTATTTTTACTAATTTTTTTTAGTTTTTTGGGTTTTTTGGGGGTTTGTTCAGAAGGTTGCGGATCATGTCCCACCAACCCTTCCCTCCACTGGGTGTGCCACTGACAATGGGCAATCATGATGAGATGCCCTCACCCAAAGAATGTCTAGCATTAGTGGGTGGTTTTCCATAACTGACTTAAGGTTGCTCTTCAACACATTCAATTTTTTTTCTCTTTATGAATTTTTCAATTTGTATGTTTTATTCCAACCAAAAATCTCCTTTTCCCCCTCTATTTTTGGACGTCTGCAACCCTTTGAAAACAATAAGCTTTGTGCTTTGGACACAAACAGATCCACTTTGCGAGCGGACTGGCTCCCTGTCCGTATGTTATCGATACTGATTGTGGGATGGGAGCCATCGTACCCCGCTCGAACGGAATTATTGTCTGACAGCAAATAATTTGGCATTTGTAAAGTGACAACTAAATAACTAAACACGGGCCGATTTTGTTTTGGTCGATATCTCATTCAAAAGTGACCAACTTTTGTATTGCTTGAAAGAAAGCAATTTAGAAAGAGAAGTTATATTTTTTTGAGATGAAACTCGAAAACGGTATGGGAAATGCAGCTTTAAACAACATTACTGACGTACCTTGGTGGGCAGGGCACCATGTTACAGGAGTGATTCACAGCCGGTTTCAAGGTGGGATCACACAGGTACTCTGGTACTTTGTCAAAGTCACGGGATCGCGCACACCATACATCTCTCAGCTGATGACCTTTTGGAATGGGCAAAAAAGTTCAAAATCTGAAGTGCTTTATCCTAATTTATAATGGAAATCAAATCAAAAAGAAAGCTGAATGAGAACAAAAGACACACGTACAAAGTAGTTATTAACAAAATACTTTACAAACCTTGTGAAAAAGCAAGGTTCCAAACATTCATATCTCAAAAAAGTAAAAATGTACTTACTGGTACATCATATCTAAAAAAAAAACAAGCCAACTAGGCCAGTTTTCAACCTCATTATTAATATTTGAAGAAAGAGAAAAACATCAATTCTTTTCAAGGTTTGAATGAACAGAATGACCTACAAAATTAGTTATGGTCTTTTCGCATTGAGCATTTCACAAAGTTTTGAACTAGTTAACAGACTATTTTTTTCCCTAGTGATTTTCCCCTCAAAACAACTTGACCTAGACATACTCATATGCATACCTCATTCATCAAGGCAATTACAACATGCCAAGGTAACAAATCCAGCCTTGATGTGATAAATACTTTCAAAATGACTTTCAAATCCGGGGTATCAACTGCAAGGTTTTGTAACAGTTACAAGTTGTTTATGCTTTCTCCAAGCATCAAGGCTCTTCTATATCATGAAATGACTCAGAGGGGAAAAAGGGCAGTTGGGGGCGAGAAATCCTTGTTGATGATGATCCCCATGTACCTACATGTCACTCTTCATACCCTTGTGAATAGAAAAATGTTGCATGAGCTTAATGTGTATGACTGCATTTTTTAAAAAGTTTCCCATACCGGTAGCAATCATTTTAGGTAAGCCTGCTGGAACACATTTTTGCCCGGGGGTGCTGGTTTGCTGGAACACATTTTTGCCAGGGGGTGATGGAACACATTTTTCCCAGCACCCCATCCAAAAAGTTGGGGGTGCTGCAGCCCCCCCCCCCCCTCCCGGGGGCTTGATATTAGGACAATAAACAATAACAAGATGTCATAAGAATATGATCTAAGCCTTACACAAGTTTACCCTTGCAAAACGGGTGCAATGAGGGTTATACTCTTCTGTGCCCACAAGCTAGACCCCTTGCACGGTGCGCCCTCGCTGAGGGCAAAACGGGTGCAATGAGGGTTATACTCTTCTGTACCCACAAGCTAGACACCTTGCACGGTGCGCCCTCGCTGAGGGCAAAACGTATGCAATGAGGGTTATACTCTTCTGTACCCACAAGCTAGACCCCTTGCACGGTGCGCCCTCGCTGAGGGCAAAACGGGTGCAATGAGGGTTATACTCTTCTGTACCCACAAGCTAGACCCCTTGCACGGTGCGCCCTCGCTGAGGGCAATTTTTGACATTTAAATTCAGTGATAATCAAACTACAATAGGAAAAAATGACCCATCCTCAATCTGACGTCAGATGCAAGGGTCTGTTTCTACACTCTTGCAAATTGTGTGCTGAGGACTCGTGTTGACGACAGCAACTCGCTGGATCTCAGTGCAGCCTTTGGTTGCCTCCAAGGGTTAACCTATTGTGACAAATTGTGCCAAACATTCTACCTGAGAGACTCTGGGAGAGGAGTTTTGCCTTCTAAAGCCCCGAAGGAGAAAAACAAATTCTGACTTCATCAATTGTCTGAATCCAAAGGAATGCCTTTCTTAAGGCCATGTTTTAACCCAGTCATGAACTCTCAGTTGAGTAATTCATAAACACAGGTGCACTTCCTAACACACGTTTCCTGCCAAGTGCAGAATGATTCATGTAATGATTAACCAATGTACGGATCCAGCTCGTACTTTGTATTTTATCCCCAAATCCTTCAAGGGCGACAAGCAAAGCCTTTGCTCGTCAAGGGCCATTACAGAAATATGTCAATTTGTTATCTGTGACTTCCGGAGGTGACTGTTTCCTATGTACAATATAGGAATTACCAAGAATGGTACCTTATGGGGGCATTCCCACAGGGTTGAAACAAAAGTTTCAAACTTTCCCGACCCCTAATTCCCCATTTTACCTTATCCTACCCCAACAAGTTTTAATATGTGTAATAATTGGACCACGAGCAATCGACGACTGTTAAATTTTGCCTCTAAATAGGGTTGTGACACTGAAATGCCTCCTTCATCTACCTCGTCTCCCTAAGGTATAACTTACGATGAACAGAATAATTTACAGGAATAGAGCTTTCAATAAAGATCAAAGCAATTTACATTATTATCACTGGGAGCACAAAACATTGCTTACACCCTCTCTGATCCATTAAAGGGAATATACAACATTTGCAAACATCGAAAAATAAAACTACCAAGTTTTTACGAAATACCTTACTAGGATGTTGGTAAATGACAGTCTAAAGCATCCTGTAAAATTATGGCACCTGGTGTAAAGTCATTTTCAAGAAAATGGTATTTTTGTATACCTTTCCAACGGTGGTCGGCCGACCACCGTTGGAAAAACCTAACTATTTTTCATCTTCTGCTCCAACTTTACACTTTTTTCAGACCAAATTTTGTTTGCTATTGGTAACATGTTCATGAACGGGTGCAGGCCAGCTAGACTGGTTCCCTTACCTTACAACTTTCCGGCATCTAATGAATTATTCCATATCATCTTTAGTGGAGTCAGGGAACCAGACTACTTGAACATTTTAGTTTTTCTTGGTTTTTCCAGCATTTTTGAACACAAACTTCAAACATGTCAGTGTAACAATATTTGATCTATTATACTAACCCCTCATATTGTTTATTACTGAAAATTACAGCAAATAAAAAGCCAATGATGTACATTCCCTTTAAACACAATGAACACCTACACTGAATTACCTCCCATGAATTAGAAACTCTCACAAGTAGCAAACAGATAATAAAAACTTAAGTGTTTGCACTCTTAAATGTAAATGAAAAATTGAGAGAACTAGTAAAAAATTGTTACATAAAGAGACAACATATCACTTGACACCTGTTTGATGGCAGTATACATGTAATCCCTGCCGTCATGTCATCAAGCCACTGGTGACAGACTGGGGGAAACTTTGAAGCCAATTTCTATATTGACTTAAATTACTCATTTCTGTCACTTGAAATTACGTAGCTAACAACTAGTGCCAAACGACAGATGAAAACATGACATGGATGACAGTCTTCCGGCTATTTTCACTGCAAGCACAGCCTCCCCCCACCCACCCACTTTACTTTCTTGAATGCCATCGTTGTTTTTGTGCCGTGCTCACAAGTTTTCAGATTAATAATAATAATAATACCGGCGTCTTATATAGCGCACATATCTACCTACAATTAGGTACTCAAGGTGCTGGTAATTTTGTTTATTTTTAAAGACAGGCGAATGAAGTTTATGAGAAATGTGACACCCATTATGTAGCACCTTTATAAGGGGTATGTATATATAAGTGCTGTGGCGCATATTGCAGCCACTGCTCGAAACTGAAGATTGATGTCTTGGGCACAATTTGATACAAATTGTGAAAGTTTTAAAGAAACCGTCCTTGCAAAATGTTAAATTTTGCAATGCTGGGTGGTGTAAAAGTTAACTTTTCCCATGACCTTTCACAGGAAAGTACTCATTTACCGACCACAGTCCTTGACAAAGCTTGGAAAAACAAACTTGGGGGCTTTCATAATGCATATGGAAATGCTTTGATCAATGCCACTAGCATTACACATGTGAGAAAAAAGACTTACCCCCTCCACACGTCCGCGTGCAAGGCGTGAAATCTCCAAACAGCCAGGAGTAGGTGTCGGGTTTGGCTCCTTCATTGTCCGACGGAACAGAGTAGTTATACGCGACTCCGTGGTTCCTCTCTTGTGTAACAAGCTACGACGTAAGAGTGGCAGTCAAAAAAGTGAGCCACAAAAGCTGTATCGATTTCTTACTTTCTTGGCTAAGGGACTATGGTTCACACTTCATGCAAATGCGCATCGCATCACAATACATAGGGGGTAAAATTCACAGTTGACACAAGTTTAACTTTTTCCAAATTCATAGCGTCAATTCTGGCATTGACGTCACAAAATCCCCTTAAGACGCACTTTCCACATTCAATTACCACACTTTCCAGCCCTAATTATATGCCCTCAGTTGTAAAAACGGAGAACATTTCAGTCGCAGGAAAAATTGGGTGACATTCTCACCATGAAACCAGAAAATGCTACAGGTTTTTGAACATTAAGTTAGAAATAAGCTGCATGTACTCCATCATTAGGCACACAGCGCTGGTTACAGCTGCTGCACAATTTTTTTCAAACTTGAAATAGTTAAATATTTGGTTTTTAAATAAGTTATTTCTTTTCTTTTTTTCTTTTCTTTATGATTTATGATGGCATATTTCTTACATGTATGTACACCTGTTATCTTTAAACTTCAGGCAGGGAAAACATATGTCAATGCTTAAATCATAAAAAAAAAACCTGACAGGATACTAGGCCTATGTCTAGGACTCAAAATCTTTCCCACTGTTACAATGTACTCTTCATACAAAAACCCAATACAAAAGTTCAACCAGTTGATCTTTGTTCCAGACAGGTTGATTTCATCTGGCTCTGATGATCTCGATGCCTGAGGATCACCTGCCGTGCTGTGACAAAAATCTCAATCTAGTTCACTGATAAGCTTGTTCGGGTCTTAAGAAGCATTCAGGGGTAGGTGATCCAGAGGCAATGATGTCAATGGGATATTACCGCCCCAGGGATCAATGGTAAATTAACTCACTGTTCCAGTTTCAGAAACAAGACTAAGACATTGAGAAACAACTATCAATTCATTGGCCATATGTTGGGGTCTCGATGCTTAAAACATCCGCCCGAAACCAAACAAGTACCCATATTTTTCAAGTACCCAATTCCATAGAGTTTGAATTCTCATTTGAATGTGCAGACGTGATCCAAATGTAATGACATGTACCCATGTTTCATGCTGGCTGGTATGGGCTCCATACACAAGTACCCCCTCAATGGCAAGAAAGGGAGAGTTGGGGAGACCACTGGGAGGGCCATTCGAACACCTTGCCGACAACAATGACACTCATGTGAAGATGCTATGGTTTGTGCACATTCAGAATGAAATTTGATGAGCTTACTTCGTGCTATAGACCATTATCATGTTGCGGCCATTTGGATTTTTCCCATTCAAATCAACGTAACCAAAGCGAGGCTTGAAGGAAAAATAGTCTGGTTCCTTTTTGCACAAAAACCGTTATCATTCAGTACTGTTATTGGATACTGGGAACATGACTGACATGGTGGCAGCATGATAAAGGTCAGTAGGCACGTACCAGTACCTGCATGTGTGACCCATCCATTGGGCTCTCACAAAAGTGGTTAAAAAGCGCCCTCTCTTGTTAGCGCATGGAACCCATAGGGTACATGTCAATTTGAAACGGAACAAGTTGGCAGCAAATTCTAAAATATTTTTAGGGAAATGATCAGTATCTCAGCAGCACTTTTAAATCACTTACATGTACACACAACTTTTGATTATCGTACACGATGTACATGTGTAAGTGCAGAGGAAGCTTTTTGGCCACAGGGAAGTTATCAATTGCCATAAATGAAAAATGTCCGGGTCTTGTCGTGGAGGACAAAACTGTTCCTTCCTGCAGGCAGAGGCTACCATGATACCGCAAGACTTCTAGGCTTCACCTTCTGAAAAGGTTAAGCCACTTCTTTTTGGAAAGTCATAAAAGAATATCATGCCATCTGAAAAACAGCAGCTACCATCAACAAAATCCCTCGAAGGTCTCAAAAAGACTACCATGAGCAAATTTTTTTTTTCACTTTATGAGCAATTAATCTATCGGCATCATGACTTTTCCCCACAATGAATGAATTCGAAATAAAACAACTAAATGCTAGTGGATTGAATGATCAATCATAAGACTCATAAAATGCACCCCCAAAACCCCACAAAAACCATGAATACCAACCACAACAAACAACGGCTCTGTAATTGGGCCCAGGGCGTGCAGGACCTCTGCACCGTAAAAAGGGGCGCCAAATTTCCTCTCATAGTAAATCACCGTATCTGCCACATCAAACGGTTGGGGAAAGTCAATGCTGAAGTTGCCATTGATGTAGTACTGTCCATCGGCATTGCGCAGAGCTGGAAAGACATTTGCAAATTTGCTTCTTATCAGTGAATGAAATTACCATCTGTTCATATAACTACCAGGTCATTAGGAGCTTTTTTCCCCCCTTAATATCCAAGCTGTTGGCAATTTCAGTTTCAATTCTGTCCTCTGCTCACAATTAGACAAACAGAACTGTTTGTCCTTGTAAAAGGTCATGGTAAATATATTAAAACTCGAGAGGAAATGCTCTTGAACATCAAACAATCTGCAGTACTAAGAATAGTCTTTAATTATAAGGCCCCTTAAGCTCTCATTTTGTTGTTGTTGTTGTTGCAAAATACAGTTTTATGTAGCTACCATGTGTCTATCTCCAGCAAATGACTTCATCAGACTTATTTCTATACTTGTCTTTTTCTTTAGAAAATAGAAGTAAAAACACCAGCAGTTTTGGCATGTATGGTCACATAACTATATTGAGAAAAGAAGGCAATTTTAATGTATCATTCTTCTACAAACTTATAGGCCTATGGCATGCATGCATCATACGCAGTACGTTGATCATAACAAACAGAAACATTTAGTCAACTCAAAATCTTTTACTTCTTCATTCTACATCTATATACTCTAAAACTCTAACCCTACAAATCTGCTGAACCAATTAACATTTGAGTTTTGTTGTTAAGGTGGATCAGGGTATTTTTTGTTTTATTTTTTTAGAAAACGCACTCACACACAAACAGAAGTGTATAAACATTAACTCTCAAAATTACAAAATGCTTTGACTGATTGAACTATGACTTTGCGAAGTCAGTCATGGCATTTTCAAAATCAGAACAAGGGTTTGGAATCATCAACCCCAACCCCCCTCCCTAAAGCTGGCCCCCCCAAAATTGCTCTTTTTGGGTTACACCACACAATGTACCACTTTCTCTTGCAGTGAGCTCACTCAAGGTCAGACAATGACGGCAAGCCCCTGGATTCCTTGCTTAAAGGCTGACATTCCATCCCACATAACAGGTGGCAAGGTAATCACCAAATTATATGTCAAGTTCAAGCTGGCGGGGAAAGTTCCTACTTTCAATAGAGTAACTCTAGATCTTAGTCGTGCATTAATCATTAGTCAGAGAAAGAAAACTGACTGACCATCGACAGAAATCACAGGGTCACTGGCTCTTAACACAATTTCTTAATCCGTAGCTTAGCATGTAGCCTATAATATGCAGAGGTCATTCAGTGTTTTTAGATGGAAAAAAGATACCCCTCAATTACTGCTTATTACTGATGAAGTCACAGAAAAAGTTGAAAATTCTAGTTTGTTCTGCAGTAAATTCTCTAGCCTCTATCCCTTTCGATGAGTAGTCAGTACAATGCAAGGATTTTTAATAAAAAACGGACCCGTTTTACATTTTTCCCAAAAATACTTCTCCATTTCTACTGTAAATAGGAAGGTGTCTAAACCCATTGTAACGTCATAGAGTTATCCTAATCACAAAGTATAGCACAGTCAAAATGCAAAAAAACCCCACAATACCACCGACTCTTAACAGATAGATGCAAGACTGGTCATGCTGCATTGTGGGATAGTTTGCGCTCATTCGTAGTGCAAATTATAACACCTCACCCACAGATTCTGTGTCTTGATTGGCCGAGAGCGAGTCACATGTTACTTTCTATTTTTGCTATCTTTCTGTGCACGGCCAAAAGTACTATGCGCATAGCAACCAAAGTACTATACCATTAGCAACCAAAGTACTATTTCCACGGCGCGGTATTTGTGTGCAAATGCATGCTGGGGTGCGCGTTGCGCATTGTGCATAGCGCGTATTATTCCAAAGAGAGCGCGCCGCAGACTTGGGTTCAAACATTTTGTGAAGGGTTAGGTTTTAAGAGAGAAATACATTTTCCACCAATTTTGTATTGAAATTGAAGTTTATTTCAACTGTGTTCAGATTTAAATAATGTAAAATATTAAAATCAAGCAGAATCTGTGGGTGAAGTGTTATAAAACAAATATTGAATGCTTTATCTCGTGGTGAAGTAAAACTAGCCTCCCTCGGTGATCCATGGACCATTCTATTTGCCCTCGGCTTCGCCTCGGGAAAATAGAATGTCCATGGATAACCTCGGGAGGCTAGTTTTACTACACCACTCGAAGCATTCGATATTTGTAAACTGTCCAAGGATGGAACCAAACTATACCAAAATATACCTTCACTATATTGACCTATTATCTATCTGTGAAAGGGTATTGGCAAATTGGGCGGACAAAATTAGGAGTCATTCTTGAGGTAGAACCAGGCTTGCGCTCAGGTAGTACGCACCCACTCCGGGCTCCTTCCACCAAGGGGTTACGAGAATGTAAGCGCCTTATGTTTAAGAAAAACATGGCTTCTAAGTTTGTTTGCCAAATTAGTCGATATGAGGACCAAGGGTTTGTCAGACCCCCAGCGTAGGATTCATCCATGGAGCTTACCCAAGAAGTTATTGGACGGTTTGACCTCACTGATATGAATATTCACAGCACCAGCTGGTAGCACAAGGATATCATTGTAACCTGGGATAAAAAAAGAAGTCAATGCAATTAATTGTACACTTGACAAAAATATGCAAATGTAATTATGCAACGCAGTATGTTCATGTACTTAAACCACATCTTAAAACAATCTGCGTACAGTGAGCTTATATATGGCTCAATAAATGGGGTCTGTTAGGGACATCGACCAGTGATGTTTCACAGCACTGATATGCTGAGACGTCATTCAGTTTTCTTTCTGTTAGCAATTCAGACAATTGATTCCATGAGATAAAAAAAATTCTTGAAGTAGGTAATCAAATGTATTAACCTCCAGAATTTTCGGACTATTCTGCGGAGACCATTTTTAGACTTGAGTGGCGTGTGACTAAAAAATGGGACTGGTGTTCAAATTAAGCTCAATTTAAATTTTCCAAAACAACAACAAAATTCCCGTTGCAGTATTTGCAGTACAACATACTGCAAACCTCGTGACATTGCTCAGACACTGTTAGTTTATCAGGGAATGATGGAGTCTATTCCTAAAGTTACCCATTTTAAAGTGAAAGGTTTGGTCCAGGAAAATCCTCAATTTCAAATATAATTTGCAAATTATTCAAAACTGCAAACTATAACTATTGCTTTCTTCCAGGGTTTACTTACCCCCCCCTCCCCCCCCCCCCCCCGGTCCCCCCATGGTTTTGTGACGGATATAAAACCACTAACAAAAGGTTTATGTCCTTTTATAAGATGGGACAATCTCCATTATTGTATTTGTTGAGAACGCACCGAATGGCAACTTCTTCCGGTTGAAGACCCCAGTGATTGTCTTGCAGGAGGAACCATTTCCATTGCACTCTCGGCACACGTCTTCCTGGGCATCAGAACCCAACATGTTGTCACATCCTACTCTCTGGAAACATCAAAAACCAAGCAAAATAAAACCGTAAAGAATAGTGGATGAACAAAGGAATTATATGCCTGTGTCCATGTCACACTCCAGTTGAATCATGGGTCGAATACTCTCTAAATGTGGAAGAGTAAAAAATCACTCGTAGCTAAAACTTAAAAGAGTTGTCCGCCATATGTCTCTTTAAAGGAGTGGAAGTTTCACTCTTTTAGAGTGAAGCTGTCATCTTTTGGAGTGGTTTTTTCACTCTTTTACATTCAGAGAGTACATGTAGCTTAACTTGAACTGAACTTGCGAGTAGACTTGTGATTGGCTTGCGATAGAGAGGACTTCTCTACTGTATTGGACGAAGGGGCACAGGCAATACAACCTAGGGATGAGCAGGTAAATGTGCAACCTCACTCAATTCTCATCACAGTTTAACAGGATACATATATGGGTTTCATGGTTTCGGACAAGCACCTCTATCTAGCGAACATAAACCAAAACAAAAAAGGGAGAGTGCAAATATACGGTAAAAATATTATAAAATCATGAATAAAGAGCTAGGCATGTACAAAGGTTATGTGTATTTTTGTGCTGGGTGTGTTTGGAATTAAAAGCAAATGTATGATAAATCTAAACAGGTTTTCATAATCTACCTGATTTTCTGGCAATAAAACCCCTACATCCTCTCATAAAAATTTGATAAGGGGAATATAATCCTTTCCTTGTTCCACTTCAACCTGCACCTGCACCCTAGACCCCCCCCCCCCAACCCCCACCCTCATAGTGAGCTTTTGGGGAACTTTTTTTTGTAACTTGTGGTAGGCAATTGAAACTCCAATAACATGACCTTTGGCCAAATAAGTCTTGCTTGTGGTTTAATTGCTACCTCCCCCCAAAACCAGGAGCAAATATGTTTTGATTGATCATATCAAGTGTTATCAGAACACCAACTTTTGTCTCATTAAATTTTTTTTCCTCCAAACAAAAACAGTATCTTCCAAAACTAAACCCGCATGCCAGTGAGGTGAGTAATGGTTTTAGTGTGGTCAGGTTGGACGATATGGTTCAAGAGGTTACTGTAAGCCCACACAGATGCAAACACATCAGAGGGTGGTTTTGAAAGATCTGGGGCCAACTGAGGAGATAATGCCCACCCCCTCATCTGAATCAATTTGCACTGCACCGAGGAGCTTAGAAATAATAGAACAAGCAACAGTCAATCATTTTTATCGGCCGTTTATACTCCCTGCCCACTCTCAAACTGATTTATTTTGGGACTCTCTTGAAAACACTGAGCAAACAGATCTTCTTTACATCCGAAAGAGCAAATCCATTATCCAATGATATTTGTTTATGTGATGTACTGTTAAGAGTGGCGTGTGGCATATTGGACAAGAGCCCAAAATTACTGCATTTTTCTGCAACACTGCCGTACTGTGTGCAAACCAGTTTCATAATGCAGACCAGATTTCAAACATTTCATAAAGGAGAACGTCGCTAAACTGAACACCGCTATACCGAACATTCGGCTATACCGAACATCGTCCTTGGCTCTTGATTTTTGTGTACAAAATGTACCGAGTATTAATGTTGAAAAATGTCAATAGAAGAGCAAAAAGTGGCTATTATTTCCCCAAAGGAATAGAAGGGGAAAGCCACCCATTGCTGTAGGTACCGGTAGTAAGCTCACAATCTGTGTAATTACAGTATTCAATAGTCGGCACGTGTTCAAAGTCATCTTTCAGTAACTAGAAGTACCAGGGCGTGCAGGGTGAAGTTCTGAGGGCGCTATTTATTGAAAAATGAGTACTGGAGCACCAACAGCTTAAAATCGTTATACCGAACGATCGCTTTTACCAACAATTTCTGTGGATCCCGTGATGTTCGTTATAGTGGCGTTCCACTGTAGTGGTTTTAATTTTGTGGTGTTGCTAACTTTGCAGTGCTGCTAACATTTTTGGCAACCATTTCCTGGAGGGAGACCGTGAAGTCATAAACATTTGGAAAAATTTGCATCATAAGTTGATCAAACATTAGAAATCTCCACAGATCCCCAAAAATTAGCTCAGTCACATTGCTAGGACCATAGAGAAAGGATGCCAGTACTTGGCATGACCATATGTCTTATATCCTTGAGCAAGACATTAAACTCTCCCCTGCCACCTCACCAGCAAGGAGAACAAACAAATACCAGCATGACTGAGCTGGGAGGACATCTTTATCAAGGGCAGTAAACAAATTATGCGGTCATTTAATGCCAAGGTTACAAGTCACCTTGCTTCCTTTCAAGGCAAAACCCTTCAATGCCACAGCTCATGGAACAAAAGACAACTTGGTGGCTTTCATTTTATTGAAGAGACTTTAGAAAAACCTAGTTATGAGAAACCTAAAAGCCAGGGGTATAACAGTGTATCAATCCAGGCGGTGCCCTATTCAGAACTAAGGTCTATTTTAGAATTCTAGAAAACGATTAAATTTCGACACCAGACACTTCTGGGCCAACTTTAAATTGAGATACAACCAAAATTCAATGTGTGAGGTGTTATTTTTTAATCCAAATTTATGATCCGAAATGTTTACGTAATGTCATGTTTTCGGACCATACTTTTGCCTGAAGTCTTTGGATGGTTTGAAAAGGTGCATCAGTTCAATAATTGCATACCCAAAAGTTTTACAGGCGTATTCTTTTTTTTCTTTCTTTTACCTTTGTGAAATCAAAAACTTTAACTGGACATAATTCTGTCAAAGAAAGTCTGCAGTCAGCAAGGTCTATGTTTTAACCATATTTAAACAAAATTTCCACGTTTTGACCATGCTTTCACGAACAGGCTGTTTTTGTCAGGGTTACTTCATGACCTTTTTGTTTCGTAGTGTTCATTTCCAACACGTTTTCATATTTCAGAGATTTGCCATTTTTTCCCACGTAAAGCGCCCAACATCCCATATGATTCAAGACAACACATACCATACAATCACCATTCACGCACACGTCCAGCTTATCTGCTTCGCACCTCGTTCCATCAATGACTTTCTCCGCAAGCCGATAGTAGAAGTTCTTGCCTTTCGGCATGCAGTTGAGCTCGCACTTGTTGTCAGCTGTGGTAATGTACAGAAAAAAAATCAAAACTTTAAAACCAGTGAGCAAGCTAGCCCTTGCAAGACCATTCAGTTCATGTGTCCCTTCAGAGAGAGTTGTTTTAAGAGAGAGACTTATTTCTAAAGAAACCAACTTGCAAGAAAAGTAAGATATGAGGCTGTGCATGGTGGAGATACTAATGAAAGAAAGGTTTGCGGAAAGCCAGAAACATCACGTGGGAATAATTTCTCAAGCTAAGAGAATGGTTCTGAAAAGAACCAGAGGTATAAACACAACGTTCCGGTCAGTATGCTTTGACCGTCTTCAGGAGAACTCGCAAGAAAGCTTTATCCCTGCACTAAACACATTCCTGTCTGCAGTAATATAAAGAATAGCATTTTTTTGGCCGAAAACGAAGAAAATTCTGCAGAAAGTGCCTTAACTTGAACTAGTTCACAACTTAATAAGTGCTGAAAATAACCTGTATTTCATTGATGTATTTACAAGCCTGTTACACCTGTTACACCATATATAATTATTTCTGGATGCCTTTTTGAAATAGAGAAATCTTTATACATTATCTTTATCCATCTAAATACCATTTTCAATTCTGTCCAGATTTTGCCAAGCTACATGTATGTGAAGCTGGGCACTGTGCATGTATATTGTAAGTTGTCACTCCGATCCATCTTGACATCTGGAATTTCTTTGGCTTGCAAATGGCCGTGAAATTAGATTTATTACCCTTAATGACTTGCCGAGGGAACCAACTCAACCCCCCCCCCCCCCCCAGTAGAGGGGTGTGTCCTCACATGAACTTGGAAACAATTTTGACAAACTTGTTCAGCAATTTCCAGTAATTTTTTTTTTGCCCGAGACCAGTGATATATGACTGACAAGCGGTATGCATGAAATTCCCGGGCCTTTGGGCCCTGATTAGAATTATGGATTTTATGGGTTACTAATTCATCAGATTTGTCCATAGTCTGGAGGATTTGTTCAGAATGTCTGGTTCATATTGCTGTAAGGTTGGGCTGGTGTCACGTGAGTTTTTATATTGGGGAGGGGGGGAGGCTGTGGGAATCACTTCGGAAAATTTCAATGGATTTAGAAAAAAAGTCTTTCTTCGTTTTTATGAATTCTTTGAAGTGAGGTGAGTTTCATGAAGGTCATACAGAAACATATTTGAATGTTGGTGAACAGTGGGCTATACATCAAAAGAAAAACAAATACCCCAGACGAAATACAACCAAAGAAGCTAATGTTCCAACAGAAACACAAATATTGACCCAGCTCATTGCATTTCACTTGTTTCTCAACTGGTGGGAAAATAGCAAAGATGTCATTGGCCCAGGGCAGGGGACAGGACAGACAATGGCAGCAGACAAGCATGCAGGGGTCCAATCAAAAGAGGATGTCTGGCTGAATGCTAGTCTCCCCCAAAACAAGGAACTTGTGGTTTCTTTTGTTCCCCTGTAAAACCTCATACATCATGCAGGACTCTTCCCTTTGATCCGCTGGTGCGTTTTATGACCAGGCTTGTGATAAAATAAAACAACAATACAACACAAGAAAGAATTTCCCATCTCGGACACAGGAAGTTTGGATTACGGTCTGATCAATGCGAACTATACATGTGTACAGTCCGGTATAATTGGGGAGTAGAGTCGGTATTGTGTGTTATTGATCATGACTAAAGTCACTTATTGTAGGGGGTTTCCTTTGCTTTATAACCATCCTTTCAGATTATATCACATTGATCTTAATACGGACCTCCCCTGGTACCGAGTGATGGGTGAGTCATGGATTATCTGGGCATTGACATCATACATTTTTACCGGTACCAGTATCTTTATCTTTAGTGAGCTCTCAAGAAACAAAATTTTTGTACTGGAACAGATATGTACATTTAAGTCAGGTTGGCGTAGCGGTACTTTCCTCGCCTTCCGCCGCTGTGGCCTGGGTTCGAATCTCACCTGGGCCAATATGTGGATTGGGTTTTCAGTCCCTGCCTGATTCCATGTGTTTTCCTTAGCTAAAATATTATTCTGGGGTTTTCCTCAACCTATAAAACTGTTATTTCTTCTCACTGTCTGTTCTCTACATGTTACTTCAGGCTTGGGAGATACAGCACCAAGGGCGCTTTTGAGGAATCCTTGGCTTTATTACCAGAAATGATTTTTAAAAAATAATTATAGTAATACTAATAATCGTTTTTAATTAATTAATAAGCAATGTAACAAATCTGTTTCCTCATGCTCCCACGACACGCAAACCCACCCCTGTCCTCAAAATGATCGGGCAATGGGATTGCCTATATCCCCACACCCACAATCTGAAAATCGGACTAAAGGATCGTCTATCGATCCTTAAGCCCACACCCCGCACTGCACCAAGACCCATCTCCACTCCCCAGAGTCTATCACCCAGCACACCGGTCCCGACCCTTGCCCCCTGAACTGAATAAGCCAAGGTACTCTCCTTAGGCATGAACTCTGTACCACAATTCCCCTAATCATCATGCCACATTTCAAAAAAAAAAGATTTTATAATACTACCTCACAACTTACATGTACACCGATGCCAAACCGGAAAAACAAAATCGTTGAACTTTGTTTGTGCAGTGAGTCATCACATAATTTCTTTAACAGTCCAAATTTTTTGTTTCTATTTTTGCAAAGTCACAGTCAACTTGAGCGACTTCCATGCATCTTCAAGAGGTGATTTGTACAAGGAAATTGAAATGATTTCAGGTTCCTGCCGGGCGACCGGACTAACCAATTGCAGAGCCGCTACTACATCCTTGATGAAGGACTAGGGATCAGGTTCAAGACTTAAGTGGTGGAATGAAATGTATAAGAAAAAAGTCCAAATGAATACAAGTTGAATACCTTTTGCAACGAGATAGAGCCCATCACTATCACCACAAACAAATATTATACAGTAATCACACGGGAAATGTATCTAGGTAAAATTAAAACTTTTTTCAGCGTTTATAATAGTTTCAACTAAAATACAATTGCCTGTAATGAAATTGTGTCCTTTGTCTAGGAAATATTCATCACTTCTTTGTTGTTTGATCATTTATTTAAGTTTTTGTATCGGTTTGGTTTTTGCTTTTATTCATTATTTATTAAATTAATGTTTAGTTTTGCCTCGTTGTTACTGTGTCTTCTTAGGGCGTGGCCTATTTTTTCGAAATAATTTTAATCTGGGAAGATTAATCGAAGGTAAGAAGCAATACTTTTTTAAAAGATGAAAAAAAAACCCATGTGCCCAAATCCTCTATTCAAAGCTGCAATAATAAGCTAACATCTGGGAACCTCATAAAACACAACCAATCAATAATTTTTATTAAGCCTAAACTTTACTGTTTGTACAAGTTTGCCATCGTCTCTGTCAAGAGTTCTTAAACATGTGATAAATTCCTGAGCAAACCTTAGCAGGATGGACATAAATCAAAGTGAAAATTGTTACCCGCTATTGGAATATGCATTAAGACACTGGTCCCTCTATATTTATAAAATACTGTCAGTCAAATCAATTTCGGATTAGAATAGGTGGACGGGGAAGCTCTGGACAAATAAACAGTAAACAGCTTATGGGATTTAGCTGAAAAAAAATAACCCTGACATTCCAAAGTCGTGATTGACATTCTGTCAGTCAAGTTAGAATGACTCAATAAGTGTTGTATTTCTTGGTACATGCATGGCACGAGATTTAATCTGATACTTGTGGTTTGAAAAAAATATATATGGATTTTCAGGTTTATTATCTTTACCACGGTAGTGATTTACAATGTTAAACAGATCAAATGGTTTGGACTTGGCTTTAGTTCACTTTATGTTTTCTTGAACTATAATATCCAATGGAATTTTTATTCATTCTGGCAGGTACCTCAAGGGCACAACCTCAGTTTTTCTCCTTTTTTTTGGGGGGGGGGGCGATTTATGTATTACTTGAAATTGCAGCCAAACACTTACCACATGTACATGTATGAGTAACTACTGCTCTACTTTCTAAAACTAAGAAATCATCAAAGAGTTTTTAAATTAAAAAATATTTCTAAATATGATCAACATGTGAACATGTTTGTAGCCATGCATGCAACTGCAAGTTCAGGGGAAAAAAAAAGGAAAACCACACCAGACTTTGTACAGAATTTTTCAATTTGTAATGGCATTCACTAGAAGTGAAAAACAAGGAAATCAGCGGATCCGAGGAAAAGATGCATGCCTGAATATTGCTTCATGTAGCAATATGACTGTATATGGTGAAACTGTGGGGCCCCCCCCCCCCATTTTTTTTTAATTACATATATTTGTCTATTCATTTTCCCTTTTTCGGGGGGGGGGGGGGGGAGGGGGGAACTGAAGTTACAGCATAATGTGTATGCACTCCACTTGAAGAGTATGTTTTGAGCCCTAACAATTCTGCTGACAACAATGGTGATTTCAGGGCAATTTTTCTCACTGGGTCCCCCATTGACGGGAAATAACACTTGATTCAATTTCTGGGGTGAAGTGGAAGAGTGGTGATTGCTAAATAAACAGCCTTCCCTTTTTTCATCCCTGGCTCTGCCATGCTCACTTCCTGGTAGTCAATGGCTGGAGTTTGTTTATAAATATCCAAGCAGGAAGGAAACTATTCAGCCTGTTGTTGATTCATACAACAAGTGCCAACGATAATAATAACTTGCTAATTGTTTTAGAGCCATTAATGGGCCACTTGATTTTATTGGGGATGTTTTGGACTGGTGGTGGCCTTGCTTGTTGTCTAGCTACTGTAAAAAAAATTACCTCACAAAATAATCTGAAATAAATCCTCTAATGAACCACAAAGGAAACCGATGAGGTTCTATTTCAGACAAAATACGGCTGATCAAAGAATTGAGTGGGAAGCTGTACTTTGTGTGACCTAAAGCTGTTTTTTTGTTTGTTTAATGTGATGTCTGAAACTGATAAAAGTGTAACCCTGAACAAGAGTCTGTGACAGTCCCAACAATTTACCTGAGTTGGTTTTTTGGACGGGTACTCAGTAAATTAATGTCCCACTGTCAAATTATTATTAGAAGCACTGACTTAAAATAAAACATCTTTTGATTGAAGCTGTGATTCTGAAGCAAATTTTAAAAAGTTCACATTCCCATGACAAATTTTACCCAAAAGTGTTCTTGAAGAAACTGTTAAAGGAACTAGGTTTTCTGTAAGTGAACAAGAGCAACTCTCTTTAGGGTTGAGAAGAATATTGTTGTCACAAATCTTAACTGACTTGAAAATTACAATTACATTTTGTTCTGGATTCTTAAACCCTAAATCCCCATATTTTCCTCCAGGAACTTTCCTGCGTAGTCCAAAACCCTCCACTTTGACCACGTGTACTGTCTGACTTTCAAGGTGCATCAATTTTATATGCCCCATTATCAATGGGCTCCTTGGGCAACTATACCCTCAACGGCAAGAAACGGAGAGTTGGGAGAGACTGGGACTTGGAGACATTCAAAGGCACCGCCGTCATGCCTGAAGCTCACGCTAAGCCGCGACGGCTTTGTGCACACTCCGAATAAAATTAGTCGTGCATACTTCACACCATACATGCGCGAACCAGTACGCGATCCACTGGGCTCTCCAAAGTAATCAAAAAGTGCCCTCTGTTGTTTGCGCACAGAACCTATATGGTGGCTGGGATTTAATACCTTCATAAATCTGGCAATAGCCTCAAAATTTTCCTGGTGGTAAAAGAAAACAGACATAATTTTGGAGTTGGGAGGGGGGGGGGTTAAGTTACCTCCGAGGTATGGAACCCAACTGTAGAGGCTTCCCAGGAATTCGTTGGTGTTGTATTTGCTACACTGCTCCTCGCGGAAATCCTGAGCGCCTTCAGGACAATCTTGAATGTTGCAGGAACTGTAGTTGATGTCTGGTCCCACGCAGTTGGGCCTTGCACCTGGTCTGCTCAATGTAAACACAGTGTAATTATTAATCAGAGATCAGTAAAGGGTTAGATCCGCATTCTGCCCAAAAAACAAGGATTTTAATGATTTGTGCACTTTTTGGGGTGAGAACTACATTGAAAAAGAGTAAAATGTGTATATTATTTGCGTTTGTATACAGAGTTGGAAATAAATGTTAAATGAATGAATGAATGAATGAACAGATAAATGTACATTTCTCATACTCTGAAATGAGCCCCATTATCATTCTCTATTGTAGTACTGAGGTGCCGTCATTTCGCCTATGGTGTGGGCGACACAAATTGTGACAGGACTTATTAAAAAATTTTGCTGAAATTAACACCCACCATTGATAGAGAATTGTTGTAACCGGAATGGTTTTTAACAACTCACGTCCCTTTATTTATGGCAATCTGAAGTTCGTCCCCAATTAACATCACTGATCTCATAATGGCTGAAATTGGAGGCAAGATTTAGTATTTGTTCCAAACCACATGAAATTAAACTGTTTAAAAAAATATATTCATAAATGCAAAGACAAGATATGGAAATTCTGTTTTCATACACGAAGATCAGCAGTATAAACAATGAACCAATCTCCCAAAATATCAGAATGGAAAACCACTGACCCAAGCACTTTCACACAATTACAAGCATCATCAACTACAGTAACAAGGGCAGTATATACGGTACCTCGCAGTGATGCATTTCCTCTCTTGGTAGGAGACGCCCCCTCCACAGGAGCGGGAACAGGGGCTCCATTCATCGCTCCATGGACCCCATTGGTCTCCCTCCAGGGCCTGCCTCACAGAACGCTGTCAAAAATGAAAATTACCAAACATCCCTAATGAGGATAACATACATGTACATGCATGCACTGGTAATACTAACATCGTTTTTTTCTCTTACTTCATTGAACTGCCAAAAGTAATTAAATTCCTTGGTATAAGGCCCACTAACCTGTATAAAAGCTGTGTTAAATACACATAGTAGTTTGAGGGATAAGTTACCTGTACCGGATTTTGGTATGCAGCGCATATGTTAATTTGATGAATAATTACATGCTAATTACTTATCTTTAGTGAGTTACAGTTGCTTGGCTTCCTTCCATACAAACTCATACTATATTCATACCCCCCCCCCCCCCCGAAGACTTTTTTCCAGTCATACTCCTCTCACAGTAATGTATTTTTAAAAAGGAATTATTTTCTTGGGGATTTGGTAAACTTTCACACAACTTCCCCAACATATTAAGAACCGCACAAAACACTTCCAAACATTGTTCATGACAAATTGAAACTTTAGTCTTGCTCTGATTCTTGTCTAGGTCTTGCCCCAAAACAAATGCACTGTTTGTTACATTATGCAAACTTGATGTTTATGTATCAGGGAAAGCTGTACATAACCTTTGTTTATATCATAACAAATACAGACATTCCACTTGAAAATGCACAATATGGACCATTGAAACCTCAAAACACTGACGAATTTTTTTACCCATGGTTTATTGACTGTGGGTGGTTAATTCAACCCTACTGGAAACTGATGATGAACACAAGCCACAAGTCTACATTCCTGCCAATAGTTTCACCACCACAAGGACCACTGGGGATCCACTGTTAAATGCATCCAGGCCTAAAGCTTCAGGGTCCAGGGGAAGACTCAAGACTGTAGACCAGCTATAAATAGATCTGTTCGTGACTTCCCCAGCCCCTGAGTCACCCTCTAACTATTTCCTCTCCTTGGTATTGATTGATGACTAAGCCAACAAGTATACACAAAAACTCAATCATTATGCAAGTAACAAACAAACAAACAAGTGGCTGATGTCTTGGGCTGCAGTTTGTTCACAGGCGGAAGCCTAGAAAGTAGCAACTGTGCAGTGAACAGTATTTAAACTGAAATCTGCAGGTGTTGACAGCTAGTAGTAAAGCTGGACTCTCCCCCAATGAATTACTCCCCAGAGACATTGCATTTAGATCATTTGCATTTATCCTTAAAGTAATCTACTTAATTATTATCAAAAAGCACACATGGATTTAAGATCATACTGGTGCTAAATACCCCATGCAATCATTTCATCTGGCTTGCTGTCATTTAGAAAGAAATCAAGAAATGTAGGTGATTTTCAATGATCAGTCAATCGATGTCTTGAGTTTTTTTGTGCACAAAATTGTGTTTCGTGATCAAAAGAGGTTGTGCACAGTGTTTCACATTTTCCTGTTGGATTTTGAGTGGTTTTAATACTGGAAACGAACAAAGTACATGAAAAGCAAACAATGATCCTATTTATTTTGAGGGCTAGTGCAAGGGGCCTAGCTGGAAGCGATGCAGAACAAGTTAAAGCGAACTTATAAAATTGTTGTGACTTCCACACACACTTCTGATGAATAAATTATAGCTCCACGAATGAATACATAACATTTACTGATGAATGACTCATTTGAAAATGATCAGCAACCATGTTGCTTAATTCCTGAGCATTTTCATGAGCAATATAGAAACTTATGGAACTAAACAATTTAGTCACGAATGTATTGAAATCCCCGATTTTGTGAGGTTCAAATTGAGTATCAAGAGAAAATTGCATAAGAAGACATCACGCATGTATTGTACATGTACATGTACATACATACACATGGCATGGAATTTGAGTGAAATTGATTCAAAATGAGAAGAAAAAAAAAAGCCAGAGAGGAAAAGGTGAGAAAAATCCATTCTTCTTATATAACCCCCTCCCCACAAATACAGGCACTCACCCACCCAACACCAACAGGTTTTTCAAGCACATAATACCAGGACAATGGTGCCAAAGTTTTATGACACTACAAAGCACTGGACTCTGGTCCAATGTGAATGGCTACTTGACAGGTGAGTGGCATAATCTTATAATCAGCTTACAGTCCAACAAGATGACACACCACTGCTTGAAAGGACACCCATTCATGACTTCAGTGATGTTACAACCACTTGTGTGGTATTTTTTACTGACTGGCCATGAATAGCGTAACTGGCACACCTCATACAGCTGTGCTGTACTGTCTCCCTTATTGCTACATTTGATTGTGCACACTTGTTTAGACACTGACCATATTTTCATATGGTTGCAATTCGGAAATTGAGCTTCACAAATCATTAAAATATTTAACTAAAAAAAGTAATATCCACTCAGAAAGTTGGGTTTTACTTTATTAATCAACCAAGAAAGAAAAGTCTTCTTATAATACAGAAATACACAAGTGAAAAAAAATCAATCCTAAGGCCAAAAAAAAAAAGTCTCCACTCCTCCGGTTTCTGGTATGCGCGCGCGTCGCCGTAGCCATGCGCGTCGGCAAAATGAAAAAGTTTTTTTTTCAATGAAAGATGATGTCTCAAAACCGCCAAACTCACTGGTTTGACTAGAATCCTGGTGCTGCACAATTTTAACGTGTTTTTAGATTGGGTTATGGTCGAGAATGAGCTTTATGTGGCCTCTCTGGACTCCCATATATTTGCACTAAGTTTAGTCGAGCACCATTTGCAGTCATCAGCCGACATTTGAAGCAAAAAGAATCAGGTGGAAAAAAAAAAGACGCTGGGTCGCCGCACCACTTTTTGGGCAAGCTCCATACCAGAAACCGGAGACTTTTTTTTTTTGGCCTAACGGCTGAATGCTATTTTCTAATAGGGTAGGCCCTGCTACTAAATTGAGCATACATTTCAGAAGGTTCTAATTACATTCAATGTGACTCGTAAAGCACCAACTTTTCTCATCAGAAATTTATCCAGAAGAAAAAAATTGAGGTCTGGCTTCTATATGCTTCTTTTTCTTGAGTTTAGGCCTAAATAAAAATTGCCAAATTAAAACTGTTGGGAAAAAAGTGGAATTCTATATCAGCAACAAGACCTTTGTAGGTCATCAGAAATAAAATACTGAAGCCGAGAAACAGACCAAATCATTTACTACTGAAGTTATAAATTGCCTATTCTTTTCTTCAACTGTTCATCTGACAAGCAGATCTCCAACTTTATCCCTCTATGACTCAACTGACCACAAATCCTGTGCACTTTTTTCTATATCTTCACCGGATGTTAGAGCAATAGATCTGTAAAGATTGTGGTGAATCAGCCTTAATCCCTCCAAAAAAGAGAGACTTTCTTGCACCATGCTTGCACTTATCGAGCCATTATCCATGGAAGTGCCTGCACTGTCTGCAGACGCTCTGAGTCCCCACAGAGCAAGGAACTGACTCACCGTCTAAAGTCTTGATCAAAAGACAGCAAAACTATCTACAGTTTGTAAAAGTCTTATTATTAAACTTTTCATGGGTGTCTCAACGACGTGTGAATTTTGCTTCAATTGCATGAGAAGTTTCCCATAAAATACAATTAATGGAACTATCTTCCAGAGTATACGGTGTCAATTCAAAACACTTTATGTAATTAAAAAGAACACCCCTCTTCCCCCCCCCCCCCCCCCCCCCCCGGCAGATGAGATATTTCTTCTCCTGTGTGTAAAGTTAAATAAAAAAGAGATAACTTGTTTCACAATGTGTAAATTCCATATTACGAGCAGGTAACTACATGTATTAAAAAAATAATAATCGGATTTGAATATACGTATAGTTTGAATGGAAAAAGGGACGTATATACGGCCAAAAGGGGAGATTGATCAGTTAAATGCAGTCTTCGTAAATGTGAACACCTCTTTTCATGGTAATTAACTCAACATTCTGTTACATGTATATGAAGAAAAAAATTCATTCAGTGGAATGATTTTCATTTTCAAACCAATTTACAAGGGCTCGTGATGCAAACCTACAGAAAATAACGAAATGGATACCGTTGCACTACCTCCCCTGGATGCACAGGGAACAGAACAGAAGGCGACAAGCTAAACAACGCTAGTGTATCATCTATTGTTGACATGCCCACTCTGACTCAGTGATACCCTACTGCACAAAGAACTATCAATGACCATGAACAAACAGGCCCCAAGTCAAATGCCACCTGAATCTTCAGAAACTAACTTTTCAAAGTACACACTGTCAAATAATGTGGTTTGAGTAGTACTGCTTCATGTAGGTGGTAATGTACACATGAACACCCTGCCCCAATAATATCGGTAGGTCACACCAAACTGTCAACAACAACAAACAAAAATTGTAGTCAGTCTGACAGTCTGACCAACGTCTCGACACAAAACCACAAACTACCACCAAGTATCGCCCCCTCCAATCACCCCAACTATTCTGGGACTAACAACTTCCTCAAATCAAAACCAAATCCACATGTAAACATCCCATTTTTCTTTTCAATCAGGAAAAAAAGTTAAATGCCACATCAAATGTTTATGACTGACATGAATACGACCACCTTGGGAGACCCTGAGGCTCATTTTTTTTCTCTTTCTGAAAAAGAACACACACTTCAGAAACAGCAGCAACTTTGACAATAGTCTGGAGTCGGCACTTCTTGTTTGTAGTGGAGGTGTTTTTGCAAATAACCAGCCATCTGAGGGGTCTGCTCCCGGAAGAGGTCAATGAGTCAAGAAT
The DNA here is from genome assembly GCF_015706575.1 of Patiria miniata. NCBI lineage: Eukaryota > Metazoa > Echinodermata > Asteroidea > Valvatida > Asterinidae > Patiria > Patiria miniata. The sequence continues at coordinate 13,314,663 of NW_024037073.1, forward strand.
ACCCAAAGCAAACAGGCAAATATAATGAAAAGTGTCCCAAACAAAAAGAACACCCACAGTTCTCAGACAATTTTGTAGTATAGGCCTGAATAGGCTATACATACAATGTTATATACATGTGGTACTGCTTGAAAAGAAACCTTAATGCTGTTGAACAATTACAAGAGAAAAGTATACATGTACAATGTATGCATGTATGTACAGTGAACAATTACTTTCAAAGTTGTTAAAAAGGAGCAGCACATTAAATGCAATTGTCCAGAACAACTGACGCACACTAGTGTGACTAATTTTTAGATTTCTCTATCATAAATGCTCAATTTAGATCAGGCCAAGAAAAAATGATTTGTTTCCTATTTTGTTGAAAAAAAGAAGAGTGTGTTGGTGGGTGGGTGGGTAAAAACTTAATTTTTTTCTCCCAAAATTTTTAAAGCCTCAAAAAATAGGGTAGGATGACTGTTGGTGTCTTTTGGCATGTATTAGTAACATGGTGGGATTGAAATCTAATTTGAAAAAAATTCGGTTTGAATTTCACTATTCAGTTTCAATTTTGGAAACCAGATATTCAAAGCCAAAATTAGAAATTAGGCCTTCCCTTTTTGTGATACTAGAAAACTACTGGAACATCCCTTAAATTGCACCATATGGTCTCTGATTGTAACTGCAGTCACTTGCTAGTGGTCTTCTTGGGTCATGAACAGCCTGCCCATTCGACTTATCAGAGAGTTCCCATCCATTTTGTTCAACATTACAGCTCTGCAGTGTTTTTCAAACTGGCCCAGTGGTCATCCTAAAGCCTACCTAGTCATCTCTGGGAGTGGGAGGGCATTTTATGTGGCACCTCACTATTCACTTTTAGTTGGCATGCTTGGGAGCTGGATGAGAGTTCCAGCAAAATCAGATAACCCTAACATTCGGTTTCAAATAAATTAGGATAACCGGATTTTGAAATCTCGAATTTCTCCCATCACTTGTTAACAACTGTTCATGCTGCATTTGCCGCTGTTTATAGGCAACTTACAAAACATGAAATAAAAATTTAATAAAAAATACTGGACAACAACTGCAAAACCAAGGGTGGGTGCAGCATATATTTTGTTCCCCGGATAAACAGATTTAGTTATTGCATGATTTTCTAGGTTGGGTGGGATAACGAACACACAGGTATATTTTTATCAGGCAAGCACTGCATTTAACAAGTGTAAGTAAATATAGCCAGACGGTAGTGCTTACATTGCAGTCACAGGACAGCACACACACTTGAGTGCATCAGAAAAAAATGTGAAAATGCCCCAGAACTGCAGTTTTGGAACATACGGTTATTTCATGAAAGAACGGTCCAAGTTACAAGAATAACACAGCCTATAATTTCCATCTCGACGACGGTCTAGCTACACTGTACACACGTACCAGACAGGCACCGGGTTTTATTGTTATTCAGATTTTGCGATGGGTAAGCTTGGTTGACTTACTTTCTGCACGTCTATCACCGAAGGGTCATGAACTTGCAGGGATTTTTACAACCTTGATACTACTCCTACATGCGTTTCTAAATATTTACAGAACACCCAGGGCCACTTTTATAGGGGACTGTCTTCTGTTTTCACAAATGTTTACCAAGACTGTTTGGCTTTGATTGTTAAAAAAAGAAAATATAAATTATGCCTTATGCCTAACTTGTCTCAAACTGCATATGTAGGTTTTCGTTCACTTTGCTTCACGGATTTAGGGATTGAAAAATGCCTATACTTGTTTGTGGGCTTTTCTACGCTAATCCCAGACATGCCCTATTGGAAATTAATAAAGACCTCTTGATAATATGATTGTGGGGAATCTATGCCACAGGGCACTCAACAAATTACACAGGTGAACGGAGGTGGTATTTATACACAATACAAGTTTGCAAATTCCTGCAGTACCTATAGCTGGGGCAAGCCTATAGAATCTGACTTGGTTCCTTTTCTTTTTGGAAAAGTGGCCAAGACTGGCCTTTGGAAACCTAAGGTTCCCATGATCTTAGCATGTGTATATCCTTCATCAATTTCAATAAAGGTCTTTCCTAAATGTTGTGTTTTTTGTGTGAGAGAGCTGCTTTAATTTCAGCCCTAACCCTCCTCAATCATCCAACATCCTCCAGGCAGTTTTGAAGGATTTTGGAGGATTGAGGCTGAACATTTGGCAAAAATGGGTCAATTGAGTTTGGAGGATGCACTGTGTTCGTAGGCTGTACCCAGCATTGTTTACGTTCAGTCAGGCATAATTAATTAGCCCTGCTCGATAGCATCCGCACTGCTTCTGAATGTCATCGGCACTGCCAATCAACCCATTAACAGTGATTGTTGGAGGATTTTGAAGGAATGAGGCAATGGTCGTCCCTCCATTGAACAAATTCAAGATATGATTTGGGAGGATTGAGGCTGAATCCCATCAATTGGAGGATTTTGCAGGATTGCGGATGGATCCCAGCCAAGACATAACGGATGATTTTGGAGGATTGAGACTGAATCGAATTTATATGGTGGCAATTGGAGGATTTGTTGGCAACTGGAGGATGGATCCTAGCCTTAAAGCGCCTAGGCGGTTAGGGTTAAAACATTGACAACCTTGCTAAAAGATGTACTGTCTGTGCTCTGCAACAAATCCCACTGATTTCTGCTACTGACTTGCATGTTTTATAAATTTTGGGGAAAAAATTACCACTTTCTCTTTCGGGTACCGTATCTGCACTCCTCTGAAAAAAAAGGCTATTGTACAAAAACCTAAGATAAAAAGGTACAGCTTAGGATGCTTCCTTAGTGAATAAATAAAATTAGTCTCTTCATTTGTTTAGTCAAAAGGGTGCACGGGAATCAATCATCAAACTTCAAACTCCATTAAAAGGTTAATGAGCAATTAAGTGAAATTAGCTGAATAATGCTGATTATCTTCAAAAACAAGTTTCATGATTAAAACGAAAGCCCTGTTAAAGAATAAACCATAAAAATTACACACTTAAAGCTTTGCAACTAGAATAAAACAATACAGATGTGTAGTAACAGCACCATGCTGGGCATTCATTCAACCCAGATGGTACCCGATCACTGGGGCCCTACCCTCAGGCTCCTGTTCAACTTCATTCAGTCAACATTTCAGGGCAATTTCAAATCCAGGTCAATGACATTCAGGGCACAGGAATGATCGCATACATATTATATGGATTATAACCCTATAGGCCTAATAGTAATAGATGCACTTTTAAAGTCAGTCTGGCCATGGTCTGGCAGTTAGAAACAATTCTCATAGAAAACATTGATCAGTACTTAAAAACGAAAGACAAACTTTGTCTCAACACATGTCAAACTGCAATCTTTAATTTGTTTGCTAACATTTCTAGGTCCATTCTAAAGTTTGGCTTTTTTCCTGCTTAATTTTGCATTTTAAGCACTCAACACTGACCTAGGGCCTATATCAAATTACATTGAAGCACTTTTATTACATTTTAATTACATTTATTACATACACATGTATACATTTGTATATACTCCTTAATAAATCCAAAAAACCTACACTGCTAGGGCTCACTTTGGGGCAGCATAGGGAGCAACAGGCAAGGCTTACTCATTTACTCATTTATTCCTATCTATTGACTCTTTAATACTGAGCTGTAGATAATTGCCCATTTACAATACAGGATGAAGAAAGTCTAACGCGTGAAATCTAATCTAACACTTCTTCACTCAGCATCCTTACAAACCCTCCATTATAATTATGTACTGTTATATACCTCTCTGCAAAACATCTGTTGAAACCTTACAAATAAGTAAAGCGTTCACAGAAAGAATCAGAACATTCAAAGCGAGCTCACAGAGCCGGAAATAATGACACAAGGGATTTAAAGAGATAGGAAGAGGCTGGGCGAAGATTCTGGAGACTGAGTGGTAGAGAGATGGAACAGATCTAAAGGAATTGGGTGTAATTACCGGTAATGCTGTTACGCAAGGAGGCAGAAGCATAGCTGTCATCAGCAGAACTGTTACTGTTGAGAGCATGGTCGATTGCAGACAAGTCCTGAAGAAAAATAAAACCAAAGGGTTGTTGAACCAGTTATTTAGGACTAACAGTTTATCAGTTTGAAGTGGAAATTTGTTTCTCTTCTGCTTCAAACTTCTTGAATTCAGACATGAAACAGGTGGGGTTGTCTGGTTTGATCTGTCAGGCACTGCTAATAATAGTTTTGATATCAACAAAGACCGAAAGTCAAGACCCAGACAAAGACTATTACTGGCAATAGTCTCTCCATGACTCACCGATAGGATCAGCCAGGGTAATTCCTGCTTCAGCATGAGGGATTCTCCTAATACTCTAATTGGTTTCTCAAGGCTATCCCTAGGGGTTTTGAGGGGGAAAATGGGGCAATTCTTCACTGCAAGTTGAAACCTTTCAGAACAGAAACTTCTTTTAATAACTCTGAGAGAAAACAGTTTGATTTTCCATATGGCTTGGAGTATTTGGCTTGTGAAAGTGGGATGAATTAGCGCATGAAATCCACAGGGGTTGTTGGTTCAGACAATACCCCAAGATGATGATAGGTTTCGGTTCGGGATCAAGCCCCGAAAGATCATGAAATCTAGGGCATGAAAGTAATATTCTTGATTGCAATATAATGCTCAACAGCTATGGTCCAGAAATGGATGAAAAACTCAGCTTGGCAGTCAACAAACTTCTTCATACACCTGCCCTTTTTAAAGATTTCAAGATGCATAACCCTTTTCATACTAGAGCCTCTCAACCCGGGTTGAACTCAACCCTGGGCGAGCCCAGTGCTGCCCCGGGTTGAGTTTTTGATTTTTAAACACAATGTGCTCTCTGTACATGATAACATGATATCCAAATTGACCAATCCACAGCTTAGTTCACATTTCTGATCGAAATGACGTCACAGACTCTAAAGACCACTCCGATTGGCTGGCGCGCGGGGTCGCATTAAACTGTGTCAGACTAGGTAAACAACACCCCTCCCCCCCCCAAGTGACCTATCGCCGTTTGCGAGTTAGCCACGCCCCTTAGACAACCCTATGGAATTTGTGTACACTAAGTTTTGTTTGTCTCAGATTTTGCGCGTTCCGCTTCCATTTGTATATCATGCAATTGGACAACATTTCACAAGCTGCATTGACGCGATTCTACCGCGATAGGTCAATTGGGCAATTGGGGGGGGGGGGGGTTTGCCCTTGAATGAGTTTTGTCTTTTTATATAGAAAAAAATCCGCAAATAGGAAGTGGGCCTAAAACTGTATCCTGACGTCACAAAATAAAAGCCATTAACATTCACTAATCACACGCTGGGAAAGTGGGGTCAGCATACTTCATTTTACCCCACGGGCACAGGATTAACCTTAACCTTCTAAAACATCTTTCAAGTAGGCCAACTAAATGTGTACAGTGTAGCAATTAACATGGAGCATGCACTGAGCAAGTGAAGATGTAAAGCGTGCTTACTGCGTAAGTGTGAAAGCCGAGTACATGTACTAGGTTTGCCCTTCAGCTGCCCAACCCCCGGGAGTGTCATGGCCGAGCGGTTAAGAGCACCGAACCCAAGCTCTGGTGTTTCTGATCAGCAGAGTGTGGGTTCGAGTCCCGGTCTTGACACTTGTGTCCTTAAGCAAGACACTGAACCATTTAATATTGCTACGTCCTTCGGATGGGACACGAAGCCGTAGGTCCCCTTCGTTGTATAATGCACGTAAAAGAACCCAGTAACACTTACTTATCGCTGCCTGCCCCAGTATTTCTGGCAGTGTGTTTGGGCCTTATCCTCATACTCATAGTCGAGCTAGTTATTCATTATGATGAGACTGCACTTTCAAGGAAGGAAATGAGTCTCAAACATGTCATATATGCAAATTTCCTGAAATTTTGAAATCTATAATTTTTTTCACTTGATTTTCGCTATGGATCAGCTACATACATAATAACAGGGCGTCCAGTTATCCTTTAATTAAAATTAAGGGGAAAGTAGGGGAGAATTTGTCCTAAATATTTGCATCATTTTTTTTTCTCGAGGTCATGGGGCATGACATTACCTTTAGATTTCCATCATGTCCATGGCGAATAATTATCTGGGTATATTTTTTGTTATACTGTAGTCCAGGGCCCGGGGCCTGGGAAAGATTTCCATATAAGAAGTTCACTAATTTTCCTCTGTATTGACTAACAAGCCCCCAGATAGCAATTTCATGTCATCAAAGTCAATTTGAGCAGTGAGAAAATACAAGCATTTTCTCAGAAAACACTTAAAAGTTTTCAGTCCAATCTCATACTATGATAGGGTTTGTACACAGGGTGTTGAGTGAACTTCGTATATTGCTCCATGGTATATGGAAATCTTTCCCGGGGCCTGTTTCCTGAACATTTTGAAATAAGTACATTTTGCTCTTATTGTAAGTTTTGTAACATAACGTAATGCTTTCAAAATTCAAGAACTAGAAGTGTGTTTGGTTGCAAGAACTTTACCTCATTTCTTGGGAGCCGGAGCTGAACTGCATCCACGGTCGATGAAGCTGATCCACTTCGTCCAAAATACACAGTAGCTAGCAGTACAGCAGCATGCAACGGAGGTTACAAACACGTGCCAACTGAATACTCGCGTCGACGCGGTACTATTAATAACCGTATGGTTGTAACACAAAATTATGAATGGATACATCACCAGATTCAAAATACACGCCCACACAGTGACAGGTACGGTACCGCGTGCGTAAAGGTAGGAGGAGGGGTCACGGCGTCAACCCCATCCCAAACGCATCATTGGGCATGAGGCGACGAGGTGGAGCTATGCAAATATAGCTGAGTCACCGAACTTTCCATCCAATCAGCGGTCATTTGAGGACACTGGCCGGATCTCAACGTATGTAGCGCTGCATATCATTTAGCAGTACACTTGCCGCTGGAACTCTCTAAATACACGGGTGCGGTGCGGGTCGTGTACGTCAGGCAGGTTGCCTGTTATATTATATTTAAAAAAAAACCTGCATCGGCAACTTTTGTGAACAACATCCAGATCGTACTACGATTTTGTTCTTTGTGGGTAAATTGGCAATTTTCTTTTTACTTGATCCCAAAAGAGAAAGTTGAGACAAATCTGTGACTTTTGTGTAATATCTTCTGAACATAAAATACATGGAAAATATGGAAGTGAGATTATACCCGTGGTAGCACTTTTATTTATGATTTCTTCTCCAAATTAATGTCTAAATGTAAGTAATCTCGCACGAAATCATCTAAAACAAACCCTATTTTTGTCTGTCACCGGCATGTGGCATCTAGTATGAAGGTTTCTATCTTTTAGGAAATAAGCCTAAACATACTTTTACATTTTGAGCTTTTTTCTTTACCATTATTCCTCAAAACTTTTTGAGATAATCATGAATCCGCCGCACGCGCACGGACGATCACTGGCCGCAGTGCAAATGTTGCTGTCGAGGAACACGTAGGTGGCGCTATGCAATCTGCGCTGTCAGCGTGCAAACGATCATGATTAGATCCTACCACCCTGAAGACGAGGCACATTATTTACAATTCCCCGTTTTGCTGTTTGGGATATACGTCCTTTAATACCAAAATCATAAAAGTAAAATACCAAAATCATATAAGTACCACTAAAAGCATATATAGTTCCTGTCCAATGCACTGTTTTCAATGCTCATACAAGTGTGTGAAAGTGGCAGAGAGAAACAGTAAATAGGGGTGGGTCGAGGCGGGTTATGCCCCAAGAGCCAACGGCTTGGGAGGTGCCAATTGCTTGAAATATATCATAAATGTGCCTCCAGATCTTAATAAGCCAAGGTCAACGGCTTTTGTTCCAATTTTTAGATGTTTCATTCTTGAACGATAAAATACTACAGAAAGTAACTATGCATAGTCCGTTTTTGTTTTATATTCTTTTATTTCAGTCTTACACTCGGTTCAAATCAGTTATGTGCAGTAAAATGAAAATTTATTTAAAAATTCAAGCAGATCTGAGTCAATTCATTACCTTGATTCAATTTCCAAATTCATGTAACGCTAAATTGGATTGAAAAAAGCAGTTAATCCGAGAATAAAGATTAAATGGTGTTGTTGAAAATATTCTGAACATGATTATTTAAATTTCATATCTAAAATACATATGAATAAACATGAAGAATAAAAGTACATCAAAAGAAATGAATTCATTTGAATGGCAGAACACTTGCTTATATTTTAAGCGTACAGAGTAATTAAAACAGAAGAAAGAAAAAATATAAAAACCTGACTGCTGATCAAGTAAGTTAGAACGCAATTAAAACCCTCCTATTGTTTGATCAGTCACAGACAGACAAAAATATCTTCCACTCCCCTTGCCATGCATTTGTATACAGGTTTAAAAAACAGGTCACATTCGTGTAAGCACTCCGACTAGTCAAAATCTATCAACAGACAGAAGAGGTCACTAGTAGGTACAGCTGGTATATCAATTACCTCCAGTCAAAGCATGGCTGTATCAAATTTACAAGGAAATTCTTAACTGTTAAAAACAGTCACTTCAATTGATTTTGACTACTGTGACGGCGTAGCTGAATTTGCCAGAGAGAGAGCCATAAAATAATACTGTTTCTTATCATGATTTGATTTGACAACCCCAGTACATTTTTAAGGAATTCATAGTTCACATCCGTTACCTGCAAGCAGTAACCGATTTATACATTTCAGAAAATACATGTTTTTTTTTAATGAAACACACCTTCCCATGTCAGTATAAAACATGTGACCTACTTCACAAAATGAAGTAAAGTTTGACAATTTACATCAGCCTGATAATCTTTTTAAAGATGGACACACAGTTCTTTCTGACAGGACGACAATTTTGCCAACAAAACTTGATAATGGGGGGTGTCACACGCCCACCCCCTACTCTACAGGCATGCAACTGGGAAGTAACCAAAAAAGAGGAAATTCTGTACTTTGCAAAACTTTATCCAGTGTTTTTCAATTTTTAATGGCATAAGTGTGCGGTGAAAAATGAGGCAATCAACTGATCCGAGGAAAAGTTGCATGTCTGATCCTAGCAACAACCTTGTTTGCGCCATACTCAATCGTTTAACACATCAGTTTGTAATTGTTCTCTGCTTTTGTGGAATTAGCTAACACATTTTTGTCAAACTTCTCACTATTTGTTCACTGCTGCTGGAATTCAACAGCTGAAAGAATACATTACTCGTAGTAAGCCACCTTTCCAGTTAAGTGCATTTTTTGTGTTAACTGACTGATGCATTTAGAAATGATTCAGTGTACCGATATACACTCAACCAAAAAAGAAAGTCCCCCTTCGAATACTTTTTTGTCTAACTCAAAAACTACTGAGCACCTCTCGCTCAAATAACGCCTAACAGTACAGAAATTCCTTAGCAATCCAGCCATACTCTTCATTAGGTCCAAAACAGTGACAATGTTTAAGAAATTGTGCAGTTTATGACAAATGATACCGAAAAACGTTGCACTTTTTATACGTGCAAGGTGTGGTTCACACTCAACTGGCATGTATACAAAAGTGCAACTTTTTTTTGGGGGGGGGGGTTTCTCTCTTTTGGTTGAGTGTATCTTGTGACACAAGATAATACAAACAACTAAAGGAGCCACATAAACACACACAAACATATATGCTTGCATAACATGATCTAAGCAGTGGCCTGACAATTCCTTTTTACTTCTGAATTTCTTTTGGCAATAAAAAAATTAGTCAATAAAAATAACAATACTGAAACGAATGGTATGCATGTAATATTGTTTTAAAATTGGTAATGTGCGTTCAATGAATGTTCTATATAAAATTTACAAAACATTTGATAAAAAATCATTATCTAATATGGTATATCACTCTTTTATTTAAAAAAATAAAAATTATTTACATGGAATAAGGCAAATCATGACTTTCTTCCATGAAATAGATTTACATATTCCTGAAGACACCGGTAAAAATGTTCAACTCAAGTCATGCCTTATTCTCCAAGAGTTGACAGTGAAGGTATGGCTATCTCCTTGCCATGATGAAGAACAAGAAATTAATATATGGAAAAACCTTTTCACCATATGATACCTATCGTGAACTTGTAAGTATTGGCAATTTTTGTCATGTATACGCAATGATGCAAGAGTTGTATTCATTTATATGTTGTCGAAATGCTGGGCATGATTTTTTGCCCAAGGTAGTTGCAACTCTGTGGCACTTTCATTTTGGAGGCACTAAATTAAATTGTTAATGTTGTTGACAGTAGATGTTTATCCATTGCCCACAGGCAAACCAGCCTTTTAAATGTCTCTTCCAATATTTTGAACTGATATACATGTACATGCAGTGTAGAATAGACTTAGTTTCTTTCCCCCTCCCAACATGAAAGGTGAGGGTATGTGACCACAATGTGCAATTTTGTAAGTAAGTGTGAGTGGGTCTATGGGCTCCGTGCGCCAACGAAAGAGGGCGCCCTTTTACCTAGCAACGACGTCCCATTTAGCTGGTTGACGCGCACCGTTCCTTGAGTGTGACGCACGTACACCAGGGGATTTGTACTATGTACACGCAGTGGTACGGCCGCGCGTGGGGACAAAATTGCAGTTAGGCAAGATGGCGTCGGTCGGTCACCCCCAACTTTACTTTCTTTGCCGGTGAGGGGGTACTTGTGAACGGAGCGGATATAGCTTTAACACTAGCTTTTCATCTGATTTATTGACTAGGAATAAATGCATCAGAACATATTACACAACACCTGAGTAAATTCCTGTCATCTGGTTTGTGGGTTTGTTAATCATGTGCCGTTGAATTATTCGTCCCAACCCACGGCGCGGCAGCATCACAAAAAATAGAAGTTCCATTCGACGGTCACACTAGTTACCGGTAATATGACAAGGATTTATTCAGGCATTGTATAAAACAAACAATGAACGATTCACATTCAAGCAATGGAAAGAATCATTTCATTGGGTAACAGCTGTCACTTCATAAAATTATTCTTACCATCGCACTCATAGACACTCATTGTTTGTATAGTACGCTCACTTGCTAGATCATAAAAATTGCCAACTTTTTTTGTTTGCATGTTGTCATTCAGAGATTTGCAAAATCTCGCACAAGCTTTAAAAAAAAAAGGCCAGCAAAATTTAAATGGTACGTTAAAAAAAACACAGAATAATTGGGTATTTCAGATTTTTTGATGGTGGGAAATGTACATCCCTATAGCATTGACTATGTGTATGCCTACAGCACTGTAAAATAAAAAGGGGAATATAGTTCAAACATAGAAAAACCGAAAAGAGTAAATAACTAAGAATGCTCTGGACCAAGAACAAGTTAAGGACAGTAAAACCTCCACCAGGTTTTAACCAAAACAAATACCTATCAAGTTCTACTGGTCAGAAATTCATACCATTGGAAGCGCATCATCTTGCATAAGCATCGCTGACACTCATTTCTGACTGATCTTTTTGTGGTTGTTGACGATGACTTCAACAATCGAGGGCTCGGCCAGCGTGGTCACGTCACCCAATTCGTCGCTCTGATCAGCGCACACCTTACGCAGAATACGGCGCATGATCTTACCGGATCGGGTTTTAGGCAGGCCTGGTGTGATCTGTCGGGGGAAAAAAGTTCCACAAGCAATGATATCAGGTTTGTGCATGTTTTTTGGCACGCCAATAAGCCACAGCCACGATTATCTACAAGGGCTTTCTCGAATGGCTAGGGACTGACCTGGATCATATCCGGCACGGCATAAGCAGCTATCTTCTGTCGGACCATCTGCTTCAGTTCCTTGATGATATCCTCCTCAGATTCGCTGATTCCATCCTTGAGAATGATATAGGCATAGATACCTGCCAAAAAAACCAGGACAGGTGTAACCTATCATTAAATGAATGAACATCATCTTTATTTCTGGGAACAATAGTCCTGTAGACATGTGCGTGCAGATTATGCAAAGCATGGCGTCTCAACCTCCAGATTTTGACCATACAGTGGGCGCCTTCAATCGTGTGTTCCGTAACCCGATGCTGTATGCAAAAATCACGGTAACTATTGACCAATATACACATTTGGCCGAACTTCTCCTCTAAATGATGACACAACTTCTAGAAGGGGCTCTGTTGGCTGGCGCATGGGATCGCATAAAATTTGCATGCTCGGATATATCAGATGCTGTAGTGTGGCTCTGCACACGTGAACGTCTGATCCTCAGACTCAGGTAAGTTATGATCCTCTCATTCCCACCTGGTTCTCTTAAGAAAGCACTTGTTCAAAAGAGCATCTCATGAAATTTGGGTGAACTCCAGCACGGTAAGGAGACAATTAAAAAAAACCTTCTGTTACAGTTGTTGGTTTAAAAACATGAAAGATACAAAAAAAATGTTCTAAGATTTATATATCTAAATACAAATTGTTGATCCTTTTTCCTACCAAATGGTCGATTTAGGGACTGCACTGTACACAAAAATAACCCACAGATACCAAATATTCTAAGATTGTTTTAAGACTTAAGTATCTAGATACAACTTGAGGTTGCATTGCAACATTTCTTGGGACTTTTTTCCCTACCAAATAGTACATTTAGGGACCGCACTATACATGAAAACATTTCCTATGGATAGTAACCCACCTTTTTGTGTAAAAATAAGAAAAGTTTCCACAGCAATTTTTGTGAGAAAATTACAAAAGCTCCATCATCTAGTCAGAGACTCTGTGCATAATGTGGGAGTCTTTAACTGATTGCTACAGATTGCCTGGCGCTCGCACAAAAAACACGGTTAGTGGACTTTTTGAATAGAAGTAGTCTTGTATACTTCGCATCACACGCGCCACAACCAGTGTGTATGCAATGTGCACCACACATGCAGCTGGCATAACTGGTCGCAAAGCGCCATCTACTGCTAATGCACGGAGTCTATTACTCATCGCTTTGGCATATAATAAAGTCATGAGTTGACTGGAAGAGTATTTGTTCTTTACCTTCCCCCTTGATGTCGTGAGGGAATCCTACCACAGCGGTCTCTGCCACGGCAGGATGCTCATCCTGCAATACAATAATTGATCTGTTATACCTCTGTCTTGAATACTGTATTTTCATTGGCCTAGAACGATCACATGTTAAGTTTATAAAAAGTCATGGCACACTCCCTAGGGGATATCACGTATGTGATATCCCACAGGGAGTGTGCTATGACTTTGTACGTACGGTACATGTACGTACGGTGTGTGGTGTGAAACGCTTGTATCGTTGGTACCCACGCTATTTTCACCATGCTTTCACGCATGGGTGGGAGCAGTGAACTAGCAGACCATCAGCTGTTTCGAGCACGCGGCATGCATGTGAGTTGATTTTCGATTGTCATGATTGTTGTGCTTACTGCTGTTTGTTTTTGTGATTTTTGTATCAAAATCCAAAGAATCCAAGACAGAGATATAGCCCCTTGGGTGTTCAAAACGTCACATCCCACATCACAGCAGTAAACAATTGTTAAATGTTAGTCAGAAACTCACGGGTTACATTTAAACTAAGCACCCTATAGAGTCTGCATAATCAGTCTACAAAGATAGGTCATTAAGCAACCAGTTCATATAGGACTGAATCTTTGATCTTCTACAGTGTATAAGAATAGAAACTTTTCTGATTTGAATATTCAAAAAATGTGACTGGTCTCAAGAAGATGATGAAAAAAGTCTTGGATGTCACTTAACCACTTGCCGCCAGGAGTAGTTTTGGCTGATAAACACCATTTTTGGAAAAGACAAGATATATCTGCCAAATTCCCCCCCCACAGAAGTGTGGTTGGGGTCTACGAACGAATACTTACCTGTAGAGCAACACTACTTATGCATATTCCCCCTACCGGCAGGTATTTTCGCTAAGAGTTATATACAATAGCGCCCTCCGGCGCCCTACCCATAACACCCCGCGGCATGCGTGCCTCGTGAGCGTCCTCTTTTCTCGAGCGCTAAGTCGGAATACAACAAAGTACCCAAGGCATCGAGAAGAGTGGGGTAGGAGGGAGGGATGCTCTACAGGTAAGTATTCGTTCGTAGACCCCAACCACACTTCTGTGGGGGGGGAGTCTACTTCACTCTACTTACCTGTAGAGCAACACTACTTATGCATAGACTAGCACCGTCAAGGAGGTGGGTCATGCGAGATGCTATTGTGCTTTCACAGGGGCACGTAACAATACGCGTAAACCCTGGATGGGCCCGTCGCTCCACATGTGGGTGGACAAGGCAGCCCAAAAAGGTCGGCATGATAAAGACATTAGTCATAATGGTAGCCTCAACATGCCAACAGAGATGTGATCCCCGTGGGAATCACACGTAATGAATTACAGCCCACCGATACCTACACATAAGAGTTCGGTGGGGCACACAAAATAAGAATTATCATGAAAGGCAAAACATCATGACATGGTACATATAGACACTATAATATGCACATGTACATGTACAGAGTTCAATAAAGAATCAGAGTTAGGAGACACCAATGCTGGGGAGGTCTCCGGTCTGAAAATGTCTTGAGAACATGGTGGGGCTCAGTCAGTCGCCCTCAACACTGTTCTCCCATGCTCTGCCTTTTATTTTGTGCATGCGGACCAATCACACGGATTCTGCCGTTGATATGTCCGTGGTTTCATGGATGACCGTAGCCAACCTTCAGGCAATCTTGTCATGAAAGCCTGCAGGTATGGTGGGGTCACCATGATAAATACATGTCATGAAAGGCCTGCCTGTATGGCAGGGTCGTCATGACAAAAAAAAACATGTCACGAGAAGCCTGCTTGTATGGCAGGGTTGTCATGACAACTACGTGTCGCGAGAAGCCTGTTGGTATGGCAGGGTTGTCGTGACAATTACATTTGTAACTGCAAGTGACCGATTCAAAGCGTCCCAGTGCAGCTAATGTACGACGTTTAAGTCATGATTGGCACCAAAAATTCTCCGTCTGGACAAGAATGATTTGATGCCCGGAACAAAGACGTCCGGAGGCCCAGAAGGCTCTGACAGTCCTTAGTATAAATCCCTCCTTAGGAAGCAGACATCAAGTCATGATCAGCACCAAAATTCGCTGTCTGAAACGGACAAGAATCATTTGATGCCCAGAACAAAGACATCCGGAGGCAAAGAGGACTCCGACCGTCTTAGCTCAAAAAACCTTCCTTAGGGATCAGACGCCAAAGTCATGAGCGGCACCAACATTTTCCATCTGGAATGGACAATGATTTGATGCCTAGAACAAAGATGTCCGGAGGTAAAGAGGACTCCGACATTCTTAGTTAAAAAACAAAAATCCTCCCGTAGGAATCGGATGGGCACACTCGGTTCCCATCAGATGTGGTCCGTCTCCATTATACAGAAAACAGTTCTTTACTACATGTATACCAAGAAGTAACAACTGCTTACAAAACAGAAAAGAAAAAAGACAACCGTAGGAACCAATGAAACAGATGTGAAATTGTTCACTGGTTCACAGAACTCTAAAGATCTCTATAACACTTTTGGATAAGAAGGTGTTGAAGAGGTCCTGCAATTCAGGGGTGTTAAAACATCCCCTTAAGTTAATTGACACGGACGTTCAACTGACTAACATTTAGTAATCTACTGTCATGTTAGAAGTCCCTCAAGTGCAGGCTGTAAAAGCCATAGCTTGTTTGAGAAAGGTCTGATGTGAACAGGAGAGCATTACAGCATCCAGTACATCAGGAGAAATTCCTGCGGAGCTGGGTGAAGGAAACCCAAGCTGTGCTGGAACAGAATATTGTTCTGCTCGGAAGAGCATTTGTACCTCCAACTGGTGAACTAAGGGAATGGTTAGAACCCTGGAAAACCAATCAATGAGGTCAACATGGAGTTAAGAAGAGGACCTTGTCATCCTTCTGCTCCAGTTGATTAAGTACCCGATGGATAAGAGGAAGACGACAGGAAGGTGTATATAAGTAGCCTGTCCGTCTTCATCACCATCGTATTCGCGTGCCATGTACATGTATAGGGGTCAGGAACCCTCAGGCATTAGCCTGGAAATCTGTGACTAGTTCATGAAACAAGTCAGATTGACATGTGGTTAGTTGTCCTTGCTTGGGAGGAGGACCGTCGAAAGCAAGAAGCTATGAGGAAAAAACCCCAATGGGTTATTTCTCAAGTGAGTGTACACAGGTGTGCAGGCTGCCTGCCCACCTGGTCGTCGATGTAAACTACAACTGTGTCAAAGTCACATCGAACCAGGATCATCTGGCACAACACCGAATATAGAAGTAACATCGCAGTTTCTCCGAGACTGCCAGCATCTCAAGTATGTTAATGGAACTTGAATGATGCTCACACAGGGCTTCACCAATCCGCCACTAGATGCGTGTGGCGGGCAGTTAACTGGCAGGGTAACATGTTCGCCATGACAGTTAATGAATTAGGCTGCAATCTGTGAGAGGCCCACCCTTGTGAGGTTGGCAACGCCGAACCACAGGAGGTACTGCACAAGTCAGGTCATGGCCTGCACTGAATGCAGTGAGGACTGGGCCGATACAAGCAAATAGGTGAATGCCACCAATCTTTGTTTCCACGGCGCAGTCATATCGCCTTTACTATCTGAGCATAGGCCAGGAGTGAGGCGGAAAAACTGGCTGGATGGAGCCACCATGAAGTTGCAGCGAGAATCTTGGTTTGAAAACCGTGAAATTCTCAGTGCTCTGGCCTGAAAATGAGTTGCAGTTGTGTACCCTTCAGGCCAGGGCTCATTCCCCATGCTGATGTGTTAGACAGTCGACTAAATCTCATCAACATCTTTCCAAGGGAAATAGAAGACGGGCGCAACACTGTGCTGGCCCGATGTTATTGATGTCAGCCTCAAAGTCTCTTTGACGAGCTCCTACGAGACAGATGGGTGGAGGTCGTCATGAGTCAGGTAGGTCACTTATGAAAATCATCAAAACAACTGAAGCCGAATCGAAATCGTTGTTACATTATCCTACGTGGCATGGCGTACAGCAAATGTTGCTGGCACGGCCACACAAAATCATCTGGGCCAACTTCAAGAGGTATGCAGTTGAGAAAACAAACAACTGTTTGTTCTTCACCTGCGCTGGCCCACATGTAGTCGACATCGACCAATATGGATGTAAACATCGATATGCACCGCAAAAGAAAGATCTTTGTCCGTTAAAAATTTAAAAGGTGGGACTCGAATCTTTGGCGGGCGCACTTTGACGGGAGAAACAGTTCATCAATCATGTTATCCCGGCGGGCCAAGATTGTTAGGGTCTGCACTCGTGTAAAATTATAGAGTACTGAGTGCAGACTGTGAAATTGATAAAGAAAATAGCGGTCAACACGTCCGCTAAGACTGTCGAGTCAAGATTAAAACATTAAACCTAATGTACTTCATGAGGGTAAAGAGGGAGGCTGAACGCGTATCGCCGAACCCACTTTATTATTCCACTGCAAAGTGTATTCAAGCTTCTGCGAGTATTATTTACGAAGAGCCGCTTGAATAATGGGGTCCCTCTATTGCTGGCAGCTTGTACTTAGCTGCATTGAAGAGGGAAGATGTGACAACAACAACAAAAATACCGAATTTCGCTAACGGAAAACGGTAATGATCACATTATTGCTTGAAGAGCAGCAAGCAGTTTGAATACAGGCACAATCTTTCGAATGTGGTCCACAACATGCCTGCAAGAGTTGAATAGACCCCGTAAACGAGAACCGTAAAACACATCTGAAGGGACGAGTTGCACACGGCCACAGTCAGCTGTTGAACAACTCCCTCGGAGACAATGTACGATGTACATAAAAAATGTAGCGATCTCAGTACAGCAAGAAACACCGCCGCACGGCTAAGCACCGTGCGGCGTGTCCCATTGTCCTTGAGTCACCCAACCGTGATTAATGTAGAGGGCTACAGAGTTCACGGCTCGCAACTGAACGAAGACGGACGTTTCATTAACGTGCCCGCCTGGCAATACATGTACATGTACGTGTATAAAACGTATACATGTACATGTATGACCGATAATAAAGCCGAGAACAATTGCAAGGCTTGTAATGAGTGGGCCGAAAAACCGAGTCCTCATCCCGGTATCGTATGCCGCGGTGGGATCGGTGCAATAAACTCGGCCGGATTAGAAAAATAATAAAGCCGTTCCCGCCTGAGAAATGGACACCACTTTGTCCGTTGTCGATGTGTTTCACATTTGATCCAACGGAGGTATGGGGAACACCTTGTCATTGTTAGATTTGGAGCCCGTCCTGCGCTTGATTTGAAAATTGTTGTGATCGGGCGGAGGGGGCTCATCGGCGGAGGGTAATTTAAGTACCCGTGTAATGTCCCTCTGCAGCAAACGGAGTATCGTTTCCTCGATGGACAGCCATTGTAACCGGTCTGATTCTCCGTCATTATCGGATGAATCAGCCGAATGCGAAGGCCAAAATGACCCCGATGACTGAGAGCCGTCTGGAGGGGCTAGTTGTACAGAACCACGCGGTGGTGGCTGGGCAACACCCTCGGAGATAATATACATAATATTATGCAGATGGTGAAGACTAAACACAAGCGGGAATCCTGGCGCACGGCTAACTGTGTGCGGTAGGTCCCGTTGTCTCTGGACCACGCGACCGTGTTCCACGGCCGGCGAATGTGAAGTCCCGTTCGCCGTAGGCCGGGCTTCCGGTATAGCGTGCAACCATGTGTGGTATACATGAACATGTATGAACATGTGTTTTTTTTTTTTTTTCATTTTTTTCATTTTTGTACATGTACCTCGTTGTGCTTGGGCCACGCAATCGTGACCAATGAATGACGACTATGAAGCATTCACTGCAGATAAAGACTCCAGGAGCACGGCTATCTGTGCAGTAAGTCCCTTTGTTCACGGGTCACCCAAGCGTGACCGGTGACTGAAGACTGTGATGCGGGCCCAACGACCGATGGTTGTGGGCCGTAGTCCACTGCTGCAGGGGGGCCCCCAATAGGGCCCGCCCGGCGGCCTGCCGACATAGCCGATAGCGTATCGGAAATCGACTGAAAAGCCAGCAGGAAATCTCCTCTAGAAACCGCGTCCTCCCCCCGGGAGCGTTTGCCCCGGCGGGACCGGTCACAGGAGTCGTCAGACCCCGAAGAAGAACGGTGCAATCGACGTGCAGCCTTTTTCTTCTTATTCTTCTTTTTAGAAGAACGGCCCCGAGGTGTGTCCGAGGAAAATCGGAAGACACCTGGGGCACCGGGACCCCCGAACAACGGAAAAAATCCGATGACGAGAGTAGTCCCTCTGAGTGAGCTAGCACGGGGGCCGTCGGCCCGGGATCCCCCGGGGCGACCGGCTCCGTATCGCTCATAATGCACCCGGCCGACAGCGCCTCAGGCCCCGTGGGCTGAGCGAGCGCTGGACGGACCGGTAGCCCGTGCAATAGCCCATCCCGACAACCAGTGGTGTTCGGCACTGTGTCGGGAGGGCACGGGTGACTAGAGCCCACCGAAGTGTGACGGCTAGTCCCCTCGGGCTGCCCCGTGATCGGGGGAGGGCTAGGTGCCAAAGCGGCGCTCGTTGCCGAGCCACGCTTGCCCTGACGGCCCTTCTTAGGCTTTGCTCCGGCACAGGAGATATGTTTTAGGGGAACCTTGCCGGAGTGTGCCTTTAGTTTGGGTGTTCCGCCCGAGTTGACCGGAGAAGGTGACCGAGGTCCCCTTAACTGATCGGCGGAACTGCCAACTCCCCCAGCCGACTGTGGCTGAGGGTGCCGGACGAGAGACTGCTGCCGCGGTAACGACGGAGCGTTAACGGCAGAGTCCCCCGAGAACTCGGTCCGTCCCGTGGGAGAACTATTCCCTCCGGTTAGTGACAGATCGGCCCTCCCCAAACGCTTCATATTTATGAAATAAACGAAACCAAGAAGATGATGAAACTCTACAAACTAATGATTACTAACTCTTTTATTAAATACTTCTCTTAAACGCAAAAAAGGGTAGTAAATGACGAGGCAAACAGCGAGCTATTTCACGCACGTCCTACCCGACCTGCCGCTAAGAGAAAAGAGGACGCTCACGAGGCACGCATGCCGCGGGGTGTTATGGGTAGGGCGCCGGAGGGCGCTATTGTATATAACTCTTAGCGAAAATACCTGCCGGTAGGGGGAATATGCATAAGTAGTGTTGCTCTACAGGTAAGTAGAGTGAAGTAGACTTTAAAATTAAGTCTAACACCATCCGATTGAGTTTTCCCAACTTTCACTCGGGAGGGAACACACTGAGTATACAGTGTTTATACGTCAGTGAAGGGCAAAACCTAATATTGATTCACTTGGTTTAACATGGAAATATCCTGAAAACAAAAACAAACTTACCATAGCATCTTCAACCTCAGCAGTTCCTATACGATGACCACTGACGTTGATGACATCATCCATACGGCCAGTGATGTGGTAATGGCCGCGTCTATCGCGATGGGCCCCGTCACCACTGAAATACACACCTGTAAGCACCAAGTAGTAAAAGGATGAAGTTGAACTACAAGAGGAACAAGCTTACTGCATGTACATTAGGAACAAGTTGACTCTATGGCAGAGGGCCTCAAAATTGTTGACTGCTGTAGATTAGGACATGGCAGTTTTATCTCCAACGGATCACGGCTGAAGCCAAGGTTGAAGTTTGCCAACAAGGATTAAAAACCTCATGTCCCATATCCAAATAGTCAAAACTGTTTGGTTAAATCAACTAAATAACTTACAAACCCAAGAGCTGTGACTTACTTAACAGGATGAATTCAATTATTGCAGTGTAATCATTAAATACTGTGGGCTTTAATGCACACCTTTCAGATGCAAAAGATGTACCAGATGGCATTTGAGTGACGGAAATATTGGGGCATTACTTATTACAAACTTGATAAGTGTCCTTTCTAGACCAATGAAATGATAGTTATAGACCCCTTTGGATGCTGTGTTCACTTGATGCAAACTTGCAGCACACTGATCTCCTCTGTGCTGCACGTATATCTCTTGAAATATGAGTGGTTTAAGCCTAACCGCCTTGAATCCATCAAAATCCTCTTTGCCAAAGTGGAGGAATTTGGAGGATTGAGGTTACATGGCAAAAGTGCGTTACTGATTTTGTAGGATGCACTTTGTCAAGGTCTTGGGCTGACCTTGTGTTGTTTCTGCTCAGCCATGCATAAATATAGGCCTGCATTATGCTTGAAATTCTCCATACTGCTCCAGGATGTCACTGGCCAAGTTTTAACATATTGACAGTCACTGCCGCAGGATTCAGGCAGTGGTCACCCCTCCACAGACCATATTAAAAAAATATTGGAGGAATTTGCAGGCATAGCTGCCAACATTTCAAAATCCCAATTAGTAATCAACCCGCGCGGTCATTTTCAACTTCTCGTTTTATCAAAAGCTTTACCAACATCGAGTACAGGTACATGGTTTACATGTACACATACATGTGCATACCCTTCTTGTTGTGAATAATAATGTACTGTAGGCCAAAAGATAATTTAAAAAAAAAACAAAAAAAACAATTTTTTTTTTTTTTTTTTTTAAATTAATTTTGTTTTAATGTCTGTATTTGTTTGTTGAAGTCAAATAAATAATAACATCAATAACATGTGTACATATTTTTTTGGAGATGCATGCTATCGATGTTGAGTTTCGAGTTCGTATCATGTTTTTACACACAATGATCTATGGCCACCGTATGCAATAGAAATATCCCGCCAACATACCTTGCAAACGCATGCTGATTTATCTTTTCTGTCCGTTGTGACAAACTCAAACTCTATAACCAATTATTCCAACCATACTCTTATTAAATTCCATGATTAAAATCTCGCACTGATGGGTCTCATCCCAGCAATAAGCGACCAAATGTGCTCAGGATCGTCACTGAAAAGTACTCACATACAGTACACACAACCACACATCCACACAAATGACACACCATTGAAAAATAGTTTTAGTCTGGTCCTCAAGTACTCCACTGCGCACACTGTATTGATGTCTATCAGGTGCTTGACTGCATTCTTACTAGACTTGTCACCAGTTTATCTATTATCACGACATTTCGCCAGAAGTTTTCGGTCAAAAACGATACTTTACATTTTTTTTTTTTCGTTAGGTAAAAAAGGGGAAATTCGTAATGTTTTAGTGGCAAATCGTATTTTCGTAATTTAACAAACAATTCGTAATAATTACGAAAAAATCGTACTAGTTGGCAGTTATGTGCAGGATTGAGGCTATATGCTATTTTTCCATGAGGCCAACTGGAGGATTTTGCAGGACTGAGGCTACGTCCTAGCAAAATGGCCTAGGGAGTTAGGTGTTGACATAAACTGTTAAACCCTCACCCCCTTGGTTATTTTGGCTGGAAACCCTTCTGATTGCAGCAACATGCAACACTTGTCAAAATGACAAGCCTGCCCAGTGCAGCAACATCCATCAGGTCAAAATCTCAAGGCCAAACTGACTCAGAGTCTGTGGTCACCAACTGCATCATGATACAACTGTGGCATTGTTCAATGGGACTAGCTCTCATTGTTTCAGAATTGGCAGTTAATGCACTGATGCTGATGGCTCAGTGCAGCCAGGTCCCACAGAGTTTTACACCTGATGCACTATGTTGCATCTGGCAGGGTTAGGGTTTTGTGGGCAAAATAGCATACAGAAGGAGCCAAAAAAAGTTTGTGTTGCCTGTCGGTTGCCGGTTGGTATGACACAGGTCTTTACAACATGTATAGTCTATCAGGAGTGTGAGTGACCACTGATAAAAATAGCTAAAAACAGCTGGAAAAGGTGTAAAAAAGCTGCACTTTGGAAATTTCCTATACTTTTGTACACAGCAAGTGAGGGAAAAAAGCTGAAATCCAAAACAAAAAAAGCTGAATTTCACACCCCTGGTCTACACAATATGACAACATGGCCTAAACAAGGCATACCTTTGTATGGTTTGAAGTAAGTCTCCACGTATCGTTGGTGGTTGCCATAGATGGTGCGAGCGATGCCTGGCCAGGGTTTCCCGACACACAAGGCTCCAGACACACTGTTGCCTGTCATCTCTACCGTCTGCAGATGCATCAGGTACGAGCAATAAACACAAATCATGTATATCTAGCTGACTAAGGCAATGTGTGCTTTCACAAACAGCATGAGCAATTCACAATACAGTGCGCTAGCACGCAATTTCGCTTGGAAGACACAAGTTCATATACATTGTAGATCTTGCAAGTCTCGCCAGTCCACGTTCACTTCACACACTGACTAGTCTAGTCACAGACTCCCGTATTTGAATTTACCCAATTTTATGTGCGTGATCAATTGAACAGAAGTTGAGGTCAACATTTTTATTTTATAATTGTCATCAATTCACAATATTTTCACTATGCTGTAAATTGTAATGCTTTCTTGTCTTTCAATACACCCATTATTGCCCTTGATTGGATGGCCCAGTCAGGATAAAAAAAAACCGAAAGAAATAGTGCCCGGATGTGCAGTTTTCTCCGAAAATCTTGAAGGTTTTTGAGATCAACTTGCACGCACTATTCCAAGAGGACCTCCTGCATATGCTATACTGCAGTTTTACCTGTTTTTTCTTTGTTTATGTGTAGTAACACGCAAACACAAATGCACTTGGAAGTCTCATTACACAAAGAATTCTAACCTAAGGCCAAAGGAATAAAATAGTCGGTCTCTGGTCAGCGCGCGCGTCGATTTTAATCATGCGTGTCAATCTTTTTTTCCTTCAAAGTTTCTGCGGTAGCTACAACAGTGATCTCTATTGCTGCACCGCCTCAAATGTTTGTGCCAAGGAGCACCAAGGAATGGGGAAATTGCACCAAGGCAAATGATGGGGGGCACCAAGGCAATAATGGAGGACACCAACGTATATGAGGACACAAAAAAGCAAAATAGTACCCACCTTGTCTGTACAATCAAAGCTTGGGGAAAAAAAAAAACGCCTCACCGCATCAATTCCAGAACTTTGACCTGACCAGAGACCAACTATTTTTGTTTTTGCCTAACTCCCACGCCAAAAAGAGTAAAAACTGCTGAGCACTTTTGCAAAAGAAATACCATTCGGATGCAGATGTTTGTTTCGTCCCAAAGGGTGCTATGAAAAATTGTCTTTCTGTAGTTATCTCTTGGTGACCCACTCTATTGTGAGTACATGTAGATACACTAAAAATTACCCCCCCCCCCAAAAAAAAATATGTGCATATCTATGTTATCAATTGGTTAACAAAATCCCACAGTCACACATGTACTGTAATTGTATGTGATACTTACGTTATCCTGATGAGGTGATATATGTCATGGGAAGCATCAGAGATATGTAGCATTAAAGCAATGAAGGATGTGTCCACGCCAATCCAGCAAATGCATGAAATGAGTGAAATCGATGAAAACACAGTCATGAAGATGAAAATCATGGGATGCCCTTTGATTAACTCTCCTAGTGGGAAGTCAATGGGCCTTATTCACAAGTCGGCCATATTAAATTTTAAAGTGAGGTAAAATCTTCATTTTGGAGCTTGCGAAGAGAAATGAAAACAATGATATAAAGTTAATTACACATTATACCAGTGTGCTCTAATGAATATTTTGTGAATAAACAGACGCTAACGATTTAAGCCACAAAAAATGGAAGTGAGGCTAGAATGTATATAGAGTCTGTTACCATCCCATTCAACAGTTCACTATTAAACAAATACATTCAGGGAACCCGACCAAAATGGCTTTCTTGCGAATAAGGTCCATAGTCAGAGCAATATGTAAAACCCCTAAAAAAAAAGCAGGTCGCTGTTTCAGATGAAGGGATATGAAGTGCTAAGTAACTGTTTCACACGGAGAGTCGATGTCACTGCACAAAAAAACCCCACTGTTTAGAGCAGTGAAGCATGACCGAATCTGCCTCAACCACACACAAAAACTGTGCAGGGATTTGAAGTGTTATCCATACTCCACAGAAGATAAAAGAGTGTGGGTGCTGAATCTATGGTCAAAAGTGGTTTTGCAAAATTTGAAGGGTTGTGAAGTGCAGAAGACCAGGAGGGTTATAAAGATTCTTGGCCATGTTGATTGCTGATTAATATTGGTACAAGATGAGTGTTTCTTCTCAGGGCATTGGTATTCAAAAATATTTGATTTAATTAAAACCCAGATGTATGAGCCATTTTTATAAATGTAAGCATGAACCATGCGTGATATTAAATGAAAAATGTAAATTCAGCTATTTCAGACCTCATGATCAATCTTAAGAACAAGGATACGGTTTCCCATACCACATCAAACAAATGCCATTATTCCCCCCCCCCCATAACAAGGTATTCTCCTTTTTTCCCCCAAACATATCATGTGGGGCAAATTTGGTAGTCACACAGCAAACCATTAGTTATTTGCCAATACAGATGTTGGCTTATGAGGTGAAATATTGGCTTTAACGTCAAGCGTATTGTTCTAACTCTGGCAAGTCAACAGGTTTAAGGCACATCTCCGTTAAAAGACCTTCAAATGTAATTTGTTTTGCAGAACATCTTGTCATTTTCATTAAGTTACAGTAACAGGAAGATTTTGGTTACAAACTCATTCCTTTCAGAAGTAAAATATATCATTGCAATCGGCATTGCAATGGAATCCTGGAATTGTGTTCGGAGAAAGCAACTTAGGGATCAGAAAGAATGATTGAAAAAAAAAAAACAATTCAAAATGTCTCACCATATCATTCATGAGGACTGGCTCTATGCCAAAGAATGGCGTCATAGGTCCATGGTGAATCACAGCCTCTGGGCTGGATGGGCGGGGACTGATCGCAATACCTCCTGTCTCTGTGGGCGGATACAAATATAGACTTTAAACCAAGCCTTTTGCAAGACCGTTCAATTGGGCCCTGCTCATTGTGCATGTGAGCTACAACATGCGCGCCTCTCCAATATCAATATGAGTTCCATTTATTCTTTGAGAACCATGTACGTTATCACATGTTGTAGAGCCATGTGCAGTACAAACCAAAAATGGTTTATGTTCACCAATCAGTGGCATTGACAGCAGGGGGTTACCCACCCCCACCCCCAATATTTTTCAACAAGTGCCTTTTTTTGTTCATGAGTTCCCTTTTTCACCACTCATTAAGAAAAGTGCACTAATTAAAAACAAAGGGCACTCATTACAAAAGGGCACTCGTGAACAAAGGGCACTCGTGAACAAAGAACGCTCATGAAAAAAGGGCACTCGGGAAAAAAAGGGCACTCTTGAAAAAAAGGCACTAGTGAAAAAGGGTGCTCATGAAAAAGGCGCTCATGAAAAAAGGGCGTCCTTTTTTCAGAATGCCCTTTTTTTTTTAACGTGACACGAACGTCAGCAATTGTGCCACCATGAACAGCCTGCGACCTATTGTCTGATGGTGTCGTGAATAGCTAGGCCCCCCCCCCCCTCCTGATTTTTCAGAGGCCGGGTGACTGGTGAAAAAGCATGTCTACTCTCAGCACGGATGAGGTGACTGCCCATTTTCACCTCTACCCCCAATCAAAATAACCTTGCTAGGCCAAATGCCAGTACGATAGAACTTCATTATAACAATAACAATGGGGCCCACAAAATGTTGTTCAGAATAGTGGTGACTGGTTACAATAATTTTCTGTCTCCAAATGCTTTGTATAATACTCCAATGACTTCAAGAGCAAGATTTGTTATGGTTGCATATTCTGCATAGTGGGGTTCATTGTAAGGGTGCTGTACTGTATTTGAAGACAATTCCCCCCAAGTTACCTGTTTGCCACCACGTATCTGCCAGGGAACACCTTTTCTCACCGACGACATCGTTGTACCATTCCCAAGCTTCATGGTTCAGTGGCTCACCAACTGAATACAAACAGATGAATTAAGGTTTTTTTTAATTTGCAAAGCTGCGTCTTCAAAAAACATATTATTGAACACTTCCCCTTCAATAGGACCCCTAAGTCCCAAGGCAAAATCTTGTTGATTTGGTGAATGGGCATCAAAACCCAATGTTGAGTAATAGTAGCTGGGCACAAATCTCCTCAGTCTTTCAAAATCGACACAACAAAACAAATACAGATACACAACCGCCACCACCCCCCTTCGGTAAAAAGCAAAATATAGAAACCACAAGAAAGATGTTTCAATCATCTGGAAATCATTCATTCAGAAGTTTCAGCTAGAAATCAAAGTCTGCTATACTCTTTTTTTCCCCTTCTTAAGTGCTTTAGATGCTCTGAACTAAACGGGAAACTTGCTTTCAGGGCATCACTTTTGAACAAGTCCAAAAACCTTTCTCCACAAAACAAACTCGAGACCAATAGTCTTAATCTCATTCGTTAAGACCTATTCACATTTTTTTTAACAGACCCCCCCCAAAAAAAACCCGGAAAAATTAAGTAACAAAACCTGAATTTTTTCCAAACATTTCCATCATCAATTTTGCAGTATTTTTTTACTTAAAGGGAATGTACATCATTGGCTTTTGCTGTAATTTTCAGAAATGAACTATTTGAGAGGTTAGTATAATAGATCAAATATTGTTATACTGACAATGACATTTTTGAAGTTTGGTGTTCGAAAAGGTTGGAAAAACCAAGAAAAACAAAAATGTTCAAGTAGTCTGGTTCCCTGACTCCACAAAAGATAAAATGGCTCAATTTATAGATGATGGAAAATTATAAGGCAAGGGAACCAGTCTAGCTGGCCTGCACCCGTTCGTGAACATGTAACCAATAGCAAACAAAATTTGGACTGAAAAAATGGTAAATTTGGAGCAGTAGTTGAAAAATAGTTAGGTTTTTCCAACGCTGGTCGGCCGACCACCGTTGGAAATGTTTTAAAAAATACCATTTTCTTGAAAATGACTTCACACCAGGTGCCATAATTTTACAAGATGCTTGAGACTGTCATTTACCAACATCCTAGTAAGGTATTTCGTAAAAACTTGGTAGTTTTATTTTTCGATGTTTGCAAATGTTGTATATTCCCTTTAACTTTAATGCCATTAACCAGTTCATGCTGGGATTATTTTGACATTGACCAGACCCAGATGCGGGATTGTTTTTCATGAACCTCGATGCCAGACGGGTTCAGGCTGTCATCTATGGGTAGCACACCCTGATATTTTCAGCCTCGCTTGCTGCGAGCGGGTCGCTGACGGATATTTCCGGCCTCGCTTGTTGCAAGTTAGATCCATCATCCATTCCGAATACCGCAAAACCTTTGCGTGAATACACGTCATTCGACGTGAACTGGGGTGCGTTTTGGCGGTCATAACCAAGAATTGGTTCGGTGGTTTCTCTTTGGTTAATTGTCTTGGAGATTTGAGTACTACATGATCATGCGTAATTCTAACCCAATTAAAATTGCTGAAGACATTCACCGACAAGAAACTAAGGAACCAATTCTTGGTTATGACCGCCAAAACGCACCCCAGGTTAACAATGAAAACACAGCGTGAACTCATTTCCAAAGGGCAGATCACATTACACATTCAGACATAAAGTAAGAAAAACATACCACAGCCAAGAGTCTTCAGTGTGGAACGGTCATATTTGGTGACGTAGGAAGTATCATACTTTAGAAGGAGTCTAATTGCCGTAGGGGCTCCGTAGAACTGGTTCAACTTTAACCTTTGTACCATCTCCCAGTAGCGACCTGCCAAAAATATATGAACCATATTAAAGGGAATATACAACATTTGCAAACATTGAAAAATAAAACTACCAAGTTTTTACGAAATACCTTACTAGAATGTTGGTAAATGACAGTCTAAAGCATCCTGTAAAATTATGGCACCTGGTGTGAAGTCATTTTCAAGAAAATGGTATTTTTGTATACATTTCCAGCGGTGGTCGGCCGACCACCGTTGGAAAAACCTAACTATTTTGCAACTACTGCTCCAAATTTACCATTTTTTATTCAGTTCAAATTTTGTTTGCTATTGGTTACATATTCATGAACGGGTGTAGGCCAGCTAGACTTGTTCCCTTACCTTACAATTTTCCGGCATCTGGAAATTGATCCATTTTATCTTTGGTGGAGTCAGGGAACCAGACTACTTGAACATTTTTGTTTTTCTTGGTTTTTCAAGCATTTTCGAACAAAAAACTTCAAACATGTCAGTGTAACAAAATTTGATCTATTATACTAACCCCCCAAATAGTTCATTTCTGAAAATTACAGCAAAAGCCAATGGTGTACATTCCCTTTAAATAGCTCAGGGGTCATTCCATGCTGGATGGCCTAAACATTATTTTAAAAATGTGTTTTTACTTTTGAGGGTGCTATGCACGCACTCCGCTGGTCTGGAACACTTGACACAAGCAGGAATTGGAATTGTACTAATAGTATACCTGGATCAGGGTATGTTATTGTACTCCCAAATGGACAACCAAACATAGAGTGGAAGGTATTATAGCTGGATCGGGGTATAATGTGTGTTGCCACAGAGCGGAATGTATAATACCTTGATCAAGGTATTAGGTTGGTCTATTTTCAGACACCAAGACAGTAATTGGAATGTATTATACCTGGATCAGGGTATGTTATTATTGACTGAAATTCAAACATGTGGATAAAGGTACATGTATGTTAGTTTACTATCAGACACCCAAGCATTGATTGGAAAGTAAAATACCTGGATCAGGCTATTTTGACGTACTCTCAGATGCCAAAGATTAATTGGAATGTATAACACCTGGATGTGGGTATACGCTGGTTTACTCTCAGATCTATGCCAAAGCACTGATTAGAATGTGTATTATCCAGATCTAGATATACTGGTCTACTCTCATTTGAACACACACCCAAGCATTGATTGGAATTTATAGTACCTGGATCAGGGTACGTGGGCGTACTCTCAAACAGGACCGTGGTTGCACCATTGCTGAGCGGACCATAGACTACATAGGTATGGCCTGTGATCCAACCAATGTCTGCTACACAGGCATACACATCATCAGGCTGATAGTCAAACACCATCTGAAATGAATATTGAATTATAACATGAATGTAAGCCAACGTTGACAGCCATAGTTAACAATGGGGTAATGAATATAAATTTCACGAGGTACTTGTGATGGATCACAATTCATCACAAGTCATCACAAGTCCATCACAAGTCATCACAAGTCATCACAAGACATCACAAGTTATCACAAGTCATCACAAGACATCACAAGTCATCACAAGACATCACAAGTCATCACAAGTCCATCACAAGTCATCACAATACATCACAAGACATCACAAGTCTGTCCATCACACGTCAATCACAAGTCATCCAGTCTCAAGTAAACTCTCAGAAGCATTCCTTTGTTACTTTTCATCTCCTGTTACTTGTGACTGGACTTGCTAATTGACTTTTGATTTGCAGTACCTGTGACCAGACTTTTGAAAAATCTGGTTGGTAGGTCGGAAATTTATTTTTTTACCTAATCTTTTTTGTGCTGATTGAATAGGGTATTCAATTAAATGCAAATTTCGGCCGGAACTATTTTCATTTGCACTACGAAAGCTAAAAAAAAAGGTAACAAAAAGTGATAAAAAGTTGTGTCAATTAATGTAAACAAATACATATGTCGATAATTCTTTAACCCTAACTCCCTCGGCCTTTTTGCTAGGATGTAGCCTCAATCCTGCAAAATCCTCCAATTGGCCTCATGGAAAAATAGCATATAGCCTCAATCCTGCAAATTCCTCCGCTATTTCTTGAATATGGTCCATGGAGGGGTGACCACTGCCTGAATCCTGCAAAATCCTCCGGCTATGACTGTCAATAGGTTGAGGCAGAGGCAGTGACATCCTGGAGCAGTGCGGAGGATGTCAAGTATAATCAAGGACTAGTATAATCAAATCATACACTGGTTGCCTCCTTTCCTTCGTATCTTCTTTGGCCCTTTGAGTGCGTGGCGCGGCGCAGCGCGGTGCGGCAGGAACCAGTACAGCAGCATTGCAATTTGCAAGAATGCATTAAGCATATGTTTTCATCACTGCGCAAAAGGGAATCGCGAAAGGAACTTTGGCGGTTTCTTTTCAAAAATAGCGAGTGAGTAGGCAAATGAAGATTTTTGATATAAAAAAATGTTTTAAATAAAAATGGAGGAAAGTGGGACAATACTAGGCTCCAGTGAATTTTCTAAGCCTCTTTCTCTGTCAAAACTTCAAAATCGCTATGTAATGCAGCAAAATTTATGCCGGCCGGCAAGCTTCATTTTCAGCCCCCGTGCCGGCCGGCCAGCGTAGCTACAACCCTGATTGGCACAGTTTCATCGGATCAACCTTTTTTCAATTCACTCAGAACTGAGAAAACTTCTTGTACTCCGTGTCGTACAAAAGACTACTTATAAATTCTACTATAGTATTTATGATTGCCATATACCCGAACAAACACAAAACGTAGTCAAGGCTTTTTCAATTTAGTGCTTGAGTGATTTGTCGGGCGTGCAGAAAAATTGAGGTCTTTAACAATATGAAATATCCAAGGCTATCCTTTGAGAGGCTGTTTTGGTGGACTGGGTGTGGTAAAGGTGTTATTAACAATAAAAATCACCTTGAAACCGTGAGTGGGTGGACACACAAAAGTGTCACATTTATGTAATCACAATCTGTCAATTGAAAACGAAAATCTCCAATCGTACACACAATTGAATTGCGAGATATTTTTGGGGTGTTAAGGGAGGGTCTAGTAAACCAAATACTATTCAATTTATTGAAAACAAGTCAAGGAACTTTTGCAAGGGACCTTTCTCAGTCCTGTGCTAGCACTGTTGCTTTCATTCATAAAAATAATCCAATATATCACTGTGCATAAACTTTGGGACTTATTTCACTTGTAACCCCTCCTTACTCATAAATTTTACTTTTTAATTTAAAAAAAGGGAACTTTTTTAGTTGTGGGGGAGACGTATTTAAAGCCACTGATTTTCTGTTTCACTTGATATAAGAACGCAATTGACGAAATCCGGCTTTTGGAAACAAACTTCCACTTTTTTGTGCATAAAAGTGCATTCAGTTGATTAAGAATATCTTTTCACTGGAGGTATTTTCATGCATGTGGTTTACACAATGAGCAGGATTTGGCAGTGCAAGGTGATCCTATATGATAGCACTGCTCTGCTCTCTTCATGAGCATGGGCGTCGAAAGGGGGGGGGGGGCTTTTCCCCCAGGCATGCAACTGGGAAGCCACAAAAAAGAGGAAATTCAAATCTTTCCCAGACTTTGTACACTGTTTTTCTATTTTCAATGGCACACATTGGAAGTGAAAACAGAGGAAATCAGCTGATCCGAGGAAAAGTTGCATGCCTGTTCCCCCCGGAAAAGCAAAAAAAAGCAAAAAAAAGCAAAAAAAAAAAAAAAAAACAAAAAACAAAAACAAAAAAAAAAAAGGGAAAAAAAGAAAAGAAAAAGAGGCACGAAGTCATAGTGGTATAAATTAATGAGTTGGGGGGGGGGGGGGGGAAATGTCCCTGCCCCCTCTAAAAAAGTGATAAATCGAGAATATGTTGAGAAATACAGGATTTGTGGGGGGGGAAATATGTTTTGCCCCCCTCTAGAAAAAATCCTGGCGATGCCCATGTTCACGAGTCCACACCCAGTCTAAGTCAAGTGACACTAAGTGGGGGAGTCAGTCAGTCAGTCGGGGAGTCAGTCAGTTCAGGTTTAGGTTTGCTTATTTTCCACAGTATCACAACAATAATTACAAGATCAGTATAAACTCGACGTTCCGGGCAGCATGCTCTGACCGTTTTCAGGAGAGTGCCTAAACTCTAAGAAAGTAAACACTCCACATTGCAAAGCCTCAAATCTTACTTAGATGCAAAGAAATATATAAATATATATTGAGAAATCTAGATCATACAAAGTAATTGTGATACCGACAGTGATTCATTTGAAAAGCACAGTTTGTAGTTGTCAATGGTCCCTTGTTTACATACACATGCACTGAGACAGGAATAACAGAATGTTAATCGAACCATGCGGGTCCGTGGCCGAGTCACCAACGAACAAAATATGTACAACTAACATTTATACAAGAATGTAGACCAACACAAACGATGGACGAAGACTTCAAAACCATAACTACAAAAAGGTCTTATCAGGTCAGCAGATAATATGGGTTGGAATGTAAACACTCAACAATAAGATTCCAATAAAACAGATTTAAAAACACGTTTGGAACCAGAAATATCTTTGGATGCTTTAAGCTGATCATTAACCCTAACTCCCTTTACTAGGAACCATACCCATCCTAGCAAATTCCAACACCATATGGGAAACTGCACACACATATTTCTGACTTTGATTCTGGAGGTGTGCCAACCCAATGTAAAAGACTGTCAGTTTAGGGGTACTGTACCCATCCTGACAGATTCCAACAAAACATGCCGTTGGGGTTTGATAGGTTGAGTTCTGTATTAGGGTTAAGCATGTTCCAAAGCACAGATCCCTCATGTTTCATCGTTTTATGAGCTAGAGAAGTACGGGTGTACGGGTGGAAGCTTGAAAGGTAAAATGGGAATGAATTTCTGAATTGCGAGAAAAAAATAATTTGGATAGATGAGGGTAAATTTTTACAGGCAAGCTGATACATGAGGGACCCAAGCTCAGTCAGTCATTGAGATATAAGACACAAGGCTGGTTTTCTTGGACCAGCAAAAAATCAGAATGAACATACAGTATGAAAAAAAATTACAGAGCAGATGCATTTTTGTTGGATGCTATATGTGAAATCTTTAGCTTTCCAGTGATACCAAATTTATTTCTGTAGCTTAATTTAATCCAAAGATATGTTACAGGAAATTCAACAGTGTCCCGCCGAATGTCGCCGACCTCATTTCGAGAAAAAACGGCTTTGAAAAAAATTATGCACTGCGTCACCAACGGCAGCGAAAAACATTCTTCAGTTTCTCCACTTTTGGGTGTATATTTTTCCCCCACAAAAATACACAGTGTAAATCTTCGATACCTTGGCTACTCAAGGAAACAAAATAACCAGTATCGACTTTGACATGGTTTTTCACGTATCCGACTTCAGGCGCCGATTACTCAAAAGAAGGTTTTGGGGGACATTCCTCATTTTGACACAGCAGGTCACATATGGCTTCTACCTACCTGATGTGTGAGTGTTGCATAGAGTAGATAGCCCGCCTGTGAATGAGACAGGCCCTTGGGTGTGCCGGTGGATCCCGATGTATACAACATGAAGAGAAGGTCCTCAGAGTCTAGGATCTCCGGCTGGCATTCGGTGGATTCTTTGGCCATGGCCTACAAGTCAAACATGCAAGGACACAGAAAATATTGACTACTTTTGAGTGGTATATAGTAAAACTAGATTCCTGGGGTGACCCACTGAGTGGTGTATTTAATTGAGAAGCTAGTTTTACTATACCATGACATGAAGCAGTTAAACACTTCTTTTCCCAACACCTATAAAAAATAACACAAATCAAATGCACACAAAATGCAGAAAACAGAAATCATTGACTGACAGCAGTCAGTATTTGGTTTACCCATAGATTCTCAGCAGTTTTTAGAGATATCTGAATAATTATTAAACAATTAATTGACACTAAGTATAATTCTATTAACAATTGAAATTGAATATTCACTTTCACTTTTCCACTTTTGAGCGCAAACCTTGCACATTAAAGGTACGGAGGATCTTCGTTTTGTTCATTATTTTGTGGTGCATAACAACTAACCTGTTGAAATTTCAGCTCAGTGGTTACTACATATTTTGACAAGACAGAGAAGATGTATCCACAATTTTTTGGGTCTCGTAACTAGATGCCATTGCTAGTGCATGTATAAACGTGTGCCCACAGGCATCCTGTTTTTGAAACCACCTTCAATGTTAGTTTTCTTCCAAACGATACAGATGGAATATTTTCACAGGGTATTTGAATGATAGGCCAAAAAAAATAAGTCTCCGGTTTGTGGTATGGAGCTTGCCCAAAAAGTGGTGCGGCGACACGTCTTTTTTTTTTTTTTTACCTGTTTTTTTTTGCTTCAAATGTCGGCTAATGACTGAAAATGGTGCCCGACTAAACTTTGTGCAAATATATGGGAGTCCAGAGAGGCCACATAAAGCTTATTCTCGATCATAACCCCATCTAAAAACACGTTAAAATTGTGCAGCAGCAGGATTCCAGTCAAACCAGTGAGTTTGGCGGTTTGAGACATCATCTTTCATTGAAAAAAAAACTTTTTCATTTTGCCGACGCGCATGGCTACGGCGACGCGCGCGCATACCAGAAACCGGAGACTTTTTTTTTTGGCCTTACCTATCTTTGAGCGAGGTTTCGGTCATTAAATCAGTAGGTATACTTTTCCGGGTAATTGTTAATCCTAATTCCCTTGGCCTTTTTTGCTAGGATGAAGCCCCAATCCTGCAAAATCCTCCAATTGGCCTCATGGAAAAAAATAGCATATAGCCTCAATCCTGCAAATTCCTCCATTATTTCTTGAATATGGTCCGTGGAGGTGTCTAGCAGCTAATAATTCGAAATTGTACAATAATCAATCAATAACTAAACATGGGTTGATTTTTTTGGTCGACGTCTCATTCAAAAGTGAATAACTTTTGTATTGCCAGAAAAATAGCAATTTCAAAAAGAACACCTCATTTTTCGGGATGAAATTCGAATATACAACGGGCAATGCATCTGTAAGTTGGGTTACTTCAGTGGATCTGTATAGGGGTTTAAAACCAACCTCCTCCAGTGGAATATCAATCTTTGACATAGGCACAGGGTTTCCGGTCCTCTGAGCTACAAAGACACGCTGTATGCTGGGACACTGACTGACTGCATTATCCACAGTCTTCTTGAGATCAATCAGCTTGCCGCCCCTCACCGCCTGGTCAGAGGTGATGATTGTCTGGGCATCACCTGCGCAGACAATTCGTCAAACAAAACAAAGGAAAGCCTACGATAATTGGTCCCAGAATGCACACAATTCTATTCCATTGCTTCAGAATGGCTACTCAGTGGAGGTCTTTTCATGCATGTGGTCTACACAGTGGGCCAGATTTAGCCCATTCAATGGTATGCAGGGTAATCCTATACAATTGCACTGCTGGCTCACAAGTGACAATCAGTCAGCAGTCAGTCAGTCAATCAATCAGTCGGGGAGTCAGTCAGCTAGTCAGTGAGATAGGTACAAAGAGGTACACAAGGCTGGCCCTCTGGAACTTGCAAAAATCAAAAAGGGCTTCTTTGTATCATTGTTTCAGAGCTATTTGTAGCTTTTGTACCTGTTTGTGTGAACATTTTAGATAAGACTAAAATTATGTAATTTGCTAAGGATGTGACGTTTACACATTTAAAGCTACAGTCCATCATTTGTAATTTGTGCATTTTGTTTGTTTGAAGCAACAAAAGAGTTCAAAATCTAATGAAGGATACTGAGCAACTAACCTGATGAAGTTTCAGCTAAGCTTCAGCTGTACATTCCGAGAAAAACAGCATTCTAAGATCTCAATTTCAAATCAAAAGTTGCTGAATCATGTTTTGAATTGTTTTGAATTGCAACTATACGCGACGTCGTGCACTGATCCGACGAATTATAACAACCGCGCGCGTGTGTGCGTCGTTCGAATACTTGTGCGCGCTTCGCTGAATAACAA
This sequence comes from Patiria miniata, assembly GCF_015706575.1. NCBI lineage: Eukaryota > Metazoa > Echinodermata > Asteroidea > Valvatida > Asterinidae > Patiria > Patiria miniata. The sequence goes on from NW_024037073.1 coordinate 13,351,302, forward strand.
AACGAACTACTAATTTAACTTTTCCTACGGTGCTTCTTAAGAATCACCGTTGGAAATGCCTTCTTTCGTTGATTACTTCAAAATGACAGCTTCCCAGAAAGAATAATTTCACAGGGAGTTTAGTCCCCTTACTATCTTTCAACCAAGTTAGTTTTTCAACAATAATTACGCCAGTTACTTTTCGGATGGCTGCAAATGATGGACTCTACCTTTAAACTTTTAAAAGAAAAGAATTCTAAATCCGTTTACACATTCTCCAAAACAAAGGAAACCCAAATTATAAAAACAGGGACCCACGTTTCGCACGATCCTCCTTTGATTTAAATGTACATGTAGATAGCACAAATAATTAATATTTTCAAACTTGTTCAATTTACAAAACCTTAGAAGCCCTGCAGTACTTGATTACATGCGGGGTACACATAGTTTATACTTTTTCAATAACGGCCTGCTATTTATTATATGTCAATCATTGTTGATTTATCATGTCAATCACGCCGGTACGTCTGCAGACATAATGATTAGGCATTAGCCTTTGTGAAATGGGTTATGTTTAAATATTTGCGAAATGTTTACAAAATTAACGCAAAGTCACATCCTTATTACTTCAGAAATATCCATATTGGAATCCAGGAAGAACCCTTACCATCTCTAATCCTGCTTGCTAAGGAATCCGCACTGAACCCAGCAAACACAACACTGCAACAGAAGAAGAAAGTCACTGATTCTAATTACATACTTCTCGATATTTAAGATTTCTTTTTTTCTCCCTTTTTAAAATCTTTTCATGAAAAAACAATACTTCCACTAAGTTTTCATTAGAACAGCAGATGCGCACAGTAGAACAAAGTCTCTGTTAAAGTATAACACTGTTCACATGTATTATTAGAAAAGATGGGGTGCATTTGAAAGCTATAAATGGCAGCAAAACCAACACATCATCAAATATTTTGGAAGATATTACACACAAAGACATGAACAAAGATGAGTCAAAGAAGATAAAGGTATCGGTTACTTGCTGTATATCATGCCAATAAATCAAAACGATAAATGGTTGTGACTTACTATGCAAGAAATAAATTACATCAGTGCGATGTGACCCTTGATAACTGCAGGCTTTCCTGCTGGACGTGAGACTGAGTGGTTGCGCATTGCATGCAGTTCTCAGTCGCAACCATAGAGCTATATTAAATTACTAGAGCGCTAACTCCTCATTCTTGAGCGTGGAGACGCTTTGAAGCTGTCCTGGGCGCAGACATTTTTATTTTATGTGCGCGTTTGTAGAACACAATCAAAATAGATGGATTGAATTTTAAAAGTGTACTCTAAATGCAACGCGCAAGTAGAAGATGCACAAACAACTTTTTCGCGTCACGGCGAAAAGCATCTGCAGCGGAGGGACACCCACACGTTGCGCTGTTTGCGTGGAGCAAAATGAAACGCTCATTTGCTGATCGTGCGTTTCTGTTTTGGGCGTATCAGCTTTGATGACGCACCGGTATGGAATACAAACGCAGATATGCAAATAGCCGTAAAATTTTTTCGAGTTTTCCATAGGTTTGTGCACAAACATGGATGCGCCCATCAGGCATTCCTCTCTGTACATCGAGTTAGCGCTCTAGTAATTTAATAACGCAAATTGTATACAAGGTCAACCATTGTGCATACGATTTTACAGACTGGACACATGGCCGTTCTCAACCAATGAATTTACAGTATCCAAGCACATGATATAACAATATGCCATGTACAATGGTCCATACCACACTCCGTGTTGAAAAGTCCACGTGCAGTGTGCTTGTTCCAACTTTACTATGCACCAACTTTTCTTGAGAGTATATTTGTCATCCCACTTGGGCTTGTGGAACATGGAAAATATAGTGCGTTTGCGTTCCACATACCTCTCGCCTTGATTGTACTTGATTGCATGTTCCATGTTCGTGGGTTGTCTAACATATATTGGATTCACGTATGTTCATACCCCAAAAGGTGTCATTACAGTACATCATTGGCTCAAGATCTTGCCAATACAGTCAGTTATAATGACAGTGTGTATAGTTTACCTGTGGATAGCACCGATCCGTGCACACGCCATCATAGAGGCCACAGCTAGTGGAGAGACGGGCATGTAGATGGCCACCCGGTCCCCCTTCTTCACCCCGTGGCTCCTCAAGGTATTGGCAATCTGATTGGTCATCTCATACAGCTGTCTGCATTTGAATAAATGAGACAAGTTCTCCAATTGGTCAGGGTGTGATGTGCTTGTTTTAATATTCAAGGGGTTAAGTAAAGATTCTCTTATTTGTCAGTAGGGGACTGAGGATTAGAGGTGTTATGGGAATTTGGTTACAACAAATAACCAGCGAGCGCAATCAAGTGACTACTTCATTAATATTTACATTCCTGCAGACTTAAAGGGGCCCTAGGTACTGAAATCCCCCAAAATGTCGAGTTTTGGATTGTTTACGTATCCTATTTCAAACATCTGGTTAAAAAAAAACAACCTAATGCCTTACCGTTCCTGAGACAAGACAAACAAAACCAGGTTGTTTACAACAGACATGTCGCGGTACTAATACGTTTTTCCTGTCGTTCAATGTACGATATATACGTTGTGTGTGTGTTTATTATAACGTACTGTACATATACAACACCATGCTCCGATGCACAAAATGTGGTTTCTTACAAGTCCGCAAAAGGCGAACACTTCACGGATGAAATCACAACTAGCATCCAGAAAGCTCGACTTTTTGGGGTCGCAAAAGTGGACCCTGAAAGTCGTTCTCGCACGCATAATACAGGAATAACACAAAAACGCCCAGTTTTTAAGAGGATACAAATGTAGTTGTGTGGATGTTTATCCTACTTTTAAATGTTTTTTCGGATCAACATCATGTCGTTCCAAGCGCGTTTAGTAGCCCAATTGGGCTGTTCCAGGAAGCAGTGTCCCTTTAAATAAATCACAACCCCAGAGTCTAGAGCAGTACCAATTAACAGCTTTCCTCTCCCCTTCAAATACATGTACATTAAAGCCTTCCTGTTGTTTGATCAGTCACAGACAGTCCAAAATGTCTTCCATTTCTTCTGCCATGCATAAAACAGACTAGTAAGAAACACTCAGATCACATTCATGCAAACACTGTGACTAGTCAAATTCCATCAACAGACAAAAGAGGTAACTGGTCGGTGCAGCTGGCACATCAAACACCTCCAGTCAAAGCATGGAAATATCAAATTAAGAAGGGCTTTCTTAACTGTTAAAGATAGTCACTTGTTTGATTTTGACTGCTGTGATGGTGTAGATGAGTTTGCCAGCCATAGATGCAGGGCTAAAATAAATGATACATGTAACAGAAATCTAAATTTGAGAAAAATACATTTGGAAAAAAAATATATTGATGTGGTGATTTTACTTGTATGTAATCCTTTCTTCCTGTCCCGGTTCATCTTTCTCCCATATGAGCGCAACTCGGTCTGGATTGGCCTCCTTATGACGATCAATACAGTTCACTGTCATGAAAAGTAAACAAACATACAAACAAATGTATGTAAATGACAAAGAACAAAATGTCAAGTCAAAGGGGTGGGAGGAGTCACAGCTTAGGTTTGTGATGCTGCGAAATGATGTTATCGCTTAAATACATATACTCACAGCCCAACACAGGTTGACACTTAGGCCCGCCGCACACGACTATATTTTAGAGGACAAGCTAGTTGATAAATTGTGGCCAGATTATCCTTGTTTGTCCGTCGCTTGATTTCAAAAATAGGGACAAACGCCAGCAGGCTTTAGAAGAAATTGCAAAACAACTGGACCAGATTTATTCCACTGTTATCGAGAACATACCGATCATTGGTACAAATGTACTATGTATACGGTTGGCCAACCGTTGATTCAAGGATAATCTGGCCACAACTCAACCAGCTTGTCCTCTAAAATATAGTCACTGACAATGTCGCTGACACTTTTGTTGGGGGCTGCCATCTTGAAATCACGCGTACAGAGTATGTGCTTTCATTGGCTAGTTAACTTTATTTTGCTCGACACGTATCTCAGAATTCCCGCACAGGGTGAGTTTTTCGCTTCGCACAGGGGTGTGAGTGACCACTTATAAAAATAGCTGAAAATAGCTGAAGAAAGGTGTAAAGAAGCTGAACTTTGGAAATCTCCTATACTTTTGTACATAGCAAGTGAGGGAAAAACCTGAAAAACAGCTGAAATCTAAAACAAACAAAAAGCTGAAATCAGCTTTAAAGCTGAGATTTCACACCCCTTGCGAATTGCAAGAAAAAGAGAAAAAAAAACCAGGACAGATATTTGCCTCACGGCCTCATGAGGCAGAAAACGCAGCAAAACTTGACCACACGCAGTGAGCTTTGTGACGAGCAAACGGCCACGAATGACTTATTGCTCAGCATACAGCTCTCGTGAGCGGCGGGCTTCATTCACAGTAGTTTGTACACTGGTTGTCAGTGGATATGGGATTTTGTACAGGCCTGTTAAAGTCTCTCAACCCTGGGCCCAATTTCATAGAGCTGCTTAAGCAGAAAATTTGCTTAAGCACAAAAAAACATTGCTTAGTAAAATTAGGTTACCGGCCAAACTCCATGTGATGTACATTGCTTGTGACTGGTATTTAGCTGTTGTTTACTTAGCATAACAATCGCATGGAGTTTTGGCTGGTAACCTGATTTTATTAGGCAAGACGTTTTTGTGCTTAAGCAAATTTTGTGCTTAAGCAGCTCTATGAAATTGGCCCCTGGTCCCAACCAGGGCTGAATTTTACCAGTGTAGAGTGCTAGATCCATGTAGCAACAATGCTGGGTTCTTAACTTCTTGTTTATGTATCCTACACATTATTATTGTACTAAAAATCAAGCTGTAATTTACATTCAAACCTTGATGACATTTCACGCACACCTATTTTATTCAAAGGGTTCTTCTACAGTTAAAAAGCTTACAGGGTTAACTTGTAGCTGTGGTTTCATAGCTTGTTGCTGCTGGGGGAACACAATGTTTATCCCAAAATACTAGAAGAATAATGTTCATTTGATAAATTTTAAGCAATGAATAAAGTTACTGACAACAATTAAGCGTGCTTTGTCAATGCACATATGTGTAATGTTGTGCAGAAAACAGTGAGTTCAAAATGGCAGCAGCTTTTCCAATTGTAACCTCATATACAAATGTAGGAAACAAGATTTTCATTCTTGCTCACAACATAATGCCGACAACCAAAGTTATATATAGTCCATTTTGTAACCTATCTTATTCCCTTTAAAAGAAAAATTTACTTTGTAGGGCGTAAACAGGTAACTAAGTTCAGGGTCTCTCACGATAAAAAGCGGATGTTTTGATTGTTCGCTGTAGCATATCGCCCTTCAGTGGCTGCGATGCATTGCGTTCTAGCCCCTTGCAGGTGTACAATGGAACACAAAACAGGGAACTCCCTGCATTAACGTCATAGAACAGATGACGTCCGTTCACGACTGAGTTGGCACAGGTGTCAATTCAAACAGGTAGTTTGATTGGGTTTCAGGGGCAACAAGCCCAGCTCAGTGCTCGCACTAAGGAAAGCCAAAACTAGTCAGCACTTTCTGAATTCAGCGTGCTTGAATTCACACGATAACTGGTACAGCTCAACATTGCTTGATTTGGCAGATGAAGAAGTACTGTACACTACTAGTTCTGAAAAGTGACAATGCTAGAGCAGTCCATTCTCTTGGTAGCACAGGCAAGGGTAAGTACATCTTATACACTGTAACTCGCTATGTATTCATGTATTCAACTATTCATTTATTCATTTTATTCAAATTCTTTCTGGCAATTAATACAAATTAATACAAAGAAGTGCACACGCACTGTAACTTGGAAGCCTGAAGAAACCTAGCGGAAGATAGGACGAGGAAATGTTCATTTTTAGAGATGGGAGGAAAACTGCAGAATGATAATCCAGGTGAAGCCATGGAATCAAGCAGGGATTGAAAACCCAATCTAGTATAAAAAGACAAAGGACACCATTTGCAAACATGCAAAAAATGAAACTCTCAAAATATCATGAAACATCCTATTTGATTGTAAGTAAATAGTAAGATCATGCATCCTGTGAAATCATTACGCCTAGCATGCTGTCATTTCGACGACGAATGACCATCATTTCCTCGCGATCATGGTTAGGACAAAACCATCACGCTTTCAACGGAAACCTATGCTTATATAATGTATCAAGAAAAATGAATGCATTTTCACAGTTTTCTTAAAAAGTATATCTACTGAGCTGAGTTTTGACAGGGTACCCGGTAGGTTTACTTTTAACCCTACACATTGGGTCCTGTTGGATTGAGCAGTTAACCCCTTGATAAATATTGCTGTATATATGTTGGGTACTGGTAAATAACGCCAAGTTGGACTCTGTTGGATCCAGCAGCAAACAGAAAAATAACGCACAGTTGGATTCTGTAGGATTGAGCATGCCAGTCATTTCATATTTTCAGGTACCCAACAACTTGGCAAGTTGGGTTGTGTGGGACTGTTTTGGATTGAGCAGGAAACTCATATGAGTAGCCGTTGGACTCTGTTGGATTTAGCAGGGTAGTCCTGATGGGGAGCTACTAACCTGCTTCAGAATGGCGTCCATTACATGTAGCCTACAAATGAATCTACCCTAACTCAGGCTAACTGTTCGAGCTCTAAAATTATGCGATACCATAATAATTATCTGTGTATTTTGTAACTTCGTATGGAATGTACAATCATCAACATGTTGGACACATCTGAGTAGCACCTAATGCAATTTACAAGAAAATTTCAAAGTAAAAGCTTGAAAAAAAATGCAAATTATGCAATAAAGAAAAGGCCAGTCATATTTAGTGTTTGCCCAATTGCTAAAGTTTTTGTCATTATGTGACTGCCTCCACAAAAATTGATACCAGCTATTTAGTATTATTTATCCAAAGAGAGTGGAACATGGAATAATGTACATCTGTTACTGTGGTAACTCATCAGGGGTTATACCAATACAAGGGTGCTCTCATCTTGGAATATAGCACATGACATGTGGGGTGCAACTACAATATAGGCCAGGCTACATGGGATTATGTAGCATGGCTTCATGCCATGGTTCGACCAATCAGCATTGAGGATTCAAGTATTGCTTGAAGATGAAACTAAGTGTAGTGTGGCAATACAGAGCAGGGAAAAAATGTTGCAACCTGACGCCACTTTTTTCTTCATATATCATCTCAATGAAGGTCAGTCATTGCAAAAATGATGATACGACATAAATCTGGGCTGAGAAACATTTCCGATTTTGTCAGGAAATACTTAGAAAATTGTCTTAGAAATACTTAGAAAATTGTTACAGTGCACACACACTGTAACTTGGAAGCATGAAGAAACCTAGCAGGAGATAGGACAAGGAAATGTTAATGTTTAGAGATGGGAGGAAAACCCCAGAACAATAATCCAGGTGAAGCCATGAAATCAAGTAGGAATTGAAAACCCAACCCACATATCAGCCAGGACGGGATTCGAACCTGGGCCATAGATGTGGAATGCAAGAAAAGTACACTGTGTGATGAAAAAGACAATGTACACCATTTGCAAACATGCAAAAAAATGAAACAGTCAAACATCATGAAACATCCTATTTGATTGTTAGAAAATAGTAAGATCATGCATACTGTGAAATCATTGCGCCTAATATGCTGTCATTTCGTCGCAGAGCTGACAAACCAGCGAATCGACCATTTTGGCTCTTTCAAGTATTTATGCCAAAATTCTTAATTCTTGTCTGGATTTTGAGATTCGGAGCCCCGCCTGTGGCGAATCAGTCATAATAACAAATCCATAATTTGACATAGTAATGCAACTTTTATTGGAGTTTGTTACACATAAAGTATCATTAACTTTAATTCATTTCCTATTTAGTAATAGAACAAAAAAGAAAAATTTTCCTATTGGACCCCTAATTTATAGAATGACCCAATTAGCATAATTTGCAGAATTGCTAAAGTTTTTGCCATTATGTGACTGCCTCCCAAAAAAAAATTGATACCGGCTATTTTGTACTGAAAGAGAGTGGAACATGGACTAATGTACATCTGTTACTGTGGTAACTCATCAGGGGTTATACCAATACAACGCTTCATGCCATGGTTCAACCAATAAGGCGAAGTAAAAAAAACAACAAGTTTCTCGTCCCTGCCCGCTTCCTTTTTGGAGGCCGCCTGGATTTTTTTATTATTTTTTATTTTTGAAAAATGTAGTAGAAAAACACCGAAAAAGTCTACAAATTCATCGGAAAATAAATACCAATACCAATACAACTCTAAATGACACAGTAAATATGTTCAGTTCTCTTGTCCAACTTGTCTTTCATCTTTAAAAGTGTCTTTGAACAGTGGAACACCAACGGTTGCAGGAAATTTTGAAAAGGCGGTCATCTTGAAAAAAATAAAAAATAAAAAGCCCCGCTTCCTCCCTTTTTTTCAAAAACCCTGGACGAGAAACTATTTTTTTTTTTTTACTCGGCCTAAGCATCAAGGATTCAAGTATGGCTTGAAGATGAAACTATGTGTAATGTGGCAATACAGAGCAGGGAAAAAATGTTGCAACCTGACGCCACTTTTTTCTTTATATACCTATCATCTCAATGAAGGTCAGTCATTGCAAAAATGATAACACATGAATCTGGGACTGAGAACCATTTCCAATTTTGTTAGGAAATACTTAGAAAATGTTCTGAATCTTGACTCTCGATAGACTTTGTACACAACCGCTGAAGTGACGTCAGGTTGCAACATTTTTTCCATTGTTTTTTTACTAAAATAATGAATAGGCCTAATGAAAAATAGGAAAGAATGTTGTAATCTGACGCCACTTCAGCGGTTGTGTACAAAGTCTATGGAGAGTCAACAAAAGTATTTCCTAACAAAATTGGAAATGTTTCTCAGTCCGGATATGTCTTATCATTTTGCAATGACTGACCTTCATTGAGAGGATATATGAAGAAAAAAGCAGCTTCAGGTTGCAACATTCGTTCTGAAAAATGAATAAAAGCCTCCTGTCATCTGGAAAATTTTTGGACGCAAATCTAAAACTTTCATTCTGGCCTTAGAATTTAATTACAGAATATTTCATCTTCTTTATCTGATTCGTGGCTCTGGAGGAATTCTTTTCACGGGAAATAAAGTCCTGAAGTAGGCCCTAAATAAATGGCATTAGGGCCTAGGTCTGATTATTCCCGTCTCCTGAATACAAAGTCACAGTGACAATGCAAGTGAACGTAAGATGAATGTGTGCCTGCATCTTTCATATTTTAATAAGGCGAATTTGTTGTTGACATACTACTAGGCCTACCGGTAGGCCCTACCATTCATTGCTTAATGTGTGTAGATTTACTAAATTGATGAATAGGCCTACTCGGACAACAATGAATGAATGATGACTGCAAAAGTAAGGGATTACTTCATTGTTATTTCTCACCAGACACGTTTATCTTTCCGCCTAAAAACCAGGCATTTTCCCCCTCGGCCCAATCGACTTCCGAGACCTTGTCAAAGTCCTCGTACCACCGCAGCCTTGACCGGGCAAATGTCCCCCAGAACTTGTCTGGTTCACGAAGCGAAAATCGATGCAGGTCTTCGTGACTTTCGAAAGTGTATCCCATCTTTTCGAAAGTTTCTAATTCTGGTATATGCACAGAAGACACCTGTTTTGCCCAGTGGAGGGACGAGGTGGATATACATCTTGTAAAATGTGGTTGTCTGAAACCGGTCACTAAAGCAGAAATCGTCCCTGCGATTCCAGAAAATTTACAAGTTTGTCCAAGCCAGCGTCCCAACTGCAACCCCGCCATGTTGATTGAGTGAACAGCTCCACACTTTTTCGCGCACTGTGCATGTGACACATGACCGATCGTGTGTTTACGTTTCGATTCACACAATAGCGCCATCTTGTGGCAGAATATGGTCATGAGCGGTCTGAGTCTGAATGAGCGGTGTCAGCGGTGTATTTAAGTACGAGCACCTAATAGGCTCGAAAGAAAGGATTTTCAAATTTTTATTCCTCTATTTTGCAGCCAGGCCATTCCCGTAACACTAAAACGCGGTAACTTTGCCGCGGCAGTGGAGGTCTCTATCAGCAAGATGAATAGATTTGATACATCTTGTTGATAGAGATAGCGTGCACTAGCTGATCATGGCGGTAAAATACCCATTCGCAACGTTTAAAAAAAAAACCCAAATCATAAACAAAACACGATATCATACACCAAGGCCTTAATTATACCGGTGTTGTTAAAAAATATATATCATACGAGTTAAACAGACACAAAGATTACATTGGCGAGACTTTTTGAGCAACAACACTTGTCTTACTTTAAAGGGCATGCAATGTATTTTTTTAATGCTGTCCTTGAAAGTGCACTGTCCCATTTAACCTTATTTTCAATATCCGTTTTGCCTTTTTGAAGGGTGTTTTGGTGCATTTGTTTTTATGCTTATGCAAATTTCCATATTCATGAGCAAAACTGTGATGTCATTCCGGGCATAAACCTCAATGTTACGGTTGTTTCAGCACAAAAAGTTGCAAGAATTTTGGATATTTTGCTACAATAACTTATTATTTTGTTTTTTGGTGATGCATTGTTGTGTAAGTACACTGTAAAAACAGTGTTTAGCATTTAAACACATCAGAAACGTGTTTATAGTTTAATACGTTTTGGAATGTGTTTCAATTCTAAACGTTTACCACTTTTTAATGTTGTGAAACTAAACGTGTTTACGTTTTGGACATGTGCTTAGGATTGTATATCTAAATGCGCTTAGGAAGGTGTTTAAATGCTAAACATATTATAAATTGTACATGTCAAACGGATAATGCGTGTCACAGAAAAAGGACATCTAAACATGTCATGATACTAAACGTGTGGAAAAAGTGGGTACAGAATTAGTGTTTAGAAATGTGTTTAAATCCTAAACACCATTTTTACAGTGTACATGGCAGTAAGCTAAATCGAGCAACCCTTTCTCATAAATCTTTTCAATGAGTACATTTTGGGTTCCTCAAGAACAGAAAACCCCTGAACTGAACAGTGTCTTCCTGAAATGACATCACGGCAACAGCCATCCGGTTGTCCGGTAAAGCATGGGAAATTTTTAAAGAAGTGCACTTTTCAATAACATTTACCAACTAGGGATGTTAAATAGTTTTCATACATTAAGAGGAGTAGCAAGTTGCACAAAATGTGCTCCTCAGAAAAATTCATCGCATGGACCTTGTATAACGTGGATAAGAGATCTTTTCGTCGGCGATGGATTAAAAAAAATGATAAAACTATAGTTTTCCCTCTCTATCAGCTTTTGTGCTCGGTCTTTCCTGAGGTAGATCAGGATATCATATCGATCTTTTGTGTTTCTCCTCAGTGCAGGTTTTCAGTTGCTGAGGAAGAGATAAACCATGGAGGATCCAAACAATAACGAGGATTATGCATCATGTGTGCCGGACTACTTGATGCCCGACCTAATAGCGACCAAGGATGAGTTATGTCCGGACGAGCAGTCAGTGCCCGTCTTCGACCGCGGATGCCCCGCCGAGGACCAATACAATCCCGCCGCGGGATGGATGGGGAATCAAATAGACTTTCCAACGTACCACTCACAGGTGAACGGCAACTACATGGAGAGCGCCCCCAGTGGTCAACCGCTGCAGCTGAACTACGACCCTGCTTGGTTAGCGCCCTCTTTTACCTCTGAGGGCGCTCTTTCTACAAACCATGTGGCGGAGCCGACTCACGTCCCTCAGCACCCCGCAGCATCCTCGTCGTCGGGCCTGCACTGTTCGGTGTGCTTCCGGACTTTCAAGCAAAAGTTGAGCCTGACTAACCACCAGCGGTCGCACACGGCCAGGCAGCCCCACCTGTGCACGATCTGCGGTGAGACCTTCAAGTACAAGACCAACTTCAAGCGCCACAGGAGGATCCATGCCAAGGAGATGAAAATTTGCAGATACTGCGGAACCAATATGGAGAGTGACTACGATCTGGTTCAGCATGAGAAAGAACACAGACGGCAACAAAAACAACTTTAGTTTGAAACAAACCTAAAAGACAGTAACTCAGAGGATTACTATAGAAAAAAAAGTAGAATTTCGATAGGCATATACACTACGTCCAAAACTACCCGCAACTTTTTTGCGAGGCTCTAGCGTCGGCGCGGAAACACGCACCGCCATTATTTTTATACAATTTTAAAGCTTGGAATCTGAACTTTATCCCTGGCGACTATTGGTTTGATATTTAAAAGAGTTTTTAAATTATTTGTGTTCAAATAAAGGCATGTCGAAAACAAATTCAACCGATTTTAAGGAAAATCGATTATGCGTACATTGGAGAGTAATCTCGAGTCACACTTTGAGCGCGCTTTTTGAATAGGTAGCCTACATACTTGCACGTGAATTGTAAATTTGAACTTGAAAAGAACAATGTCGTGAATTCAGTTAAAGCTATAGTCCATCATTTGTAATTTGTGCATTTTGTTCGTTTGAAGCGACAAAAGAGTTCAACATCTAATGAAGGATACTGAGCAACTAACCTGATGAAGTTTCAGCTAAGCTTCAGCTGTATATTCCGAGAAAAACAGCATTCTAAGATCTCAATTTCAAATCAAAAGTTACTGAATCATGTTTTGAATTGCAGCTATACGCGATGTCGCGTACTGATCCGACGAATTACAACAACCGCGCGCGCGTGTGCGTCGTTCCAAACCTTGTGCGCGCTGCGCTGAATAACAAAACGAACTACTAATTTAAATTTTCCTACGGTGCTTCTTAAGAATCAACGTTGGAAATGCCTTCTTTTGTTGATTACTTCAAAATGACAGCTTCCCAGAAAGAATAATTTCACAGGGAGTTTAGTTCCCTTACTATCTTTCAACCAAGTTTGTTTTTTTAACAATAATTACGCCAGTTACTTTTCGGATGGCTGCAAATGATGGACTATAGCTTTAAGATGTAGTCTACGTGGATCGAAAAGATTAGGAAACACAGAAAGTAAAAAGGCAACGAGATCGCATGCGCATGATTGATTTTCCTTGAAATCGGTTGAGTTTGTTTGCACATGAATCATTTCAAAACCCTTTGAAAATCAAACCAATATTTACCAGTGATAGAGTTAAGATTCCAAGCTTTAAAATGATATAAACCAAAAAAAAAAAAAAAAAAAAAATGGTGGTACGTGTTTCCGCGGCGACGCTATAGAGCCTCATAAAAAAGTGTTGCGGGTATTTTGGGACGCGTTGTATAACGATGGATATAAGATTAAGAGTGCTCTTGAAATAATGTATCATTATTTCAACTCTTGATAATTATAATAGAGATAAAGACAGATAGAATTTAGATGGTTACTCGGAGAAAAAAAAGAAGCTATGTAGAGTAGAAGTAGCAACTTCCTGACAACAGAGTATGAAAACAAGATGCTGGTTCCATTTTCTCATTTGTCTGACCGCCTGACTGACTGCCTCCCCGACTGTCTCCCCGCACTGACTCCCCGCACTGACTCCCCGACTAACTGACTGACTGCCCGACTGACTGATGTATGACGAGAGCAGGGCCGGGCAGTGCTATCGCATAAAACTAGCATCACTATACGTCGGCTAACTACGGCCTACATGCATGAAAAGACTTCCAGTGAATAACCATTCTGAATGAATTGAATATAATTCTGTGCACTCAGGGACCAGCCTTTCTAGGCTTGCCTTGTTTTGTTAGTGTCCCCTTTACTTTAACATTGAACATTTGTACAGATGCAATTCAATTTCTTGACAGTAATCAAAGTAGGCCCGAATGCAATGACCGATTACAGTGTAAGTATTGGTGTGCATGTCAACTGGTCTCCCAAAATAATTGTCTCAACTTCTTCATCTTCAAGTACCGTTTAAGACGCGTTTGTAATTGGACCATGATCGAATATAGCCTTTCGCCAAGGCCATCGTGACTTGACTTGCCGGCATTAGACAAAGCGGCGAATTTCTTATGTTTTTCTTTATAATCTCGATTTTTGCTACCCCAATTCAAAAGGGTTGAAAAATTCCAACCAATCATCAGCCTTTTAGTGCGCGCGTGGCTACTATCCGGACGCGTTGACGCGTCCAGATGCTTACACAAAATTTAAAAAAAGTTTCCACGAGATCGTGACCGCGTAAATGTTTTTACATTATCTTGTTTTAATTTTATTTATAAAAGTATTTCAAGAAATTATTTGAGTGTATGAACTTATTTTTCATCTGAACTTATTATATTTTTCATCTGAACAGTTATTTGCTCATACGTTTTCCTTACTCACCCTTCTTTCACAAATGGAAGCGACTAGGCAAAATCCGCGTTGTGATTGGTTAACCTTTCAGCACTCTTCTTATTTGCATAAAAACTATGAATAATTCAACAAAATCAAGTCCCTTATAATGCACTTTTGTCCCTTGTGGTACCGGTCTTCTAACAGGGCACCCAGCCACTCCAACAATTAGGGAAACCTTGAAAATGAGTTTCCATTTTCCCAGTCGGGAAAACTCAGGGAATTTGGAAAAACACACACACACACACACAAAGGGGAAAACTCAGGGAATTTGACAGTGACCGAGAAGGGAAAGGTTTTCGCCAGTTTGCGTATATGTGCGGACATTTTGTTTTCATATTGAGAAGCCTGCCTAAATCTGGATATATGCTAGTTTTCACAAGAACGTAGGCCCGTTCACTGACCCGAGACAGGCCGGGGGGGGGGGGGCATTAATCCCAGAAGTAGAACACTTTCATCCGGAGCAACTTTGAAGATCGACCCCATCCCTTTAACTACACTAGCACCGGTCCGAGTCCCGACTGCACAATTGTACATAATATTACGCAGTCTTACAGAATTAAGTTTTGGAGCTTATGATTTATGTGGCTCGTGTTATCGCTGAAGCCATGCACTGGAGGTCTCCGCTTTTTTAAACTCGAAAATTAAACTTTCCTCGCTCGGGGACAAATCCCATTCACGGCCCCCTCAGATGTAAATTAATGCGTTAGATTTATATCTAGGGCACTCTGAACGAGTACGAAACTACATGTACACCACGTGACTTAGCCCGACTGCGTCTGGCCGTACAGTACTATCGCAAGCTCTGTAGAGCTTGCGATAGTACTGTACGGCCAGACGCAGTCGGGCTACACGTGACTATGCCTATTTTAACATGAAGGGTATTTTTCTGACCAGAATAGTTTGGCAAGGAACTCATGAATGGAGGTCTAATCGACTCAACAAGCACTCCAATGAGCAGACCGCGAAATGTTTGACTGGAGTATGTCACATTACCTTAGGAAAGCAATAAAACAACAATGTTCGGTTCTGCAAGCGGAGGATATCGCTCGGGAGTGGCTTTTGATTTATATATTGTGTATGTGCATATAATGTTTGTTGTGGTTGCGGTGCCCAATGTTTTCCTCGCCAACTCTACTGTTCTCTTTACTTTAAAGTTGAATGAGACATCGAATAAAACAAATCCATGCACGTTTATTTATGGGAAAATTTTCTTTCACATTCCGAATATTATTTCCGGCCCGACAACCGGGTGGGCCGGGTTGGGGGGGGGGGGGGGGTTAGGGGTCGAAGAGGGAGGCAAGTTGTTTCAGCTCCCACTATGCCACTGGTGGACGCTGAAAATTGGAATTCAAACCCTGGCCACAGAGGCAGAATAAAAAAAATTCAACCCCAGGATGGGGAGAGTCACTTTGATGTTGGTATGTTTGGTGAAAGTTCGTCCCACTTTAAGATTTCGAGCGGGGACGGATGGACGGTGATTGGGGACTGTAGAGCCAGATCTATATTTTAGCCAAGGAGGGTGAGGTTCGGGGAGGGTGTGTGTGGGGGGGGGGGGGGGGGGGGGGTTGACGAACGGCCCAATCCAGATCCGACTTGTGTTCACTTCCTAGCTGTCTATTTTTTAATCTTATTATAAAAGGCATGGGGAATGGTCCAGCAGATGCAGCCCCCTCCCCCACACAAAACGGGTGTAGCACGAAAAAAGGTCCACATTTTACTTTAAAAAATACACAAGGCTGGTTATACAGGCCTAGGAGAAACAGGGCAAGTAGGGAGATGTTCAGCCTGGACAGAAATAATTGTGAACAAAAATCGTTCTGCTGTTTGAGTTAGTTTGTTTTCTTGCAAATTAGTTATGTCAGATGTACAATATTTGTGTTGTACCCTTGCTTATATTGAGATGAAGATGGAAAACGAATGAATGATGACGACTATGGATTTGTCTTGACATTAAATACGTTGGGAACAGTTTATTCGGCAGCGAATACTTTCCGGGTTCCCGGTAGAGGGGTCGAGCATTAGTAATACAAGTTTGGAATCGTGTGATGGACTGATAGTGCACTTAAACAAAGAACATGAGAATACCGACTTAACTTGTATTGGTCGTAGTCAGCTTTTACATCATTGGACAAACTGTCCCATAACGTGAAGGCGCTACCGGTTAGTTTGGAGGGCAGGAGAGTGGCGAGTTGTTTGTTCGTGATTATCATGGGGGTTTGCAATAACTGACGGCAACTTTCAACCGACGACACCAGACGGTAAAATGGGACGAGAAGTTCTGCTTTAAAGGCATGTATCATTTGCATTTATCCCAAAAGTAAACTGCCGAATTATTATAAAAAAAGCTTTCTTGGATTAATTTCTCCGGCATTATTCAATGCTGGGAAGGTAACAGACTCGCTGTGGAGGAGGTGTGGCGACCCCCCCCCCAGCAGCATATGAGTTTGGCCTATTCCTATAGGCCAAACTATTTCCTATTCAAAAGTTTGTGCATGGTTTTTCCACTGTTTTCTCCAAAAGTGTAATATCCACATGGCAGAAACTGCAACAGGTTAGGTTTTGAACATTCTTCTTTGGACGGATGTTGTGTGGTGTTATTATTGCAAACGAACAAAATGCATAAAAAGCAAATGATCCTACGTGTATATGCCTTTCAAATGATGGAAAAAGGAGCCGGAAATGTGCAACTGGTTGGCGGTGAGGGTATGACAAAAGTGAATTTTGAAGAAAGAAAGTGTAAATATTAATAAAATGAAATAAAAACTGAAAACCAAAATATGAAAATGTGATTGTTAATAAATAAGAATACTTGAGAAAAGCAATAATCAATATTAATTAAACAGCAAAAATGTAAAGGGATCCGATGAAAACAGTACATTTACAATCAAGTTTTCATAATGCATCTTGAGATATAGGAAGGCGCCATTTTGTTTGGGTTAATTTCGGTAAATACAAAATAATTTTCCTATTAAACCAAATCGTTCCCACCTATTGCGTCCACAATATCATCCAAAAGACTAAGCTGTTGATGTGCGTGTCACCATTCAGTAACTCAAGGTCCATTCAGTTTGAAGAAAGAAATATGTCTGGAAACTACATGTGTACATGAAAGATTCTGAGAAATTTGTGTCCACAAGGACCACTGCAAATGATGCAAGTAAGGGAGATGGAGCTCAGAAAAAAAGTTGCCCGTTAACTAACCATTTTCCATTATTTTATCGGGCACATTTTTGGCAATGTTCATCTCACAATACAGGGTGGATTAAAAAAAAAAAAAAAACGAGATATTATTGCTAATTGGAACAAAAGTAGGGTACATGTGAATCAAAGGGAGATATCCTCTGTTAGGGTTGAATCTCCTCTTTAAAATGACACCCTGATCATGTCATTACATTCACGGTTGACTGAGCAGTGACCAATTTTATGAAAGGGTCTATTTAGAGAACTGCGCCACTTTTCAATTGTGGTTTTTGTGGTGTCATTTGTCTCAGAGTGAAAGGCTATGGTGCCAATCAAGGCAGGTGGGAAAAAAGAGATTTCACCATGAAAAGTGGCGCAATTCTCTCAATAGACCCTTTCATAAAATTGGTCACTGCTCAGTCAACCGTGAATGTAAGGACATGAGCAGGGTGTCATTTTAAAGAAGAGATTCAACCCTAACAGACGATATCTCCCTTTGATTCACATGTGCCCTACTTCTGTTCCAATTAGCAATAATATCTCGGTTTCGGTTTTTTTTATCCACCCTGTATATCAAGATGCAAAATATCAAGATGCAGATATTTCTGGTGAAATTATAACACAATATGATGATTAACTAATAGGCCACTTTTTCCGAGACGCATACGTATTCTGTATACATGCATCATTTCTAAGACCCTCATAGAAAAACTACATTTTCACACAATCCCTTTAAAAAGCTCTTGATTTGTGCAAAAAGTTTTTTGTGAACGCTTCAGTGGTTACAACCACCTCAATAAGATGTCCATTTTGTTGTTATGCATGGGATAAACGTAGTGCTCAGTAGATAGGAGAGCCAGAGTTGGCTTGGAAAAGCGTAGGGGTTAGATCATACTTGACAGATAAGTATAAATGAATACAAATAAAATTTCTAATAAAACATCTTCTCGAAAATTGATTTTAAACAGGTTCATTACGATTTGCTTAGTTTTGTTGCATACAGGAAGTACTCCACACCATAGGAACTACCAACATCTTGGAAAGTTACAGAGGCTTGATTTCTATCCACACCAGATTCTCGAAGGGCTTCTTCAAGAAAAGAAAGTCTCAAATCTGGATTCTCGTCAGAAAACTGCAGGAGCGTTCCCCGAGAATTCAGCACACGAACAGTCTCACTGAAGGACATCCTGGCAAGGTCGGAATTGTTACTGTTCAACATGGCATCAAATGTGCCCTTCTCAAACACGACATCAAAATGGTTGTTTCTGAAGGGGAGTCGACTGGCATCAGCTACCACAAACTGAATGGACTCCTTGTTTGAAGAGCATATTCTCCTGGAGATGGACTGTGCCTGCCTGATTGCTCTGGGGGAGAAATCTGCGCAGACTAGGCTCATGACATCCACATTGTCTTTGAGCAGGTTACTGGCGAGAGTAGAGGTACCACAGCCAAGTTCAAGAATGTTCACAACCCCATTGGCTGGTCCTGTAGTCCTCATTGCAAAGATGCACTTAGCAAGCCACCGATTGGCTACATCATGAGTGAAGAACCAATCAAATGCTGGGTCACAGGAAGCATTCCTCTTGGCATAGAAAGTATCCCAGTATTCCCTCTTTCCCATGTCAGTCGCTATTTAGAAAGACAAAGGGAAATTGCAATTAATACAATTAATTTGACAATGCTAACATTACACGTAAACTAACAAGACAGTTCACAAAATGTCAGAATGAAGGGTCCATGGACCGTTGCTTTAAAGTAGCTTGGGTAACTCCAGCTCCAATGCTCATCAGGAATTCAATGTCGAATTCCTGATGAGCATTGGAGCTGGAGTTACTCAAGGTAGCTTTAAAGTTGACATCTTGAACTTTCTGCATTTACGCAACAATTACAAACAAAAATAGGGTCATTAGAATTAAAAGAAGATTGGTTACAGGTGCAAAATTCATTGTGCAATCACAACAATATTCTAAATTGTAGAGCAATTTTAATCACATTACACTACCGCAATTGAATAGTAACGGCCCCTCTTTATGTGTGTTTTTTTTTTCATTCCAAAATGACTTCTGCAACCTTTAAGCAGTGTTCTAGTAATTCTAATGACCCTACATGTTGTATTTTAGTAACATTTGGAGAAAGATGGGATTTTCTTATACTTTTTTCAGTTGATGCCAATTGCCATGTGGAAATGATTCCCATATCTGGCCATCACCTGTCACCCTCTGCACAAACCCTATATCACTTTATCAGACTGGTCTGAAAATTTCTAAGAGTTTTATCAGTAAATACTTTAATATTTGGTAGTGGATATTTTGCCGGAGGTAATGACGGCAAACTAACGATTACTAAAGGTTTGCCGGCGGTAATCCATATCAACAGAGGGCGCTGTACTCTTTAAAATAGGGCTGAATTATAATATGTATTAAATTCCCACTGAAAGTGTGTAGCACGTTTGGTGTAGTGGTTAAGCAAAGGCTCTAGTAAACGGGATGACTCGCGTTCGATTCCGACCGCATCACATTTTAAGTTTTTTTTTTCTCATCCCCAAATAAATAAGAATTTCTTCTTTTATTATTTTAACATGTCTCAAACATTTTTTGCAGAGTATTACATTTTCTTTTTCAAATTTGTGGCTCTGGAGGATTTTTTTTAAAAGGGAAATAAAGTCCGAAATTATAAAATGGTCTGAATCCCATCTTGTGAAAACAAGGTAACAACGATAATTTTGGCATGGAGCCAGACTAAAACTTGTCACTGGAAAATGTTAGTGTAAAAAAAAACAGTAACTGCGCATGTTCAGTGCATATCCGGCAAACTCACGTTTACTAATACTTAGGTTTGCCGTCTCCGGCAAAATATACACTGCCTTAATATTTTCCCTGCTAATTTTGACTTTTCAGGACTTTCTGATGGCTGATAGGTCACTGAAGGGAAAACTTAGTGATGGCCAGATATGGGAATCTTTCCAACTCAATCATCAATGCCATCAATCGACAATGCCGTCTACAACATGCATGTTCTTAATAAATCTCTCTCTCTCTCTCTTCCGGTGAAGTACAGTCCACCATCTGGTGTATTACGTACTGCGGTTGTTGTGTGCATGCAAGGTGAGGATATATACAGTGCAGGTGATCAGCTTAAACATAAGGTGCGGTTAAAAACAACTCAGGCTGACTTAGCGGAGCTGGACTGACTGCACACCCTGCTTGAAGCTTGCAAGCGATGTGCAGTTGACGAGATCTTGTGGGAGGGTGTTCCAAATTCTGATGCTATCCGGAAAGAATGACTGCCGATATACCCCAGTCCTGGTGAATGGTACTAGGTATCTGAGGGAGTGACCTCTCAGGGCAACGGTTGGTGTCAGGTAGGTATGTGGGACATCAACCAGGTTGTTGACAATTCGGAACATCATCACTGCCTTGGCCTGTGTACGCCGTTCTTGAAGGGTGGGCCACTGGAGCTGATTGATCATGGCAGTGACACTGCTGGTGGTCCTGTAGTCCCCAAACACGAAGCGTGCATAACGCCGTTGCACCATCTCCAGCTTTTGGATGTTGCTTGCTGTCAGGGGGTCCCATATGATGCAAGAGTATTCAACTATAGGGCGTACTAAGGTCTTGTAGCACAGCTCCTTTGTTTTTCTAGGACACTGATGGATATTACGTTGCAAGAAAGCCCTGGTAGAATTTGCTTTGTTGGTAATGCTATTGATGTGATGGTTCCAGTTCAGGTTTTTGTGGATGTTGACGCCGAGGTATTTTGCAGAGTCAACCTCTTCTAGTACGTGGTTATGAATGATGTACGGCTGTTTGATGAGTTTCCTTTTGTTGGTTATATGGATGACCTGACACTTCTGTGGATGGAACTCCATCTGCCAATCTTTCTCCCATTGCTGAAGGTGGTCCAAGTCCTGCTGCAATAAACTTGCATCTTCCTCTGTCTTGATGGTGCGATACAGGACACAGTCGTCCGCAAATAATCTGGCTGTTGTGCCCACTGAAGTGCAGTCAGGAAGATCGTTTATGAAAAGCAGGAACAGCAGTGGGCCCAGAACACTCCCTTGAGGAACCCCTGATAGGACTGGTGCAGATTTGGATGCAGTTCCATCCAGGATGACTTGTTGAGTGCGGTTCTCTAGGAATGCGCTTACCCATATGTTGATATTACCATCAATACCGTAATAGTTGAGCTTATGAAGTAACCTTTGATGTGGCACCTTATCAAAGGCCTTTGAGAAGTCTAATAGTATGACGTCTACTTGGCCTTTGCAATCTACAGTGTTGGCAAGATCTTGTAGGGTGAGCAACAATTGGGTATCACAAGAGCGGCGTTTTCTGAAGCCGAACTGTGCATCGGTGAGGATGTTATTCTTGTCGAGATGATTCAGGATTTGGCTACACAACACATGCTCGAGCAACTTACAGATGACGGAGGTCAGTGATATTATTGGTCTATAATTCACAGCCTTATTTCGTTCCCCTTTTTTAAAGACGGGAACGACGTTCGCTTCCTTCCATTCTTGTGGTAAAATGCCTTGGTTGATGGAGGCTTGGTAGAATAAGGCAAGTACTGGAGCTAGTTCGTTTGATAACTCCTTCAATAGCCTGGGAGGAATACCGTCTGGGCCTGATGCCTTGTGGATGTTTAGGCCATTGAGCAACTTTCTAACACCGTCAATTGACACCGTGATAGAGTCCATAGATGGAAATGGGCAAGGACCTTTATCCTTGATGGTTGACTTATCCTCATTTTTGTTGAAGACTGATGAGAATTGATCATTGAGTATGTTTGCTTTGGTCGCACTGTCCGTGTATGTTACTCCATTTCTCGCTTTCAGTGGGGAAACACCAGAGTTATCACATTTCTTGCTGTTGATGAACCCCCAAAATCTCTTGGGGTTTGTTGTTGACTCAGGGGAAATAATGTTGTTGATGTACTCACTATAGGCATGTTTACAGGCTGATCTTGTCGTCTTCTTCAGTTGGTGATAACGCTGAAAATCTCTGGCTTTCTGTGTTTTCTTGGCCTTGGTGAAGCTACGCTTTTTTCGTCTTGTCAAACGCTTTACTTTCCTTGTGATCCATGGTTGGTTTAACCTGGTGGATGACATCTTGGAGGGCACACCATTGTCAAGGATCTTCAATAATGATGACTTAATGTCTGCCCACATCTGGGGAATTGGGCTGTTGACATTGTACTTGCTCACAAACTCACGCTGGAAATTGTGACACTCCTCCTTCATGCCATCAACACTGGCCTTATTCCACAGATGGATTTTTCGCCTCACTGGAATGTTCCTCTTTGGTGTAATGCTAGATTCTGTGTATACAATGTCATGATCGCCGAGACCTGGCAGAGGAGCACATTTATTAACCAAGGAGGGGCGGTTGGTAAGAAACACATCCAGTGTCTTATCTCCTCTAGTTGAAAATGTGACCATTTGCTGTAATCCACAGTTTTGGAGGAACTCAAGAAATCTCTCATTCAGTGGACAAGAATATTGGTTGCGATCGACTGCCAGCAGATCCCAGTTGATATCCGGAAGATTAACATCTCCACCAATCCAGAGCACCGCATTTTTGAATTTGCGGGCAAGTTCTTCAACACAGGAGCACAATGCATTCAGATATTGGGCATCACTGCTGGGGGGGACGATACATGCCACCTACAATGAGGGTCTTATCTTTTGCCATGGTAAACTTAGCAAAGATACATTCGGCATCCACATCAACTTCAACACGATCATAGACAAGGTCTTTTCTGATGGCAAGAAGGACTCCACCATAACCATCACTGCGGTCCTTCCGAATGACATCAAAATTAGGTGGAAAGATTTCTGATGAGTGTATACTACTGTTCAGCCAGGTTTCAGTACCGATGATGATGGTTGGATCAGAAGAATCAATTAAATTGATTATGTCTTCCTTTTTGTTCTTTGCACTTTGGAAATTGACAGTTAACACTTTCATGTTCACAGGTTTTTTTATTGGTAGATTTGGGTATTGGTGATGAGCATGACAGTGGTGGTCCTGGACTTGCGATAGGGGTGGGGTTATAACTCGCAGTTGAGTTTCTACTGTCACTAGTATCTAGATGAGAAAACGAATTGGTGGTATCAACAGTGAATGACTCGAATAGGCTGGAAGAAAAATTGGGCATGCCACAGTTTACACAGTGCCATGAGACATTGTTGAGTGTCATATACACTGGGGTAGACATATGCATGCAGTCGGCGTGGTACCATTGTTGACAGTCATCACAAGCAACCCCTCGTTGCTTCCATGTTACTGCACGACTACATATCTGGCATGGGTACTTGCAGGTCCGCGGACCTGGGTTCAGCTCGACGTCTGGGGCATTAACCAAGAGCAGTAAGCTTAGGTACAGGAGAGTGTGGGTTTTCTTCTCTCTGAAACTAGCAGAAGCAGTGTTGAGCTTTCTTGAAAAGGCTGCAACAATTATATCATCATTGACATTAAGATGGTCATGAGGACTAACTGAAGAACAGACTATGCAGAGGTGTTCAACGAAATGTTCCTGCTGATGTTTGTAGATGAAGTTGATGAATATTATGCCAAGTAATACATAGAAAGCATTTCTAGCCATGACTAACATATTTGCCACTGATGAAGTAGGCAATGCATAGAAAGAAAGAAAAGGAATCTCTCACCAATGTCACTGCAGTCTTCTTACGTCTGGGGTCTAGACACAGTCTAGGCTGAGGTGTTAAATTCTGTAATCAGGCACCAGACTAATCTAGGCGTGGCAGGATGGGTGACAAAAATGATCCTTAGAATGTCTCCAAAAAGAATCTAAGTCTGGAAAAGATAACCCAGATATGAATAAGGGTTTAACTATCCCAGAATATCCAGGTGGAAATGCAGGCTGGGGTTGAAAATCGAGTTCAGTCTCTCACGTCTGGGGTCTAGACACAGTCTAGGCTGAGGTGATAACTTCTGTAGACAGGTACCAGACTAAATCTAGGTGTGGCAGGATGGGTGACAAAAATGACTCTATAAATGACTCAATAACTGAATAAGACTCCAAATGATGAAAGGCACACAGGAAAAGACAATCCTGGTGAAGTAGGGTTTAACTATCCCAGAATATCCAGGTGGAAAAGCAGGCTGGGGTTGAAAATCTAGTTCAGTCACTCACGTCTGTGGTCTAGACACAGTCTAGGCTGAGGTGTTAAATTTTGTGGACAGGCACCAGACTAAATCTAAGTGTGGCAGGATGGGTGACAAAAATGACTCTAAAAATGACTCAATAAGACTCCAAATGATGAAAGGCACACAGGAAAAGACAATCCTGGGATGAAGTAGGGTTTAACTATCCCAGAGATCCAAATGAAGATACGGGTTGGAGTTGGAAAAATGTGAAAATTTGCACTTTTTCACGAGCCCATGCACAACACGTCCAGCACCTAAACATGCACACAACACAGTTATTTATTTTCATACATTTAACAAAAACACTACAGAATAATACCAAATAACGAACTTACATGAAAAAAACCTAATCATCTTTCGCCTACATCTTCCGGGATACAGTAGATAACGGACTCCCGGGATGTGACAAACCACATCCACATCGAAATTGAATGATTTTTGTAGTGTACACCAAAATCTCACATGCCTAATGGGCGCGGCCATTTTGATCACAACTTTCTTCGCTGCTACTCTGGAGGGCGCACTCCAGAGTCAATGCTTCATTTTTTTTGGGAGCAGATCACGTTGACGCACCCGATGCATCGAGTTGCGGGTTGATGACAGAAGTCTCGATTCTCATTTTGATGTGCGCATAAAGATCTTGGAAATGAAAAAAAACGTTGTCACGCGTTGCCAGAAAAAAAGAAATAAAAGATAATGCAATAATAAAGTATGAAAAATGTGTAAAGTCCACATTATTTTAGAGCAAACATTTTGTTAAAAGATAGCCAGTAATTTTTTTTTTAGGCCTAGGGATGAGGCCGTTTTGCAGAGCATTACTGCTCTGTGATTGACCTTAAGCTTGTATAGGGAGCATCATGTAGATTATTAGTTTACCATCTCTTCACTCATGCCAAATAAAACAAATGAACTGAAGAGGACTATCGTGGAAAGAGCTAAGCTCACAACCAAGAGGAAATTATATAGGTCGTGAAGGATTTTGTATAAACGTCTGAAAAGATGGGACTAAGTGGATAGGCATTCTTAAAGGATCATATCGGAACCTGTAGAACATGACACCTGTATAGAGCTAGGAATAACATACCGGATTTTATATGACTCCTTTAGGCCAAGAAAAAAAAGTCTCCGGTTTCTGGTATGCGCGCGCGTCGCCGTAGCCATGCGCGTCGGCAAAATGAAAAAGTTTTTTTTCAATAAAAGATGATGTCTCAAAACCGCCAAACTCGCTGGTTTGACTGGAATCCTGCTGCTGCACAGTTTTAACGTGGTTTTAGATGGGGTTATGGTCGAGAATAAGCTTTATGTGGCCTCTCTGGACTCCCATATATTTGCACTAAGTTTAGTCGGGCACCATTTGCAGTCATCAGCCGACATTTGAAGCAAAAGTGGTGCGTCGCCGCACCACTTTTTGGGCAAGCTCCATACCAGAAACCGGAGACTTTTTTTTTGGCCTTACGAGCTCATCTATATTTCTTTTATTTTACTCTCCGCAGCCTCCGCGGGGCCCGCCATATTGATGTGGGGCAACGGGGCATGCCAGCCAGACTTGGTCAGGGCCTGTGGTCTTTTTTTGATATTGCTGTTTTTTTTCTGGCAGTATAAAAGTTATTCACCCTTGAATGAGATATCGACCGGAAAACAAATACGATCGGCACCCGTAATTTTTATTCCCATACAGGACGGTTGGGGCCAAGTCATGAATAATTCAGTAGTTTCGATTGGGCCAGTATGTTTATTCATGCGAACAGAACAATGATATCAAGAGCATTGTTGTTATTTAGTCAACCAGTTACATTAAAGCATTTTAGAGTACAAACGTCGTCGAGCTACCACACAGTAGCCTAGTGGATAGCGAGATGAGCCATGGATACAAAGATTCCTGGTTCACTCTATTTCTTCTCTAAATTTAGCGTAGAGATAATTTTCATTTAAGGGAAAAAAGAAGCACGAGAACCTACGAGTGTATTGCAATGATATCAAGGAAAAACTGCATTTTTCATGTCTAAGCTTGGCCCCCATCACTCCTATAGAAAAACAAAAACGCGCGCGATAGGCGCAATTTTGGTAATGAATATGAACAGTAAAACGCCGCTATTGGCTCTGACGAACATCCACTTTGGTTCCCTTCACAAATGTCCAATTATTTGCGGCCCTACAATAATTCAATTCTCTCAGGGCGAATATCTAGGCGCAAAAGCATCCAAAAAATATGCCTTGGGTTGCAAAGTGGCAGATCTGCGAGGAGAGGGGGTCTACCCCCCCCCCCGCCCTGAGTTGCAAATATGAGGACAATCATCCAGTAAAAAAGAAGCCTATGCATACGTCCCCCTCCACCTAAGCTTGAAAGTTAACTCTTGGTTCAAGTTTTCTCTATTTTTTTGAGAGTGAGGGCCCCAACTGTGTGATTGGTTAACTCCACCAGAATACACTCCACCCGAATCAACAGTTTTCTGTACGGGCCATACATAGCAGAAGCTTTCACAATAACTTTAGCGAGAGGAAAATCACGAGTGTCATGCTGCGATAGTGTCATTTTGACATGATATTTCCTTCAGAATGTTTCGGCTAAACACAAGCATTTACGACAGGTTTGAAATACTACTTTCGAAATGAAACATTTCGCAATAACCAACATGGATGTCTTGGTTGAGTTATCGAGAAAGCCTTTGAGAGATCTCTTTAATCTAAGAACCCCTACAAGAGACAGCTTAAATATTGAGCTGATCGAATGTAAAACGTTATGTCTTCCGTTGGCTGATCCGGTCAGCCCGGGGGGCAGTGAGTTTTTTTCACCAGACACAGCGGTTATCATCCCCGCTCATCATCGCCCCCGTCATTCCCCGGGCCGCCTGTGTGCAATACACGCTTCAAGATGTCCGGCCAGTGGCCAACAAAAAAAAACTGTCGCGTATCGCACTCCGCATCGCTATCACCTTACCGTCTTTATCGAGTCTCATCCCTACCGTTGTCTCCGGGCAAGGTTTGAAGTGGCGCGCGGTCGCGCACATCATCTCCCGTGGTTGCTGTATGGGGGTTTGTTGGGTGGGCGAGCTGGATGATTTCTTGATTAAAGATAACTACAAGAGGTGATTGGAAAATCGCTCTACCAAAAGACAACAATCAGGCCCCAAGCTGGATAATCTGGAAACAGACATAAAACTCCGTAAATCCCTGTAGATATATCTTTTTTTTATGGTGGTGATCGGAGTGACATGGAGGATCTCTGAATCGCAGGGAGGTACAGTAGAATTGGACCCGTCATTGTCATTATATTTCAGTTCAATACATATGTGTGTTTGTAATTAATATCAATGGATGCAATGAAGATCAATTCTTTCAAAATAAAGACCTATATCTTTAAGGCAGGTACGGTTCTAGACTTAAACTTAAAGGTTACTCTAGCACATTTCAAAGCCAGCAGGCTTTGGATATGCAGGTGCTTTCAACAAAATGGCAGTTACATGCTTGCACAATGCCCGTTAATAAACCGAAGAAACAAAATTTAAAGGTAATGGACACCAAGTGTTTTTCCAGTTTAGCCGATTCAAGGAGCAACGGATATCATAAATCTGAAGCAGGTTATTAAAGAACCAACCTGTCGAAATTTCAACTCGGTAGATTTACTTTTTGAGAAAACTGTTAAAATGCATCTTCATTTTTCTCGATATGAAAGCATAGGTTACAATTGAAAGCGCGATGGTTTAGTCCTATAACAATCGAGGAATTCATGGCAATTCGTCTTTCTCGAAAATGACAGAACACCAGGTGCAATAATTTCACAGGATGCTCAATCCTATTATTTGCTTATACAATCATACAGGATATTTCATATTTTGACAGTTTCAATATTGACTATTTGCAAATGGTGTCCATTGAAGTACACGTAAGAGAGGAATAACCGCGGAAGCATGAGAGGACATCCGATTTTCCACCTGATCCATAAGCTGACTTTTATAGGTGTGGAATGGGGGAGTTTGTGGGTTATTCGGATGCAGCATCTCATCGCTGGAGTACCGAGACAGGTATTCCCGACTCCTGTAAATCTCATGAATTTCAGGGCACTGTGTGCAAATCAAATTTACGCAGACACCAGAATGCGGCAATGAAAATAACCAAAATGAACCCGGTTTCGGGAATCACGAAATTGTAATGGCACACAGAATCACAGACACAATACAGATGACTTTTCATCGACAACTATCATCCAAATTCTGGCCTGGGAAAAAAACAGTGCATCTAACTCTACATTTCGGTCTTCATATCGGGATCGTCTTCGTAGAAACTGAGTCACAAGACTCGCTGGTCTTCTTGTGGATGGTTAGTGTATTTCGCTCGAAACGTCGATTCAGATTTATGCATCGGCCGGATCCAGCATTTAAAACCTCGCAGTCCATCAGTTTGTGTGACCATGCGGTAAAAACTGTGCTGCGCCGCGTCGTATAGCGATTGTTTCCCGGACATTGGGATATACGATGAAAAAACCCCAAAGATATTACACGATTTACCATCGAATTTTTTGTTTGTTTATGATTTTACATTGCATAAATGTGATATATTCATTTGGCGTACATTATCTCATATAATTTTTTTCTCTCAGAATGACAATTTCTGCATTCAAATGGCATTATATACGTCTCTGGTACACCACAAACTATTATGTTCATAATTTCTTGTTATAATTTCCCTCCCACGTCATCAGTTTCTATCCCCCAAAATATTATTGCCCCCCGAGGGCCTTCTGCTCTGATTGAATTTGAAAAGTCAACCGAATTGTGTTTTTCCGATCACAAAAAAACCTTGGCCGTCAACCGTCGCAAAATGCAGGCCTTCCTCTTTTTGCCTTTTCTCAGCCTGGATTCCGCAGTAACAGTTGTGTCATATTCAGTGGGGCTTGATGCAGGTGCTCGGAAGTCACCCCTCATTTGCCGCATCCGTCCCAGTCTAAGAGGGGGGAGGGGGTAAAGTGCTTGCTGGTGTCAATGAACTCCGAAAAGAAGTGGCTGGCCCCCCTTCTTGTCCCGTGAACCAACCATCCCGGCTTGCACGGTAGAGGGCTACTACCCCAGACTGTGCCCCTTCTCTAAACCTAGAACAGGGATCACTCCTTCCACTTGTGCCCACCGGGTATCAAGACGCTCTGGTGACGACTTATTTGTTTGAACTCTGATTGGAGGGATTTCGGTTTAACCGGGAAGGCAGGACTTTCCGTGTGAGCACAGGAACATCATGTGTATTGATCAAGGCGGCGCGGTGGGCTAACCACAACGCTTCGCGTTTCTTTCATAATATTTCGTGAAAGAAAAAACCCGTATGAGGCCCTGGAAAGTATGGTGGATGTAAACACAGTATCTAAATGACAGGGAAGACCTTTTTGTCATTTTGGCATAATGATGCGGACTCCAGCTTTAAAAAACGTAATCCGCGGTGGATTGACATTTTAGTTTCCGCAAAATCTTTTTAGGTTTAAAAATTGAAAAATTTTCAATAATTATACTGAGATCAGCTGGAAATGGCATTATGTGCAAGATTCTCTTGGTACGTATATCGTAAACGAGGGAGTCTCTTTCATTCTATAAATAGTAGTAGTTTGAAATTTGCCATTCAAGTAAAATAATGACTTCAAACACTTTCTATTTGTTTGGTATAGGTAGTTTGCTATTCAAAATCACTCCTGGAGGAAGACTGCATTAAGGAGTGCATCAGAATCACTAAATCATAGATGTCAGATGTAACAGGGACAGGAAAAATAGTGGACCCCAAATTTATGTAATGACTCATATCGATAAGTAATTATTACAAAATATTGCGGAGAAATATAGAATTCGGAAAAAACACACAGACGTTGGCGAACGAAACCCGTCGAATGGTCGATTACATTTCTTCGCACCATATATATTTGAGATCGAATGAAGAAAAGGAACAAAAAAGCTTTTTAAAAAGCTTAAAGAATGAGCTGAACAAGGAGTCATGGATAGCAGAAGCTTATCACCGGAAATTAAAAAATATTTATATATAAGGGTAGGCCTATATGTAAATTAGGCCAATTGTTCAATTGAGGCCATTAAAAAAATGCTGAAGATATCCGCAAGCAAAGGAGGCCAGTTACATACTGAAGTACTTATTACCATATAACTGTGAGTCATAAACTGCAATTCAAAATGTTCCAACGACCTTGCCGTAGGCCTATACCAGTTTTACTTTCAAGGTAATTAATTATAACCGATATAGTAGAGGCAAAAAAGGCGACCTCGCAAAGATAATCACAATGTGTAATTTCACACTTATTGATTATAAACATACTTTTTTTTATGAAATATAGGCTACATGCATATAATTTTCTCCCACTAATTATTATCCGTTGAAAATGTTTTATAGCTGGTTAAAATTCGAGGTTGAAAAAAAAAAAACCAAGTTAGATTGCATCCCAAAAATAATCACCCTTATTTAAAAAAAAATTAATGAAACTCGTTTGTAATATGTTTTCAGAAACATTGTTTATCGTTCTTTTTTTTTAAGAAAGACATTTTTCTCCGTGGTTTGATTGTTATTCCTTTTGTGATATAATTCACAAGGAACTGACACACAATGATTTTAAAGTTGTGCAAAGAGTGTGAGATATTCCTGGCCTTTAAGCACTGAGTATTGCGAACATTGGCACACACGCAGTCCATTGCGTGCAAACAATTTCTTCGCTCCATGATATTACTTACATAGGTTCAAATCAGGTTGCAACGAGTGCAAAAACCCATCTCAATGTAATTACTAATCAGTTTCAGTGTGGGGGGGGGGGGGGGGGGGACGGAGAAGGAAATGACAGAGAAATGGGCCGACCGGGACTCGCCGTACCGAGTCGGCGTACTCATCACCAAGACAAACCTGAAAGACGAAAAACAACGAATAGAAAAGAGAACGGAAAAAGAAAGTGAAAATAAACCACCGGTTATATTGGTTTGTGACCAAAGAAAAGGTCTTAAAATGCATCCCGCTTGATTCCGAGGAATGGGGCAGTCTCCCCAGCGAGGACCGGTGTGAAAAACGCGGCGGAAAACCTCGTGTGGATTGCCGATACAAAGGGACGGTGAGCCAGGCGAGATGATTTGCCTGATCGGTGAATGGGTCATCAGTTGATTAACAGGTGCGCCATCTATAGGGCTACCTGTCATCTGTCCCCAGCCGACCAGTGACACCGGCCGTTTCCTGGCCCGAAAGCCATCGCCCAGATTGGAAGTGTATACCTTGGAGTCCTCCCGTCTTTTCTTTGCCTGGGACAACCTTGCGCAATTACTTCGGCGGCTCGCCCGGGGAGCCGGCTACAGGGCAATCTCATTTTGCTTTTCATCTCCGCGAGATGAAAGTGATGGCGACTTCCTGACCTTGACAGTATCGTTCGGGCACCGTACCCGGGGATGCCTGTAGGATATTTGCCCCCATCGCCGGGACCTCCGTCAACTAGGAGCTTTTTTGTCCCTCTCGGAGAAGTAACCAACACATCACAAGATAAACACTCAGGTTTTGGAGCGTGCGGCCAAGTCTCCCGGGCGCGCGGCCGTCTAATTTTCACTTTTGACGGTTTGCCTCGTGCCGGCCGCACGCTTCGCTTGTGATTCATAACACGTCTATTCTATGCCAAACCTCTTGTGTAAGCTTGAAACCCGGCATACTTTTGATTTATAAGGCTACATTTTCTATCATCCCTTCATTGAATCACTGTTAGTCTTACACTGTAATTCGTATTTTCCCCCGGCTTCATTGAAATGCATTCAGCATACATATATTACTGCCCATTTGCGTCATGTTATTCAGAGATGCCTGCTAATGATCAAGGGCTCAACTGGTAATGCATAAAAACACAATCTGTTTGCGGCCCATGCCCAGAGTATAGCATCCTCTGAGTGGTATCCTGTGAGTTGAATTTAACGAGCAGACGAAGTCAACTAAACTGCAAACTCCTCCAGGTCACTGACCGAGGACCTGTAAACTCCACTCCAAAGGCAAGCCAAAAGCAAGCATGGCTAAGAAAATGTTTACTGTTGTGATGTGTGTTGGCAGTCGCAGTGAGTTCTCTAAATACAGGCCTGAAGGCTATCACTAGACAGCCTTGCATCTCAAGAGAGAAACGGAGGGGATTCTGGACAGATTTATCTATAGCAACCGTCAGGAATTTATGAGCCCTGCTCGGGCAGCTCTGTGCCGTCCTCGCTCTCTCTTTCTCACTAGCCGTTGTGCGTATTTACATGTGTGCGGTACGCTGTACCGATCGTGGTTTTGACGCTGATGGGGAAAAGTTGTTTGCATAATACCGAAACAAAATGAAGCGCGGACTCAGGGGAGACGTGATATGTAACTTCACAAACGTAGATTGAAGTAACGTACGCAAATTATACATAGACCTTGGGTTAGCGTGTCTTGTGGGGCTTAAGCCCGCAGTGGGTTCTGTGTACGTGTGTAAAGAAATGATATTCAAATTTCGAGGCCTGGAACTGTCCAGGACTTGCAACCAATTTAATGACGGGACAATTAAGATGCATGAGTTCACGATCATTCTTTTCCGCACGTTAATATGGGGAGCTGCCCGTTTGGAAATGAGAGCTTTTATTTACGAAAGACTTAGTCCATAATATTCCCGCTTGCTCGGTGATGATGAAGTTTTAATTCGAGGGTATCGGGGGAAAATATTCAGAAGCCACTTGCATGTGGCGTCATAAAGCTTTTGATACGGGAGGCATATATCGGCGTAAAATGCAAGATTCTAAGACGCCCTCGAGCGTCCCCACACGCCTGCATGTTGAATTGGAGTCAAAGTCTGAGCGACTATTGACCCCACGGCCCACCGTATAGGCCTACTGGACTGCTATAACATGGATACTTTATGCCATATAAACACACGCACACATACACGGGCCCAGCCGGCAACTATAAAAAATAAATCTGAAAACTATCCATAAAATGACAATAATTCAGGTTTTTCCCCCTTTGGGTAACCTTTCTGCCTGGTTTGACATCAATGTATCCACTGGCCGTAAGTAAACTTGATAATGCCGTAATGGAAATGCCGGGCCTTTTGTTTGTTGGGGGGGGGGGGGGGGAGAAGGGATGGGGTGGTTGTCTGGACGATAGTCCGGCTTGATATGACCAGCTTTGGCAGCTTGGGCTAGGCACTGAATTATGCACAACTGCCGCATTGTAACACCCGCGGGCCTATAGTCTTAAGCCACTAATAACAGACTCTTGTTTTGACGATTTCTTCTGCTGTTTCTCGAATCTCTTGAGTCAGATTTTGTCACACAAAAACCTCCAATAAATTAACAAAGTAAACAAAACAAACGAACAAAAGTAGACGAGCATCGGATGAGAATCGTCACCAACTTCGTCCAATCATTGATTAGAATCACCAACTATCGACCTCTTGGGATTTTCAGAGTAAAAGGAAATCAATTCGATTCTTCATTTTGTCAGGAGACAGGTATACTTCTTTTGTTCCACTTTATAAATGTGCGCGCCTGGCAAAAATGTATGACCCCGCACGGTTTGAACATAGAGCCAAGTTCAGTTAATCTTCAAAGAGATGTGGCCGTGAGAGGTTATGTTAAGGAGAATACACGAGAAAGTGTGGATTCGTAAATTAAGAATCCACACTTGCGAGTGTATTCTTCGACTTAAACCATTGCGTAAACAAGTATTGGACAGAATATTGCAACGTGACGCCACTTTTTTCTTCATATATCATCTCAATGAAGGTCATTCGTTGCAAAAAATGACGAAAAGACATGAATCTGGGACTGAGAAATGTTTCCAATTTTGTTAGGAAATACTTAAAATGACTATAGACTTTGTACACAAGCGCGGAAGTGGTGTCAGGTTGCAACATTTTTTCCTGGTGTGTTTAGCATGTGTATCGCCACACCCGTATAACCAAGTCATTTTGCGTGTATAGGCTCCTTACGTCAAAATGGATAGTTCAGACGACGATTTCTTTCTGACTAAAAGTAGATTTTGCAGTGACGGCGGAGAATTTGACAGTGAAGATGCATTGGTAATTTTCGAAAAGCAAATTTTTACGCAGACGGTCCTATTCATGCTCATTATGGAGAATAAGACGTGTTCAAAGTGTGGATTCGTAATTCCGAATCCACACTTTACTAAAGATTCGTCGTTCCGAATCCACACTTTGTGACCAGTGTAAGAGATTCGTAGATCCGAATCCACACTTTCAACAATGGTGTGACGTCATAGCAATGGTTTAAATTTGTAGAAAACGTTCCAAAGGTCAACTTTAACGCACTTTGAAAATTAGAATTAGATAATAAAACGCAAGAGAAAGACAAAATTATTTGGTTCGATTTTGTACCCGTTCATTACTCAATTTGTTGCCTATAGCGAAAGTTTTGAAGTGTTTTGAAGTCGTATCAGACTAAGGACCATTTGCCACTTTTGTTTGTTGCCAATGAGAAGAATATTAAGTTGCAACAACAGAAGACGTGTTTGTCACTAATCAAATGAGGCTGA
The DNA here is from genome assembly GCF_015706575.1 of Patiria miniata. NCBI lineage: Eukaryota > Metazoa > Echinodermata > Asteroidea > Valvatida > Asterinidae > Patiria > Patiria miniata. The sequence continues at coordinate 13,386,511 of NW_024037073.1, forward strand.
CGAGATTTCTAAAAACTTGATTATAACATTCATATCCAGGTTAGGCAATGTTTTTCTGATTATTGATTTTTGTCTTGGGGTGGGGCTCCAATGGGAGTTTTTTTTTTAATCCAAAAGTTGCATTTTCAACATGTGCGCACTGAAAGTTGGCATCTGGGTCCTTATCTGCACTCCTGCTTTCACTTTCTGTTTTTATTCAGAAAAAAACCTACATCAGAACAATAATAGCCTAATTTAAAACCAAAATACAGGGTGAGTAAAAAGAAACGAAACCCAAATGTCGGGACTGTTGTTTTAGTGAAGTTCTGCACTTAGCACTTTCCAAAATCTAGTACTTTTCAAGTTACGGAATTGTAAACACAAACACCGTTTTAAAGTTCTGTCCACGGATCACAAAAAAGGTGTGCGTTCTTTCAGCGTTTAAAATTCCGTAACTTGAAAAGTACATGAGTGATTTGAATGATTCTTGTACTAAAAGAAATCGTATGAATGGGGCTTTCATATCCTAGATTTTCAAAGTGCTACATGAAGAACTTCACTAAAACAATAGTCCCGACATTTGGGTTTCGGTTTTTTTTACTCACCCTGTAGAGCCTGGTAGGAACAAGAAGCAAAGGCACAGCATTTTGATGATGGTATAATCAATTGAGTTTAATTCGCCCTGCCTGCTTACCACGAGTCGAATGACTTGGAGGCCTCAAAATAAATAATTTAATTGATGAATAAATGAGTCCGTATTCCAATCACCCCCCCCCCTAAAAAAGGCCAGCGTTCCCGCCACGAAGAAGTTAACGACATTTCCAGAAGATCTGACTCAAGATTTTGGACTGATTATGAATAGACAGGTGCAGGTAGCGTAGGCTCATGCATGATGCACGCTAAACACCGCCCAGGCTTACGCTTTAATTGCAACCACAAAATATTCATCATCTTAATAATAACATCCGTTGTAGCACTCCCAAGTCCATATAGTCCCCGTATCTTTCTCTCTTCGACGCCTTAAGAAGCTGCGGAGATGTCCGGCTGCATGACGGTCTGTTAGAAGGGAGTTTCCTGTATGTGATGTCTTCATTTATTATTGAGGGGGAGTAGTGGACATAGTGCACTGCGGCTCTTTGATGCAACTGAGCACTGCAGTGTGGAAGTTATACGCGGGTAGTTCGGTGAGTCGCAGGCAGGCAAAGAAAAACCGAGTTTTGTTCAACTGTACACGCGCAGTATGCACTTGCCGCTGATGAAATATGTTTGGTTAAATGTTTATGACCTTCTGCGGTGCGTGCATTGAAGTCATAGACCATAATATATCACGCTCGTTTACAAAAGTGGGTGTTGTAATCACGTGATACAAACTCTCAGCACTAAGTTTACCTTATCAATGTGGAGAAATAATTTAAGAAATGGGTATTGGTTGACTGTTTTGTGCAAGTGCGAACATTCTTAAGTTTACTGAATTATAGTGTTTTCAAACTAAAACAAGCAGGGCCGGCTTTCAGGGGGTACACGAGGTCCTCAACTATAGTTACAAATAAAGGGTTGAAAAGTTTTTGTGTGTCATATCCTAATTTTGAGCGGGGCAGGGAAGACCGGTTAACAGGCGGAGCTCGTTGCCGTACATACGATTTTCAAGTTTAATTAAATTACATTGTAATGGTCAAAGACCATAGTAGGGAAATAGCTTTCCGGTGTTTACATAACATAACACTTTCGGCAACTACATTTTACACTAAGTGGACATGAAATATCCAATATTTTCAATGATTATGGGTGACTGTTTTTTTTCAGAAGTAACCAATCTGTAAACCTAGGCACTTTCGCATGATCGAGGGAAAAAAACTTGACCGCTGCACGGTCAGTCATCGATTATAAAAAAAAACCCAGAATGTTCAGCTACCACAGTGCCGTTCGTGCCGGGTCACACGTACACCGTCAAATTGACAGCTGGCGGTCAAGGTAAAATAATCCCATGTTTAGTTTTTAATTAAAACATGAACGCCAAAAAATTGTGACGTTGTCAACACTGAAGAATGCACGATTGGTATGTGAAAAGCGCGAGCGTTTAGTCACCTTTTCACCCCGATTCCAAGAACCTCAATCCCAAGGGCGCACCCCATTTGTGGTCAGCCCCCCCCCCCCCCCCCCCCACACACACAATGAATGACCCAAGACTACAATGGTCACCAGAACGAACTGGTCAGTCGACAGACCGCGCACATATATAGGAAAACAACAACTTCAGTAGGAATGTTTGAGTCTGAAAATAATACCCCGTTATACGATCGGTAGAGAGACTGTGGTTTGAACTTGGCTGTCGGTGACTCACACACAGTGGTAATTCATTGATGAATGTTGATGTTCCTTTTTTCACATCATACTCTCGCATTTTCTCTAGATGCATTACGTCAATTTAACCACCTTTTTGGAAAGTACTTCCAACCAAGTGAGTGGATGTTGTCTTTGTTGATCCCATCCAACGCGTGTCCTTACAATTTATTGTGCAGTGTTCGCGCAGTTTTGACTCCGCCCTTGCAATATAGCTGCCAACCAATCACATGCGGCTGTGAAGGTTCACGCGTGCCATCACGAGTACCATTGGTCACGCGCCTTAAGCCAGGGAACAACTTTCAGCCAATCACGGGCCACTCATATTTCGTCGCGGATGCATGGGGCGCGTTCAATATAAAGTGCAATATGTATGCCGGTATTGGGAATACCTGTACATACCTAGCACCGTTGAAGGTGCGGGAATGGCATACGTATTGCACTATTGAATGCGCCTCTTGACTTGTGATGTACAACAGAATAGGAAATTGTGACAACCATTTGGCCTTACCTTTCTTCGCATTCCCTTTGAAGCAATAGCAGCTGAAGTTTTTCGACAGTTTGGCGCCTCCACATAATTCTTTCGGTTTTGCTATATGATCAGCAATAACATAGCTTACAAGAAAGGCTTAAGAGTTGATGGAAAAAGTACTGGAGGCTAACATTTTGGGTTTGGAATTAATCAATTTCTACTTTTTGTGGACCAGTATATCTGGTAGTATCGTTCGCTAAAAGTTTTTTCTTCTTTTTACAGTTTTGTATTATCTTGCTCTAGCTATCATGATGTGCTTTGTTATCTTGTCGTGTCATGCTTTGTGAAGTGCTGTATCCTGCTTGTTGCGCTCTGGCCGGCCTTTGCTCTGCTCTACCGCCGCGTCTGCCCGTGCAGTTCTCTGTTCAATTCTGCTCTACTTTGTTTGCAGAATAACCTCTCTGTTCCTTGCTTTCTTCTATTCACCAATCGACCCCTCTATCTGAAGCTTCTATATGTCTGCATGCTCATAGACATCTTTCTTAATGATCACGTGCACTTAACTAAATTTCACGCTGCAGCGCCTGCCTTGACAATACATACGTGTCACTTTCCCGAAGCGCTAGCACAAGTTAAATCTCAGATCTCCCTCATAAATTTTACAAAACGTTGTGAATTACGGCATCAATGATGTATAACATGAAGACCGCGCTGGGAAGTCGAGCGGCACGTGAGCAAAGGAGGTGCTACCGTCAAATGAAGACAGCTGACCGGTCCGCGTGGCAGGTTGAAGTGGAAGCACGCGAGCGGAACGCGGAGTTAACTAAAAGTACGACAACTCAATCCCTCACGGAGATTGCAAAACCAGCTCCTTTCTCTAACTCCTTCCCCTTGCACTGTCGGCAACTCCTATACAATTAAAGGCACGTGTGCTCTCAACAACTCGATTATTGAATAATGAGTGGCCTAAGTACAGCGCCCGCACAAGCCAAACATCAAAATGACTGTCCAACATTGCGAGTTTCGAATCCAGTAATTGACGGCCATTTAGTTCTAAATCGATGCAGGAAGGGGGAGTCGTGGTGGAAATCTCCAACCGGCGAACAGGCCTGGTTCCATATTTGTTTCGCGTGTATAATTTGTTAAGTAGTTATTTAAGTTGTCGTGGCTCATTCAAACTGTCTCGTCGCAGTACATTTTCCGCTAATGAACCGGTCGGATTTTATATATAGGTAACATCGCGCTGTTATTAGACGCGCTTGTGTGTGCGCTTGTCCGCATGTGCTTCGGTGTTCGCATAATTCGGATTGACTTGACTGAGGACCGACTGCCTCTAGGCTGATACCCGTTTGTTTAATTTACTGTCGATGTTGCGGAATCGGCACAAAGGCATACATGTATAATCGAACATGTAGCTATGCATTATTTACAGCAAACAAATGAACGGAGGGGGAATTATAGCTTGGGGAGATGATGGGAGTCAAGCTTGAAGGCAACGACCTCTAGATGGCGGGGGGGGGGGGGCTAGAGAGTGGAGAGTTACACGGTTTCAGATTCTGACTGGCACTGACAAGCGTATTAAATCCACACGTATTCAAACTTCAGGATAGGCTCCTTGCGCACGACTGGCTTTCAACTACCGCTTTAAATGAAGGCATCTGCACCAAAAAAATGCAAGAGGACTTGGTTCGATTCCAACCGCTGGCCCTTCACGTGGCTCACAGAAAACATTGAGCATTGGGCTGGGGCATGTTTTTACAATGCTATACGTTTTAAAAAAGAAGACTTTCTTTGCTTGCCTTTTTTCATTAGATTAAATTGTATTTTGTTTCTTTCGCACGCCAAATAGATGTGATACTTTCGGGCAGTTTACTCATGCGTGATTCAGGCCAAGAAAGGGTCATGCTCGAGCATTCATTGACTCTTGCAAGAGGAATCAACAACATTGGGACAAACCATCGACCCTTTTCTTTTACAATATGGGGGTAATCTTTGGGGAGCAAGTTTCATGAGGTCACTTCTAAGGTGTTAATTGATTGCTTTCGAGTGAGCAATTCAGACACCTGTCGTTGGCCGCGTCAAGGGACCCGCAGGAGAGGGCCCCCTGTCCAAATCCAGAGATGAGGGGGACAAGGACGTACAGTAGGGGGAAGAAACTAATCAACGTCAGGGCTTCTTTCGGGGCAGTGAATATAGATCAGATTTGATGGCTTCGATCAGGATAAAGAGCTACATCAGTGTGTATGAGTGTGTCAAGAATCAATGATGTTGGGAATCACGCCAGAAGATTGTGAGGATTAATTTCCAAAGGGAAAAAGGCATCCACTCCAACCCAGCCAAGTTTGTGCCATTTTTGTGTGTGACTACCCGAGTTCCAAAAGGGCAAGGATGGGCAATGAATACAAAAAAACTAATCAATTTCGGGAATGTTTGTCGAGAAAATCATTTGGGCGTGCTGAAAGAAAAAGGGGGCCTTTTGCCATGTACAAAAGTACACTTTTTGAATGAACTTCTGACAATTTCCCTCAGTAATGCAGGAAAAAGTCCCTAGTTTTAGGAACAGTTTCGGTTACATGCACGCCAAGAAGAAGTTTCGTTCATATACCCAAACCCTCTTTCTCAAAACATTGTTCAGAGCCAACGAAGATTTTGTTTCAGCCTACAAGTTCTTGGTCTGGCCCTGAGACCATCGACTTCGTCGGCCGGTCATGCACCTCGATTGCCGTCCCGCCAGTCGGATACATAACTTGATCACCACTGCCAGTCGGCACATACACACATAAAAAACCCACCGGAACACGTCAATAAAAAAACAGCAATCTGCCAAGTCCAACACTAGATCTCGCCGCCTGGCCCCGGCCCCACTTTGTCACACACTGGGGAAATAACGGGGGAGCATCGCAGTAATGTTAATAGTGTAGAATTGTCAGACTTAGCCGCATCAAATCTCTGGAGTGTGGCGGGACAGTGGACACGACAACGGGGTCCAACACACACGCAAAATCCACAGAATGATCACCGTCAAAACGAATTAAAAGAAGTGTATTACGATGCCGAGGTCGACACCGTCATCATCATTATCGCAATCATCATCATCATCATGTAGGCAAAGCCTGTCATGTGCATAGACACGTATACCCGAAGCACCACGTGTCAAATGAATAGAGTAAAGCATACCCTGCATGCGCTTTTTGTGATTAATTGTGAAACATTGTTTAATGTATATTAAACAATGTTTGTTAATTCACATGAACTAATTATGATCACGTTATTACATTGCCCATCGAAGCTTGTCCATGGGGATGAAGCTTCGTGAATCTTTTGACTGAGTTCATTATTGTATGCAGCTGCTAATTAGCAGAAATAAAAACCTACTCAGTATATCGTTTCATTGAGAAGCGTGCTTGGAACCGGTGAAAAGGAATATGTATCACACAACATGTGGATGAGTGTAATACCGGTTTTTGGCTAAGCAAAAATGTGTCCGTTAAGCAGAAATGCTGTTCAGCGGGTTCATTTGATAAGCCCTTGGTGACGGGTTTTTAACATTTCCAAAGGAAAAGACAACTGGCATGAGATGGGATATAGATACCGTGTATTAGGTACAAACAAATAAAAAAGATATTTCGAAGGTCCGGTCGGTTCGCTCGGATTGCTAGAGATTATACCAACATGTTTAATGATGTTTAATTATAGTTATTAGTACAACCACTGCCATGCATTATGGCTTGGCCTGGTTAAGGAAAGCCTGTGTGTTGCCACCAAGAGGGAAAAATAGAGAAATTGCATAATAGATCTACCTTAGACAAAATATCTAGTTATAACTTACAAGGGTTTTGTCCTTCGACAAATGTCATTTGTCAGCACTGAATATTTTAGTGTTGTTTCAGCTTGTGAAGGAAAAATAATAAAACTACTAAAAAGGACTAAATATGAAGAAAAAAAATAATACTGTTCATTTTCTTCTTCATTGCTGAAACTGTTTGGAAGTCTGACCGAACGTTTTATATTCGAATGTTATTGATGAGAAGACAAAACAAACTATAGGCCTAGTTGAAACTGTTGACAATGGAACTTTATGATTATATTCTTCCGAGGAATCAATTTCACTTGTGCTCATAAATAAGTTGTTCCGTAACGAGTCTCCATTCCCAAATACTCCATACTGGAATCAAGGTACGTCAAGGTATTGAAATGCAAGCAGTTCGCAGATCAATCGAAAACCACTTTGACATCTTATGACAGCTATACATAGCTGGTTTATATCATGATAATTTAAACAGTGCAGACTATAAGCTAAAAGACCCCATTTACTGATGGTGTTTAATTACGAAGTTTGTACTTGCATCGCACATAACTGTATTGTTGACATTATTGAACAGGTTCTTGTTAATACCAAACATCATCTGATAGATCGGTGATAGTATAAGATCGAACAAATGCGATAATGTTGTCACTTCATCTATCGAACGTCAACAGAACAAACGATCCCTTATAATGTTCATATGTTGGATGTCCGTATTTGAATAAAAATCAATGCACAGCATTATCGGTAAAGAACAGCGGGGTCTCCTTTTGAAAATTCGGATAATGGAATCGAATGTATCTGTTATCTGTCCCATTGTATGGAAAATACTGAATTGAACATATCGCATCGTCAAATGTATAACTCTGGTAGCAATGAATGCATTTTGATTGGATAGCAATTTAAGACTCCTTTTTGTTTAGCGGGATAGTACTGTTTTAATACATACGACAGTCGATGAAAATGTCAACTACAAATTATATGAAGTACCTGCACCTAAAATTGTCTAAAACATTCCGCCACACACTGTATTACTTCTCGTATACTTTTAGTTGTGATTTTCGTTTCAATTCCTAATGCCAGAACCTATATTATTTATTCCGAAGTGAAGTTTTCATCGATTTATTTCAACCTGGTTATAAATGTCCTTAGTATCAGCAACTTCATTAGCATCAATGACGAGACGATGCGGGGAGTCTGTTCAGTGTCCAGATAACGCGTTTCTATAATAAGAAAGCTGATAAACATCACCGAGACCATATCGGTCAAAACTGTAAGGCCGATGTATGAATTTCGAATTATACTGTAAAATTGCGCAAAGCCATACAAATTAAGTCATTAAAGACAAGTGGTAAGTTTTTTTTTTATAAAGGTTTAGTTTTGTCCTCGTATGGGCCTACTTCCACGAAAAATATCGGTTTCCTTTAAAAAAAAAACCCAACAACTGTGACGTTATTGCAAAAGATACGATCAATTGCCTTGGTGCACTTGTTTAAAATTACGTCACCATTTTTACCAACAAAGCTGACCTTACCACTAGACCTTCATAGAAGTCTTGTGTTTGTGGACAGAACTCAACTACAGGGCAGAATGGGTTCACATAGTTCAAGGTGATGCCCTCGTCCATACACTGGACGTTGGAAGTGCAAACATTCCTACTGCTGCGTACATTTATGTTGGTGTGCCAGAAGCATGTTAGCGTTCTTGCTTCATGTCACGTCAAAATGTTGCCAAAATTGAGTCACTGCCTTTTCAAAACAGTGACACGATTACGTCATGCCCGATCGCTGGTACTGCCTCTGCTTGCTGACTTTTGTTCCATTTCAAAACTTCATATGTGGAGTAATCTAAACACTTGTGTACTTTTTTCACCTGTAATGAATTCCGCAGGCCTGTAGTGTTGCAACGCGGCCCTTTTCTAAATATTTTGGACTTGCGGATACCGTTGCTTGTATAGATCAATTACAAAAAGCCTAACCTGCAATGCCTGCAAGCTGTTTTTCGGGGGTCAGTAATAGAAGGATTAATATGGACTAAGTGCTTGCTGAAAGATCCGCCGTTCCGCTGTAATTTTATCGAACACGATATCGAAATTTCAAGGAATACACGTGACAGCTATACGGTCAGTATCTTCAGTGTAGACAGCAATGATCAGCGCCTCGACCCCCCCCCCCCACCTCCCTCGTCTACCCAGCAACCAACACACGGGAACGAGATTTCTCGTCAAGGTTTGGGATATTGAATATGATGGGTTCAATGTCTCCATAATATTCCAGGGAAGGGTCAATGACAGTGGGGTCACTTTCTACCCTTGAGGTTTCCCCCTGTGGTGTCCCCCACCCCAAAAGAGGTGTCTTACTCTTTCACAATGCCCCCACCTCGGTCACGCTAAGTTTTATTATTGCTTTTTTACTAGTTTCTTTTTTTTTGGAATGACTTTTGATCTTTTATCCTGACAAGTTTACAATTCTCGGAAAGGTTAAGTGAATCTGCATGTGTGCTGCCTATACCATAATTTCTATTTGAACAGTCATTGACGTGCCTTAGAAACGGCCACAAAGTAGGCTTCATCACAAGACCATTACAATAACCTCCTTTTTATCGTTATACACTGATGGTCTGCAATAAAATTATAGATTGCAATGAACTAACATTAGCCGGGTTTTGAAAGTTCATTAGGCATGCAAACTACAAACCGTCAGCATGGTTAATCTGTATAAAGGATGCCATTAGTTCAAGTTCAAAAAAATATTGCTCAGGCATTACCGACAGCGAGGCCAATGCAAATGAAACGAAGTATTTATTGTTTTGTAATAGGGATTTGGGTTTCCTGCAGGAGCAAGGTCTCCATTGCTCCCCCGGAGCGCACGGCGCATTATGCGGTAATCGGGAGCTTGTTTGGCCGTGTCCAACGGTCGAGGACGTCGGTGCCAGCACGGTCATCGTCAATGGTGCTCGGACCGCGGCGACAACAGCCAATGTCCATGGCCTCACGGAACAAATTCCAAAGAAAACAACAAAGTCCCTGGTCTTTGGGAATCTGAGTCAAAATTTGATAAACACCCATTGTTTAATTTTCGTTAAATCCCGGAACGCAAAACCTGTTTATTTCACCGTCATCACCTGTTATTCCCAATCACCGACAAATGTGACCTCATAAATGAAAACAATTAGGCCTACAAGTGCAAACTTAGTCAGCACTTGCGTATACTTTAAAGAGCAAATTGTATTGTATTATTTCCACAGTAGGCTTTGTACAGGCGACTTCTAGTAAATGATTATTTTAAACGGAGCCACACCCGGAATTTGCCTCTGACAATGACGTCAAACGAAAGTTTTTCTTCAGAAAAAGAAAGTGTTTTGTCTTAATTTTGGGGGGAAAATTATTAACTACAGGGTGAGTAAAAAAAAACGAAACCCAAGTGTTAGGACCATTGTTTTAGGGAAGTTTCGCATGTATCATTTTCAAAATCTAGAATATGAAAGCCCAATTCATAAGCTTTCTTTTAGTACAATAATCATTCAAATCACTCATGTACTTTGCAAGTTAAGGAATTTTGAACACAACGATCGTTTTAAGGTTCTTTCCACGGATCGCTAAAAAGTTCAGCGTTCTTTCAGCAAAACGAAAACAGATCACATAGGGATGTGTGTGAATTGTTTTCGTTTTGCTGAAAGAACGCACACCTTTTTGGTGATCCGTGGACAGAACCTTAAAACGGTGGTTGTGTTTAAAATTCCGTAACTTGAAAAATACATGAGTAATTTGAATGATTCTTGTACTAAAAATAGGTTTATGAATTAGGCTTTCATATACTAGATTTTGAAAGTGCTACATGCAGAACTTCAATAAAACAATTGTCCCGACATTTGGGTTTCGTTTTTTTTTGACTCACCCTGTATGGAACGCATAGTCTTTTTACACGGTTGAATTGAAAGAGAGAAGTGGTGTAACCACTCAAGGCATGTGCCTCCCGGCCCTCTTTATTTCCCCTCAGAATTATGAAGGCAAGTATGAGCTTTTGAACGCCCCCCCCCTCCAGAAAATGAGCCCCCCCCCCCCAAAAAAATAAAAAAATAAATAAATGTGGAACCCAATTTCACCGCCGTAAACTTAAAGAGGCTGTACTTTCAAGCTTCTATAGGCCCGGGGTCACTTGCTGTATTATTATGTTAAACGCTTGGCAACCTATATTATAGTACACTGTAGCAAACGGATCCAGCATCGCGATTCCGTTCCAAGAAGAGCAAACACGAGGAAGAAGCCCGAGCGTCCGTCACAAATATGCTAGTACTACATGATCAACGTGAAAGGGTCCGCTCGTACGTCCGACGCCTCGTAAGTCCGACAAAATCTCATCTCCCAACCAAATAAAGGCGCACAAGTCCAACACCTCACAATGTCCGACGCCTCGTTCGTTCCGAAAGCAATGAATACAAACATCACGTAAAATGTCAGAATGTTAGCGCAACAAGTGATAGAGTAAGAGATTACACATTCAAATGAAGGGATGCACCACGCCCCCCCCCCGGGATTTACACCCGTGGTATTAAAGGGAATGTACAACATTTGCTTTTGCTGCAATTTTCAGAAATAAATGGATTTGGAGGATTAGTATGTTATAGCAAATATTGTTAAACTGACTTGTTTCATGTTTTGGCTTGTATATGCTGGAAAAACCAATAAACCAATCATGTTCTTGTAGTCTGGTTCCCTGACCCCACTTAAGATTAAACGGAGAAATGTAAAGACTTTGCGGAATTGTAAGGTCAAAGAATCACTCTAGCAGGCGTGTACCCCCTTCACAGGTGTGTAATCAATTGCCCCCCCCCCCCTTCACAGGTGTGTAATCAATTGCAAAGAAAGTGCGGAATAACTAAGTAAAAAAAAGTTAGAAGTTTTGAAAAAAACCCAGTTTTTTTCCAACGCTGGTCGGCCGACGTGCCCCCGTGGCTCCCCCCTCCTCGTGGCTACGCCACTGCCGTCGGACCTACGATACGGCCACAGCGTGAATGTATTTGGCAAAACAAAACCAACCAGTAAATGCTCCCAGCTGGCAAGCAAAACCACGTGATGGTATCATAATGGGATGTGGATTTTGGATTATACATGTACCATTGTACCATGTACCATGTGCATTTTTCGTTATTGACTCCGTAATAACGAATAAATATTCCGTAATAAGAAACCTGCAGTGACACTAATGACCTTTCGTAAGAAGCTCCGTGGTTTCACGGGCTTGTTTGTGCTTGTTAATCACGGGGCATGTCCTTCCATCTCATGGCTAGCCGCGAAATGTTTTTTTCCCCCCAAACGATATCGAACAGTATCAAAGAGGGCGCTCTCTCTGTATTATGCATATTTATAATGTCCAGAGCTTTAGAGAATAAGTCATTTAACAAGGAATAATGGTGTTTCAATCATGCACCGAGATTGGCAGCTGATTCGTAGACTGAATGGTTGGAAGTAGTCCTGACTTCTAATCAAGTGATCCAAGTTCGAATCTCAGTGAGCGTTTTTCACTTCTTCTCATCTTACCTTTTGAATAACTAAAGCAAGAAAGGAACATTTCTCACAACACGTAAAGCCTATCTTGGGTTTTGTGTTGTGGAGAACAAGGCATTAGATATGCATGTAATGGACGGATGTCGTTTGGGAAAAAAAGATTCGCTGGCCGGAGTGGCCGCCCAGGGGTAAATGTAAGATAGAGGCCAGTTGTTGAAACTTGTGAAAGACTATAATGTACCTGATTCAGGACTCCCCCCCACCCAGAGGCAGACTGGGAGTCCCATGCATCTTGAAAAATGCATTGAGCATATTTTCACCAGAAGAAATATATAGGGCCAACTTCATCTTGGAGTAGTTTAAAACAAGTCTCTAAAATAGACTAGTCCAAAATATTCAGGCTTGGAAATATTTCGTCAAATAGATTGGAGAAGTGGTATAGACGCATTGTGCGTCAGTTTCCATTACTTTCAGATTGATTGTTTTGCAATAATTATCAGCTTTTTGCAATTTCAATAATTATCATCTTGCGCAATTTGCAATATTCAGTGGGCACGGTAGGCACACTGACTGTTGTATTTGTGAAGCAGGTGAGAGGGTTTGTCATGTTCTATCGTTTTTTTAAATTATTATTTATTTGTATTACTATTATTAATGTATGAAGGAAGGCCGTGTTGCCAAACCGATCCTTTCAGCCACGAAACTCAAGATGTCACTCCTTGAAAAGTATGACACTTCAAGCCCAAAGACCGTTCAGGAATATCATAACTCCCTCCGTAGGAAATTCCTAATCACCTCTTCTCCCCAGTACAGTCTGAACCAAACCATTACGCTAGGATTAAAGTCTCGTGTACAGAGCAGATGTGCTCCAACTTTTTGCCGCTCACACGAGCATGATACGGGTAAAATCGGATTAAGCCAACCGATCCCGGAAAAGCCAGCCAACACAGAAACAAAAAAATCCCTTTCCGTGTATAGGTTTCCAATAATTCCCGAATAGGCTCCTTCGGGGTAAGTTGTTACAGAGATAAGCCGAATGACAAGACATCTTTCCCGAGGACTCGGCACGCGAGCTTCGCGCGGAGCGCGGCGCGTAGGCAGGGATTCATACCCGGGCTTAAAGCAAGCCGCCGGGCAGGGCCGAGTTTCGACAAAAACAAATCGCAAAATCCCTTCGGAAAGGTTGTTGTCCGTAACATCAACAAGTTAAGCCCCCCGCGCCAATCCGCCGTTGTCCTTGTGAAAACAAGAACGATTTCACGCTCATCTCTATACAAACGTTCCCCGGGGGATGGCTGGGCTAAAGCGCTTGACAGAGCCTGACGGATAGAGTTTGCCTTGGTAATGATAAAATGCCGTAATTCTGACGAGACCAGGGTCGGATTGACGACGGGATTCGCAGTCGGATTCAGACAAAGCCCCCCTTGTAAATTCGCCTTGGATTTTTCGCGGGGTGATCGGGTTTCCACTGGCGAGATATCTATGCACATAATATCTCCAGCAACGGCGGAGTCATACAAATTGCCTCGGGGAAAATTCCCCATGGGATGAGGGAAAAAAGGGGGGAAATATAGATGAATATTACCCTGGTTGTCGCCGTGGCGGGAAAGCGGGTTCATAATGCCGTGACCAAGCTGGCGACCAAAATGAGGTAGACAGTGCCCATTAAAAAAAGCCCATGACCTCTTGTAGCTATCTATTATGTAGTTTACATAATACACAAGGGCAATCCTATTGAGTAACTACCTTCATTATAGCGCCACATCGAGCAAATCGACGGCATAAAGAGAACCATAGGAGAATCATCTGTGTTTTGTTTTTGTTCTTTAGGGATGCAAGCGGCATGCATCAGTGGTTTATCCGGAGGAGTGGGTCATTCATCACTTGCTTCCAATTTTACAAATGTAGCATTGACGGCAATTGTAATATTAGTCCTAGCGTCGATCGGCATGCAGGCAATCTTTAAGTGGCCTCTACAGTCAGACCACTAGCCATTCCACACCCATCCCACTCTCGCCTTCCCTCGCAAGATCGGCATGAATAATAAGTTACCTAAAGAAAAAAAAAGGATCTTTTTTTTGAGTGCCAGAACATCGTTTCTATTATCGGGAAAACCATTACACTTTCCAGAAATACCTCTCTGCAATCTCTAGACTCGTATCAACTCCTACCATATCAAGAAGAATAGGGTTCTTTTTTAAGCATGCCATGCAAATACGCTGATTGATCCAGAAAAGCTGATATTATTGATACTGTTTAGTTTTCCTGAGCATCACGCAGGCTATTTTTTGAGCTCTGGACAAACAGAGCACACCTCCAAAAATAATTGCATTTGAATTCGTAGGCTGGTCCTGGCCGACGTTTATCTCTACAGGGCGTCCTGAAAAAAATGGTGCATGTAAACCCCTCCATTTTTGCTAATTTACAACCAAAATTGTCTGTTGTTTACACCATCTTCAAGGTAATAGATTTAGCTTGAGAATACCATTTGTTTCATTGAGATTCTTTTGTAAATCCAAAGATTTGAAACCCATTTTGTGCCACTTTCTGTGAAGCAGTTAAATCAGTATAGTCCTAGTCTAAAACCAAATCAATACTATTAATGATTTTAACATTTTTAGGCAGGGTGTGCAATATTTATTTATATTTAATTGAACTCTTTCATTGAAGTTTTAAAGAAGTGAACCTGTATGTACTATTAAATTGTTTCAACATAAGAACAAAACCCTATATTGTCGTGTGAATGGAATGTTTGTCTTACACCCATAGGGATAATCTTCAGTGGCGTAGCACGGTCATTTTTATTGGGAGGGGGTTTAATTTTTTTTGAAAAGGGCACTTGCACATCCGTGAAATGTATACAGCTACAGGCGTACAAAACGGAAGATGCCACAAAAAAGGGCACCACTTCTTTAAAAAAAAAAAAGGCACTTGTTCATACAAAAAGGGCACTTCTTAAAAAATAGGGCACTCTTTACAATTTATGGGGGGGGGGGGGGTAAGCCCGTTGAAAAAAGGGCATTTGAATGGAAAAAGGCAGTCTTTAGAAAATATTGGGGGGGTTAAATACCCCCCCCCCCCCCCCCCCCCCCCGCTGGCTGCGCCTATGAATCTTATCAAAAGAGCCATACTGTAAGTGTCCAAACGCCTGTAACTCGGTAAAATTTGGCCAGTATCTTGTATCTTCCTCATGACCTTTTGAACAGAATAAAGCAGATGACGATGAAATGCATGGGCTGATAGGCGTAATAATTTACAATGTTGGCGGTGACCCAGCCACAGAGAATGAAGAATAATTTGTGTTAAAGCAGAATATCAGGTGAAATAGAGAAGGATTATATAGTCAGTAAATAAGTATCAGTAAGTATAGGATTGTTAGAACGTTATAGGGGAAGTGAATGGCAAAAATCTTGCCTTAAGAGAGTATTTGCAGGAAATGCTTGAACTACAGTTTACGAGTAACAACCAATATTTTAGATCTGAGCCGAAGCCATCTTATAGGCGGCTTTTACTATTTAAAGCCCCAGAGGAAATTTTGCACTTTCCCGGAAAAGTTCGGTTGATTTAATGACAGAAACCTTGCTCAAATTGAAGATGGGTTCATGTGAAACTATTACTCCGGAAAAAGTATCGTTTGGGAGAAAACTAACATTGAAGACGGTTGCAAAATAGGGTGCCTGTGGGCATTTTCTTTTACGTGCATGCGTTAGCATGCAATGAATGTAGTTACGAGATCCCAAAAAACTGTGGTTACGTTTTCCTTTTTTCCCCATTCAAACTGTATACTTTACTCTGAGCTGAAAATTAAAAAAGGAACTTGTTTTACATTTACTTTTGCTGTAATTTCAGAAATGGCCGGATTTGGGGTTAGTATTTGATAGCGGGAAATTGTCAGGGGAATTGTAAGGTCAGGGAACCAATCTAGCTGGCTTGCAACCGTGCACGGATGTGTAACCGATTGCAAATAAAATGCGGACTAACTTAATTTGGTAAATTGGGGGCAATATTTGAAAAAAAGTCAGTTTTTGTCCAACGATGGCCGGCCGACCATCGTTGGAAATTGATACATAAATTCCACTTTTCTTGACCACACAAATTTCACAGGATGCTTGAGACTATTATTCACTTACAGTCAAGTAAGGAATTTCTTAATCATTCGCTAGTTTTGTTTTTTGATGTTTGTAAATGCTGTACTAATTACCTTTAAGATTTTGAGCAAATGTGTTTCTTCTAACGAGAAAGAAATGCACAAAAACCACGATCCTGCGTACCAGGATGCTGCATATTCCACTTATGACTATATGACCAAAAGCACGATGGCTGATAAGGCCTGTTTATTAATACAATTTGCTACATTTTCCTTATAATTTATAAGGACAATTTGATATGATGATAGCTATAAATGTTTTTTTTACATGATTAATGCAAATTGCAGTGTGGTACAAAACACTATAAAATCAACATTGACGGGCGTATTGAAGCAACTGGATTTTTTTTTTTGGATTGAGACCTCAACTGCGAACTATATCTTACAACAATCTATCGGTGTGGCATTTAAAACCCATATAAAATTAATAATAATCACAAGAAGCATTCGTCTGGGTCATCAGCCGACCCGGAAGTCCAGCCGGACCGGGGCTCCAGTTTGGGGGGCTGCTTCAAATTGGACTGACCCCCTGTCTCATAATCAACGGAAATCGAACGGGTTTCCTTGTGTCATCCTTAATCGGGCCGATAGAGGTGGACGGAGAATATGACCACCTAATGCCCAAAAAAAAGTGGAAAGAAAGAAAAAGAGATTGTTTGCGTCAACGACTGAAAGTTGGTTTGTGGTTTGATTTGACATTTAGTAAGAAATTTTACATCATTTTTTTTTATCATCATCTGTTTCGAGGGAGAACAAATAAAATTCCAAAAAAAAAGGGCACTGCGGGGGATGTTTTTCCGCTCTGTTGTTTTGTTTTACAAATAATGAAAAGGTCAGTCATCACACGAAGTCTTTGAAGAACAAAATATGATTTCCATCCGTCAATATTTAAGTCAAATGTCAAGATTACGAGAAAGTCATTAATGTGACTGACGCACATTGTGTCCTTGCTAGTCATCCTCAGAAGGGTCTTGGACATGTGTTACGTGTCATTATTCCCAAAGAAGTCATTCAGGTTTTTACGATTAATGACGGTGCGGGTTATTTTTCTTATATATTTTATCATTATCATGAACAATCTGCCGCAGGCTATAAAGAAATCAAAATTTCTCCTTTGTGTTGCGTTAACGAAACCGGATAAAAATAAGAAAGTTGTTTTTTGAGTTTTCCCAACATCAGCGAATGTAAATATTGGAATTAAGAATTGCTAATAGTTGTGTCTTCGACTGACCACATCATTGCTCGAGGCTGCTACGAATGACCTATGTATCGTCTCGAATGCATAGTTGAAAACCCGATATGAAAGCACGAAACAGTTTGTTGTATAGGTCCAAAAGTATGCAAAGAAACGCGATAAAGATATCTTTCTATTGTATTTTTTCAATTTTTGGGGCTTTGATTGATGTTGAAAAAATAGAGGATGATTGTATTTTTTGTTTTTTCTTTCTGGCACTAAAAATGAAATCATGACAGGCCCTTTTGTCAATAAAATAATAATAGTATGCTTTTGCATGAGTCGAATTTTGAATTCAATCCCTTATGTCTTTTGGCAAACAGAAATAAACGCCCTTGCTTTGAAAAATGAACATTTCTCCATTTTTGTATGCTCTCTGCAAAGACGAGCCGAGATAGAGGTATATCGATACAGTTTGATTCGCGAATTCAGGCAGTCGTTCGGGTTCAGATATTGGCCTTAATTCTTGTACAAACACGACGAGGGAAAAGTCGTTGATTAATAAGAACGCACAATCCTACCCTCAAAGGAAAGTGCGTAGCGGGCACACATCCCTGACTCAATTAATTATTGATGCGCATTTGGGAGATAATTCGGACGATCCTGGCATAACCACGGGCACGACACCGGAAGGAACAAAACAATCCGCATGCTACAACTGCGCAAATAACGATCCTTCTCCGTCACTGGAAATGCACGGAGGTGGATACCGTAAAAGAGATCAAGTTTGACGGGTTAAAATGCCGAGTTAAGCTGATCTAATAAGGGACGTCAGGTGGCCACGTCCGGTTCCGACCAAGCCGGTTGTCAAACCGATAAAATCATTAACGTTTGAAGAAACACGAGCGACACCACTTCGCGTATTTCAGGCCTTCTCAAATGGTGGACTAATAAAACTAGTCAGGCATGAAGCAGCCTCTGCGTGAAAAGAGAGGCAGGGAGTAAAGAAAGGGAAGAAACTTGAACATCCAGAGCGGGAAGATCAAGGAAACGCGCCGTAGCTGAAGTGGGAAGCCAATTTATTTCGGAATGTACTCAGATACGGGCGAATCTTACGGCGGTTTTGCGTTGTCTGCGCGTGTATAATTTGAAATGATTATGATTCGATTGCAACAAGACGGCAAGCTAGCGAGCAGACACTTGTCACTGTATTCTACATCTTCCACCGTTAGCTCTTTCTGCAAGTTCATCACCCAGCCTCTTTTGCTGCAAGTGGCCTCAAGACCGGTGCCTCAGAGTCTACGTCGCCCAGGCTAATTAAGGACATAATCGGGTAGTTTGCTTGATTGTCCAAGCCAATTCATTTACTTTTATGAGATCACTATTACGGCAATTATGGATGGCCCGTGCACATTGCGGCTGCACGGTGGCCATTTATCTCCAGACTATGCCTTCACCGAGGGCCGGGTGACAAGTCTCATCACTTGTTGCGACGAGAGGGAAGCGTTGCCCTGCGGCCCAGCCATTAGAGGAAAATTGTTGACATACATCCAACCTCTTAGCGCTAAATCAAAAATGCGAACTTGGACTTTTCTTTCCTTTCCCCCCTTATATACCCGTCGATTTTGTTCAATATGAATCCTGCTAATGCAGGGAATAGGACAGTGGCTTGATATACTGAGAGTCTGAGACTTGACCTCGACTCGAGTGGTAAGCGACGACTGAATTTTGTAAATATAAAATTAATACCAAAATTATCTCTGGAGTGAGTAAGAGGAGAGAGGGGAAGATACATTTAAAACAGACATCGAGTAAGCGATGCTAGCTGCTTAATGTTTACCCATGGTAAACAAAAACTGAATACATTATTCGTAGTTCAGAATGATACCGCTATACATCTTGTTTTTATAAAGAGGATGGAATGTTTTGTATGTGTTCATCGACTTAGCTTTCCAACCAGCAAAATACTGCTCAACAACATCCGGGGCCCTTGGCACTTCTCAACGTCTTGTCATCCTCTCGGCTCACAAATTGAAGCATCTTGGGAATCCGAATCAGGGGCCTCTCATCAGTCAACTGAGATGGTTCATCAAAACTCCCCCCCCCCTCCTCCAGTCCTGCATATCGCCTTGTCAAGTTCTCTCCATCTTGGTCATACATCAACGACTTTGGTTAGGCATCTTGCATACGTGCATGTCATGATGAACCGTTCACAAAGACACCACCGCCTGCTCTAGAATCACGACGCATGTTTGTTTCCCCGCGTCTTAAACCTGTTGACTGATGGCTGCGTGGATATGGTATATACAAATGCACATAATAATATGTACATTCTTTTTTGCATTTCCTTTTTTTTTATTTACAGAGGCAAAGTTGAAGCGCTATGTGACAGCTGACTATACAAGTATAACCTGCGTTTATGCCAATATTTTTTTTCCTGACGCATGCAACTTCTTTCAGTGAGTTGTTGGATTAACAACATCTGTCCCCTATCTTAACAATTATTATAAGTGAACGATGATCGAAGATATTTTAAAACCTGATAAATGACCTCAGCAGTTTTATTCTTTCTTTGTGAACTTGTAAAATGTTTTGAGCATTGAAAAAAATCATGAACATCGGGAAACATGTTTAATGTTTACTGAGGTCGAATCTTCGTCATGTATTCATTTCCCCTGGTATCACAGCCGCAGTTTTATGGGCCTTTTTTCCCTAATGATGTCTTATGGGCGTTTGAACACTATATAATGTGCCTTAAATGCTAGGTTTTTCATTAACTGTACGTATAAGTAAACTGCTCATTTACAACATAACAGTGTGAGGTACTTATGGAGATATAAATAAAGGCTTACTCTTAAAGCGACTAAGCTCAGATTTTTTTTACAAATATAAATTGCGTACAGAGTTATCATCATAATGATGCAAACGAAATTACAATAATAGTGCCCCAAAATCGGCTTTCTAAGGGTTAAAATGGAATTGAAAAAGTCGTTAAAAGGTTGTTTTAAAGGATCATGGTAAACCAAAAAATCGCTCTGTCCCACATCTTTGAAGACCATTATGACACACTTTCAAAATATATTTTTAGAAGAAACCAAATGACATCAAAATAAGATTGCAAAGTCTTCTCTCTTGCTACCCTTCCTCGTTAATACACAACTTAGCTAACGACGGTTACTCATTAGTCTTGGCCTCATTAAAAAAAAAACTAACAAAGAGTGAGGTTGGGCACGCACATTCCCTTTCCCGTCCAGACTTGCAAAGCTACCGTAATAGATTGCAGATTCACATGAGCATTGGGTGTGGTGAGATGGGATGGAGGGATTGTTACAGGAATGTTGTATTGTACTGTACAGCGTGTCCCATATAAAGCGGGCTCGAACCATATGTGTCCCATATAAAACAGCGGCCATATTTAAACAAATATTCATGAGAGACTAAATTTTGTTAATATTTTTTCATGCTGTTGATGATGTTGTTTGTTGCCTGTGAAAAAAATAAACTGAATTGATTGAAAACTTTTAAAGAAACGTAAGAGCTCCATAAAATTGAAATTTACACCTTTTTGCGGCATTAGCTTGTGCTGGTAAATTAGTGGAGAGAGGGATGCCACGTACCTGTATCACACACGAACACATTTCACGTGCAAAGAAGAAGAGACTTTGTCTTATTTCATTATACACATTTCATTTGCGATGTTCATAAATAAAATCTGATTCTGATGAAATTAAATGTTGCCCCTTGAAAATAATATTTCAACCAAAAAAGTCATCAAAAAGCCGCGAAATTCTGCACGACGAGAGTTAAAAATAGGCATGGAATCTGTACAATGAAATGTAATATCGATTGTTGACGTGAAACTGAAAATGTGTGAATTTCGAATTTTTTTAAAGAGCCTTACGTTTCTATTGCCATAGCATTAAAAGCGTTGAATCAACTCAGTTAATTTCTTCACAGACAGTAAACATCATCAACAACATGGACAAAAAAAAACAAAATTTAGTCTGACGTGAATATTTTTTTTATATGGCCGCTGATTTGTCTGGGCTCGCCTTTTCTGGGACACACTGAGGGCGTTAGCAACTGTACATTGATGAATATAATATGGGCAGATTAACAGAACACCATGTCTTATAATTAAATAAAAGTCCTCGAGTGTCCTCTTGTGTATATCAGGTATTTGATCACACACGCAAAAATGTATACTTATAGGGTGAGTAAATAAAAAAGGAAAACCCAAATGTCAGGACTCTTTTTTAAATGACGTTCTGCATGCAGCAATTTCAAAATCTAGAATATGAAAGCCCATATTATAAGCTTTCTTGGAGTACAAGAATCGTTGTAATCACTCGTGTACTTTTCAAGTTACGGAATTTTGAGCACAAACACCGTTTTAAAGTTCTGTCCACGGATCACAAAATAGCTTAAGTGTTCTTTCAGCAAAACGAAAACAATTCACATAGGGATGTATGTATGACAAAAAACTAAGCTAACACTGTAACATGTCAATGCACATCTCGTCTATAGCTGAGATGACTTGGGAGGGTCTCTGGTCGAATTCACCGAGCTGCCCTACCGAGAATCCGGACAAATATGTCACATTGCTGGTGTTAAGAAGCACTATAGCAGGCGCGGATCCAAGGGGTGTTGGGGGTCGACCCCCCCCCCCCGCCCCACTTGCTCTGACAGCAAAAAAAATATGAAGAAATAAAACAAAATAAGTAACAATGTGCTGCATAACAATGTTGCTGCCTGTTCGCAGCAATCGGACATTAACAAATTTGACGGGCCTGACCCCCCCCCCCCGCAAAAATCCTGGATCCGCCCCTGTGTATGGAGTAGTCCTTTGTCGTTGGCACGTAACCGGCAGACCACAGAATCACTTGTTGAGTTAGGACAAGTCGTCAATAAAACATGAATAAATTAACAACATCGCATGGCTCGCAATATATCGTTAATCGGCAATGTAATTTTTTGGTTGCTTTTCTAAAATCGGATTATGTGCGCTATGGAACGCAGACAGACTGCCAAACCCTCAGCGTCTGAAAACACACATAAAGCAGACAATGATGACCAAAATTGTTAATTGGGCTCTCAACTCGGCTGATTTTTTTCTACTTGTTGCAACGTCAGTTGGTGGTTGACGCGGACATCTTGCCATACATGACTATAGCTCTTCGATTATCGATATTCGAGTTCGAAAACGATATCATGTCAATGTAGTTTGGTAAGATAGGCCTATACATGTTTAAAGATGGGAAAAAAAACCTTCATTGCACAGCGTGTCATAAAGGTGGACGCTATGCTAATTTATTCCACTTCAAATATGCATTCATCCGCTGTGACACTGTTGGCGTGCAGAAAAATATGATTGTTCTGGTCTAGTGCCTTTCACAAGTACCATTGTAAGTTGGTCTTATTTGCTGCAACAGGCAATTATTCAAAGAAAAGAATAAATACACTACCATCACAAACACGTGCACTCGAACTCTATAATACTGCCTAACGTATGCAACTATTATGATATGATGCATGAAAATATTATATCGGTATTTTTTATGCGGGTCAGTTTTGCACTGCGGGATGGCAAAGTTTCTTCGCTTGGCTAGTTTTGCGTCTGCTTTCCCGTGAATATGAAATAATATTTGTATTAATGTATAGTGAATGAACCATCAGGCAAAATATGTTTTACATGTTGTCTATTCTATTTTTAATTTTATCACTTTTCTGGTCGCGAATGAAGAAGAATTCATCTTGTCAAGCACAATCCATTCGATGCCTTCAGATTGGATTCACAATCATGATTCAATGTTTAAACAGAATCCCAAAGGCAAATTATTGATTCTTTTAAACATTATAGAAATATAATATCACATATTCTAATAAATTAAAAAAATCGATCATATGTCATGATTGTTGATTTTAGGCCATAAAGCAAACAGGAAAATGGATGGAGGACATAATACCATCCTACCCCATTACTCCGGCTCCTGCGCTCGATGCTGACTTTCTTTTGCAGATAACATTGAGTTTTGATTTGAATCGACTGGTCATTTTGGCCTTTTCATGATTCTGTTCAAATTTAAAATGCACCCTTTTTATCTGAAAAATGCAAAGGTAAACGTGTTCAAACAGTTTGTAATGCAATACACTGCAATAGTTCAACTGCAAATGTTGCATCACACGTTGCCGTGTGACATGGTTTATGAAGTGTACGAATTACCAACGCGTCGAAGACCTCTTGAAATAGTGCATCGGTGTTGTATTCCTTCACTTTGTGTTCCAATTCCAGATGATTTGGTCTCGTATAAATAGAAGACACAACATTTGCAAACATCAAAAAATAAAAGAAAAAAGAAATGATCTTTTTTTTTAACGAAATTGGGCAACATCGCGACCAATACTTTTGCTGCCCTGGCCCATCTCTGTGTTTGTAATTTTGGTCGAATAATAATAATAATAAAATACCTTACTGGATTGTTAGGGAATGACAGTCTAAAGCATCTTGTAAAATCGTGGCCACTGGTGTGCTGACATTTTCAAGAAACAAATTATTTTTCCAACACTGGTCGGCCGACCAGCGTTAATTGGAGAAAACTGGCTTTTTTCAATAACTGCTCCTAATTTTTCATATTGAGTTATTCCGCATTTTCTTTGCAATTGATTGCACACCTGTGAAGGGGTACAAGCCTGCTAGACTGATTCTCTGACCTTACAGTTCCCCAAAGTCTATAAATTGCTCCGTTTCATCTTGAGTAGGGTCAGGAAACCAGACTTCAAGAACATGATTGGTTTTCTTGGTTTTTCCATGACATCTACAAACCCAATACGTGAAACAAGTCAGTTTATCCTCCAAATCCATTCATTTCTGAAAATTACAGCAAAACCAAATGTTGTACATTCGCTATACATTTCCTCTTCGGGGGCGGATCCAGGTTTGGATGAAGGAGGGGGGTTAACTGCCTCAGGGGGTTTAAGAGGTATTTGTTGTGTTCTCTTCTCGATTTTCCTATTTTGCGGCCGGGGGAGGGGGGGGGGGAGAGGGTTAAACCCCCTAACTCCCATGTAGATCTGCCACCTATTATTCGATAATTACGACATAAGGGGATTACTTCTACTCTTTTTTCTCATATGTGCATGTGTTTTCTCTTATAATGTCCGATCTTAAGAACACTGTAGTTTGCACATTTTGTTAATATTAATCTCGCGCTAACTTTCTGGCAAAAAAATTACGAAAGTGCATCGGCTTCATTTTCGCCACAAAAACTGCAGCCCTGTGTAATGTAATTCGGCATATTGCGTAAAGTACAGGAACTGCTTAAAACAACATACGTGTCATATTACGAATTAGAATTGTAGATAAAAGATGGATATATATTTTTAATACACCCACCTAAGCCGTGCACTTTATCGGCCGGTCCTCGCTCATTAATCACATGACCTACCAAATGATCACTGACATTCAACTATGAAGACGATATCTTAAATATACATACTCCCTACTGATATAATTTGACAATGAGTAAAATATATGATAAATTGATGTTGGTATACAGACAGGGACATTGAGACAGCAACATCAACGGAATTCCAAACATGAAAAATGTTACAACTATTATTTTCATCTGAAATCGCATACAATAGGCCTATGTATTATTGCCGAATGAAATATCAAACATCTTATAAAGACAACATTTTTTTTTGTGATTCTGTAAATCTTCGGTTTCGTTCTCTCAGATTTGTGAAGCTTGTTGGCAGTTGCATGCCAAGCTACCGTACTTTGTTCTAGGTTTGGCACATTTTTATAGGCACTACTATATAGCTGCCGTTGCCACAATGAACAATTTAAGTCCAATTGTGCGGGTGTATTTGATGCAATCCACGATTGGTTTTTGTAGCCGTGAACTCCTCTTGTTTCAGTTAGCTTTAACTATATGTATTTGTAATCATTCTATCCAATGACTTTAGCAGTCACATTTCTTATAAATATACAGTATATTTTCTTGTTTGAATTTGTTTTCATTTTCATTTTACCCTTTTTTTCCCCCACGTATTTAAACAGAAACTACTTCTAGTCCTTATTTATATCTTTACATTTGTTATTATAGATATTGTCTTTGTGATCTTATAATTATATATTTAAACTAACTTTTGTGAACCATGCACGTTTCAGACTTGGAGCTGTGAAGGAAAAGTGAACAAACGAACAAATTGAAAATATACATCTGTCTGATAAATTCCCTTCGATCGAGAAAAAAAGCCAATTAGATAAAACTATCAATGTTAACCGTGGCTTAAACGTCGAATGAGACCATCGAGCAAGAAGCATGTGGGCAAATGTTACTGGACTTAGCTTGCAGTGGAGGTTTTGCATCCACGTGAGCTTATCACGTGAACGGTGAAAAACTCGCAAAAAAATCTGCTATTTTGGACATTTAGCGCGGCGCTCAATCGATTGATCGCACAGTACATCATGGAGGAAGAACGTGTACATTGCATTATCATTAATTGCATTGATCATCTTCGAATGGAATTTTCTCCAAAAAGTCATCGGTTAACACCCCCCCCCCCGTACAAAATGAACAGAACAAATGAAAGATGATGAATTAAGACTTAATTTGATTTGGGTCTCAAACACCTTGCCTTGGAGAGTTGTGAGTATTTTTCCTGAATTCGGAAGTGGGCGTATTCATCACTACCATCTATGGTAGTTTATTTAGCTATTCATAAGATGGAATTTGCGTCGAGGTGATGTAAGTTCAATATTAGGTTTTGCCCTTCATCGACGTATAAACACTGTATATGCCTTTACCTCCCGAGTGAAAGGTAGAACAAATCACTCGGGTGGGACTCGAACTCACGACCTCCTACTTTCTAAAGCAGACGTCTTGTGACCACTCGACCACCGAGCTTGCGGGATCGGTTGGCTGGTTCGAATCTGATGTAGCAGCGGGTACCGTAATTAGGCCTAAACTATAAGATGGAATTTGCGTCGGGGTGATGTAAATTCAATATTAGGTTTAGCCCTTTACCGACGTAAAAACACTGTTGGCCTACACTCAGTTTATTTACTAGTCTGCAACCGCAGGAGTTCAGTATAGAGGGCGTGTGGGTGACCACTGACCTGTGACGTCACGTGAAATTCCTCAATACGGTTAGTTGGTCTCGTACCTCTTGGTCTTCCAACAGAATGCAGGGACGGTATAATATAGACCTCTTGCAAGGTGCGCCCTCACTGGGGGATGCTTTTCTTACTTAAACTCAGTGATAGGCCTAATGAAAGTACATAAAACGTTTATTAGTGCGTTTCACACAGAAGAACAAAAACCTGCCCTCAGATGTGACGTCAGATGCAAGGGGTCTATAGGAGAGTCAATGGAGTGAATGGGGATCAGTGGGTTCAATGACCAACTCAGGGGGGTTCTTGAGTCAAGAGTCCCCAGCCCCCTACGTTTTGCACCCCCATGTGTAGCGCCCTCAATTCTCACTGGGCATCCGGGCTCACTAGAGCCGTTCCATCGAAAGGATCAGCTACTTCACACCTCTGATAACACCCGCAATGAGTCAACATGCCCCTAATGGCCCTGCCTGATGGCCCTGCCTGTACGCGTTACAGACAGGGAGCCTCAAGTTGGATGATGTTTAAAACGGTCTTATCATTAACACCAGCTACCTTCTGATGGTAAACGTGATTAATAACCCTTCAGTCAATAACCCGACAAATTTTAATTAATACATCGCGAGCACTTATTTCCCCCAAGTTGGTCCGGCAAAACTTCGATCACAGCAGACGGTGCGAAACCTGAAGCAGCGACAAATATCTGTGACAATATTTGCACACTGCGTTCCCATTTCGTTGGCTATTAATCGCACATTAATGTTTGGGTATCTATACTCAGTCCACGTGTCTTGCTTCACAACCATTTTAGTTGTTAATGTCAAAATGAATAATAATGATAAACAATAACGAAATAACAAATGGGACCTGTTTTTATAATGTAGCAAAATTACTATTATAATGAATAGACAAAAAAAAGCTTGCAAAACATTATCCGAAGATGTGCACCGTTACGTAATGTCTAGCCATTGTTAGTGTCCTCTTGTTGATTATATTTCCATGATTAACCACAGCCGTCCGTTTTCCCCCACTAGGCCTAACACGTTTTCCCCGGATGATTTGTAATGGAATTATTCACAGCCTCGATGGCCGTAGACTGTACTGCAGAGCTAGTGGCTGGGGCGGCTTACACGTAACTGTTGTCCTACGCAGCGTAATTTCGCCCCCAATTCTTACAGCGTGGATAATTAACGTCGCTCTACTCTGGAGACAAAACCCCGAGAAACAGAGCCAGAATTCGCCCTTGCCTGGCATGATTAGCGTGATTAGGTAAGAGACAACACCAAGGCGGCGCTATTAGGGTTCAGTCCTGGCCCTGCTGTCATTCAATGCGCCAAGTTGACAGCGTTAAGGTCACGCATTGTGCGACGTCACCGCTACACCTAAGGTCACAAGTGCACGGATCACAGCCGCCTATA
The DNA here is from genome assembly GCF_015706575.1 of Patiria miniata. NCBI lineage: Eukaryota > Metazoa > Echinodermata > Asteroidea > Valvatida > Asterinidae > Patiria > Patiria miniata. Next base: position 13,414,470 of record NW_024037073.1, read on the forward strand.
TAAGCCGAGGTAGTTTGGGGTCAGCACGAGACAAGAGTTGACCGACAACGAGCACAATTAGCGACTTTTCCAGGCAATATAGTGACGAGTCAGTGATCAAGAACGTTGCAATAAACGCGGGTACTTTGCGTCTGTAGACTGTTGTAGCTCCCAGCACGCATCGGGCTGAAAGTAAGTTCAACCATTTTTTATCTATGTTTGTTTTGTTCGCAAATAATATTGCCCGTTGTTCGATTATTTCCGTGCAGCATTTGTTTGTCTCTTGAAATACCGTTCAGAGTGTAAGAGTATTTTAGTTTCCCTTTCGTGTGTCTGACAACATTTTTGTGCAGGTATGATATTGCGATGAAAACCAGGCGCGCATGAAACCAATGTAAAAATCGCATCAGTGCATGTGCCGTATTCGTTACATACAAATTATAAGTTCCGAAGAAAAAAAAATTTCAAAAGGAATCCGGCGATAGGTATTGATGTAGAAATATATAGGTCTATCGTCATGCATGGGTTGGTTGTATTTCACAGGCTTAAAAAGGTGTTCACATTGTGATCAACGCGTGTGCATAGGCTACATGGGACAGAGGCTTTTATCTCTCTCACGTACGATTTTGTTTGGGTTACTTTTCCGTGTTTTAGGTCACATCAGCACCGGGACCAAGCCGATATAGAATGGGAGAGAAAGCCATCTGCAAGGACCACCGGGAATCTTTTACCAGCAAGATGGTGAGCAAAGACGACGAGTGCCATCAGGCAGAATCAACCACAGACAGCAAACCAGTGGCTACAGTCCGGAAGCACGCCCACGACGTAGCCAACATGATCGCTCCGTCTCGCCCCTCAAAAGTTGCACCGAAGAGCGGTTTCACCATCGGGGCCAAACCGATAGATCTGAGCCACCGCGCCCTCCCGGCCTCGTCATCGGCCGCTGCCGCTGCCTACAAGACTTTCTACCCCTACCCGTCATTACCGATCTCTTCAACACTCTCCCCGTACTCGTACCTGGGCGAGACGAGCTCGGCGCTCACACCGGCGGGTTACGGCGCAGCAGGCTACGGTGCCGCAACCTACCCACTGTACGGCAGCTACCCAGTAGCTGCTGATAGCACAGCACCATCGCTCTCGACGCTGAGGCTCTCAGCATTGCTTGCATCAAGAAAGAGACGAGCGGCCGCCTCCTCCACAGACAAGGGCGCGGACATCAGCATTATTTCAGAGCCTACCAGAAAGAAGGTCCGACCAGTCCCCGAGGAGAAAAAAGACAATTGCTACTGGGACCGCAGACGAAAGAACAACGACGCGGCCAAACGCTCCCGCGATGCCCGGCGAGAAAAAGAGGAAGAGATCGCCCTCCGTGCCGTATTCCTGGAGCAGGAAAACATGAAGCTGAGAGCAGAGGTGTCCATTCTCAAGAGCGAAATGGGGAGGCTTCATTACATGGTGTACAACTGCTGATTGTTTGCACCTCTCAGCTAGTCGAAATAAACTGAAATGTTGTGTAAGGCGATAGCGTCCTATTACTTAGGATGACTATAAGAATGCTGCAGTGCGCTAAAAGGCGCGAACTTGCCGACACGAAAATGTTGCCGAGCATGAGCGAACCTGGCATCAAAACTTTGCCGTTGGAGTTTTTGCTCGAGGTTACTGTGCAGACAGTAAGTGAACATACTACTGGAATCTGCAGTATCTTGTTACAAGTATACAACTCAAGCCAAGTATGTATTCAATACATTTTGGTCCACGTTTTTGTGGTTTATATAATTGTTCTCTATCCCGCCAACTTAATTGATATTTTATTGTATAAAATGCGTAAAGATGGTTTAATGAGGAAGGCACTGCTAACTTCCAGAAGTTGCAAAACTTGGCAGTTTCCTGTACATGTATTTTTATTAGGTGAAATGCACAGTGTCGTAGCATTTTGTCGAGCTTGAAGCTCCGTTGCATATTATACATGTATTTTAAAACAATGATCAGTGCAGTGGTACATATAGTGCTATAGATGATAATGTTGGGATAAGTCGAACCGGTCGGATATGTAAAGAATGTTTTTATCTCTCAGGGAAAACAGCTGTAATCAAGAGCTGTCTGAAAAAAATGAAATATTAGAGGCTTAAATAACAGGTCATTAAGTGCAGTATATAAGCCAATCAGTATCACGCACTAAGTATATAGTCCCAATACAAATGATTCTATTTCGCAACAAAACATTTTAAAGCTGGATTCAAAAAGTTGTAGATGAAAGGGACTTGGACTTGGTTTACAGACGTCGGAGGTTATTTGTGTCTATTTGGAGCTAACTTGCTAGTATTTTTGTTGTTTTCCCATGTTTTTTTCACCAATGGCCTAGACCATAGTCGCTATTTAGGCCTATGTGTAATCGAGATGTTTGCCGTTATGTATACATACGGTCTCCTAACTAGAACCACAGACAAAACAGAACGTGATCAGTACAGCGCGGGTTAAGGCCGGGCGAAGTTACATAACCTAATGTAATCACAACCAATGACAAATACCGACTACCGGCTTTACAAATTCAAAGGGGAAAAACAATCTTGCCTTCTTTATACATACGCGAAATGATAAATGCTGCCGCTGCACACGATAAAACCTTGATGTTATAATATGATTTCACAGCATTCCAGTTTGTGTTTTGGTGCTATAATATTTTGTTTTAGTTCTAAACGTTTCTTTGAATTGAATGTGATACTATCTTGTGATACGGTGTAGGAATCATCGTCGATGTATTGTGTTCGTCCGTTTAAACTCTGATTTATTGTGAACATTGCAAGGGGGACATTTATCATGTTTATGGCTTTCTTCTTTTGCAATCGAACAAAGTCTGTCTTTCAAGAAGTTATTTAAATCACGAGATTTTTACCAGGTAGAAGTTTCTCTGATTTGCTGGCTTAATGGTGTTTTCTTTGCTGGACACAGACCTAAACTATACCTTTATTAGCTTGAAAGATAATTCTTGGATTTGTCATTTATCTGTTTTGTTTGATTTTTGTTGATGTAGGATAGGAAATAATGAATTAGCCCACAGGGCTATTTTTTGTGATTACGAAAGGTGCGATTTGCGAATAAGTGGGCGACGAACCGTCCTTTGTCTTTGTATTATACCTTCAATGTTCTGATTTAATTGGAAAATGAAAACTTGAGGTAGAACAGAGAAAAGGGGTTCGTCTTGCTTGAAGCTATATCATGCACCAAGGAAGGGTGGAATTTATTAAATAATTTAAGATAAAAAATAAAAGATCTGTAACAGAGCAACAGTTTCAGATGATTAAAATGTAAATATATTATGCCATAAAAAAAAACCCAGTGTGTTTTAAGCTTATTGTATGTCGATTGTTGATTTTCATTTTAATGATTAACTTCAACAGACCCTCGAGCGTATGTGGAGAGTCAAGTCAGAGAAAAACAGTTTTTTTGGCCGGGGAATGGGGAATCCTTGTAGCAATTCACAAGACAGTGGCGAAAAGAGATCTTCGCATACTGCTTGAGCCAATAAATGAGGTGTGAAGGGAATTCTCCGAATACACCTGTTTGCCCGCACTTCACATATACTTCTTATACTATGTATTTTCCAAGTGATATTATAATGGTAGGATAATCGACCGAAAGATTGATTAAATCGATTGACTGATCAACTGATGTTTTTGTTGGCCAATAATAGTATCAAATCCGATAGCACTTCCAAAACACGAAATGGCAAAACCACTGCAATCTTGTTGCACTAATAAGATGGTTTTTTTTTAATGAACCCGCGACCTTTGGATTTCCGATATGGTGTAAAAAACAAAAACAAAGAGTTATTATTGGACTTGTCTGCAGTTCGTATGATCAGTTACGTATGAAAGGCTATATGATCAGTTACGTGCGTTCTCATTCTTTGAAACCTTTGAGAGGCAGGACCTCGCCTTTTAACGAGTTGTTGTCGCGTAATTATACCTGGAATGATCACCTTCGTCGCTATTATTGCATCCACACCCGAGGACAAGGCACGTTAAAGCCATTCACTCCATCAGCAGCTGTTCATAAGACCATGTGACGCGTTACGTGGCTGACCTCACATGAGGTCGAGGATAGGCCAAGCTGGCTTGGGACACATACACACAAAAGATGCCCGCCCGGTCGCAATGGCTATGTAAACCCTTCGAGCAACTAACGAGCGGACATGCAAACCAGCACATTATTGGCGTAACCCTATATAGTCGCGGTCAGGGACAAGACACACGATGTTCTTTTTCTCACAAAAAAATCTGGCCAGATTGCATATAACAGCCCATCGTGATAAGCTTACATTACAATTAACCTCGTCTCACCTTGACCGTAATCGCCGGTCAACGCAGGCCACAGATATTTACGATTGCTGATGGTGCGGGGCTCGTGGTAATAACACCAAACAATGGGTGGATTTGTTTGTAACTCTACCCCGCCAGTGACCGGTCGGCTGTACGCACTCCAACCCCCCTCCGTTGCGGTAATTCTCGGAATTCACTGAAAAGATCTCAGTTCACAGCCGGTTGCCCCACTTAATCTGACTGCTTGCGTGTATTTATTGCCCAATATCTGTAACATTGCTTCTCGGATTCTCCACCTGCTTGAATGAAATATTTTCAGCTAAAGCTTTACAAAAAAAACCTGTGGTTTATATTTACAAACGCTACTATTTTCGCTCGCTACGCCACAACAAAACACTTTTTTACAAAGGAGTATTTGAAACGTGCAACCTTTCAAATGAAGTGAACGGTGAATCCTTTTTTATTGGAAACTACTCACGTCATTTAGCTCTCTTTTCAAATAGTAAACTGTTATAAACACACGGCAAAGAAAGATGCCTTACCCAGGCCTAAATGAATGTACCATACTAGTAACAAAAGCAAGAAACTGAATGGCATTGTTTATATTAAAGTCTCAATTTCCTTGCTCTGAATATATTTTATCTTTGTTCATTTTTTGTGTTGTTCCTTGGCACTATATGGTTCAAGCAAACAGAAAAAAGAAAGAAACCCTATTACTTATAGTTATACGGTTTTTCTACATAAGATTCGCTACCACCATTTTTATTCCGGATTTGTTGGTAAGCTCGCACACACAATCTGATGCTCTTAATGATAAATTGCTATTGTTGGTTTTTGTGATTTTTATCGGGTTGAACTGGACATGCCAAGAACAATCTGACATGATTACTGCATTCCTGCCAACTGGCCCGTCAATCTGAATTAGTTCAGCCGGGTCAGGGTGACGTTTGTGGTCAGTTGGATTGCGACCCTTTGGCCGGATTGTTATGACCAGTTGTCCAATGGACACGTAAGAATGTTGCGGCCGGCTAGCTATCACGGGGGTCAGTTCGGCCAGGCCAAGGATGACATGAGGCCTTTATGTTTAATACTTAAGTGACCAGCGAACTGACCGGTCCGGAAAAAAAACGATGATAAAGTCCTTGACGCCGGTCAGTAAGGTAGGTCAATGGATTCAAAAGCCCGGTCACGGCCGGGTCATTTTTTATGCCTGCCCCTCTCGGTGGGGGGAGTCCGGTTTTAAATTCTGGTCAATCATTACCATTACCTAACCTAAACAGCGCAGCCGGCTAAACGCCCAATAATACGGTAAGGGTATGTGTGCTGTGCTGCCGACGAGCATTTCGTGGTCAGGTCAATGAACGCAGAGGCCAATGCACCTGCCCCATGTCTAATCATTCAACCTAATTGATGGTGAACTTGAGGCAGACGTACCCGGTAACGTCCCTACAACGGAAGGCACTCTAAATACGTCTGGTCCGCTCGCTTACCCCCTGGGTCACATTTTTGTACTTACTGCAGTGGCAAATAACTCGGCAACATTTTTGGGGGGTGTTAGGCCCAGTGTTATTGATTGCGTGAAAACAAAACCAAAGAAAGAAATTCCACATTTCTGCAGCTGATGAATACGTGATTCAAGCGTGGTTTCGCAGGCGGGTTTTTGGTTGCTGAATATATTAAGCTCGGCGTATGTTTTCTGCTTTTTGTGGGTTGATTGCGCACACATTGTGCATTCCTCCCCAATGACCCACGGCAAGGCTTTAAGCCCGGGCATTCACTAATCAAAAGACACGGGTTGTTGACAACAGGATTTTAGTTCGGTATAAACAGGAATTCAGTTGGTTGCGTCATGGAATAAGCAGAAATACCAGTGCTGAGTCCGTGGGTGGGGGCCGGGATGGTGGTGGGGGTGACTTTGTAATACACATACACACGTATTAGGACGATTCTTTTCCTATCCCCCATGAACATTCAAACTGTTACCGAGCCATTACCACTGTCTACTTTATGCAATTAATTCGAACCTAAATTCGTGGACCCTCCCTGGTCCAGGTCCATCGATGAATTGTGTTCCCTCAAATTAATAAGGTGTAATGAATTTCAACCTTCCAAGGATGCACAGCGGGATTTATGTATAAAGCACGTACGTATAAGGAGCCCACAATTACAGTGGGGGAATGTGATATAAAGAAAACATCATTGGATATCTATTTCATTTAACGAAAATACATGTAATAGCAAATAAAGATCCCGATATTACTGTGGAAACCTATTTAGGTCATACATCATAAACGGAACCAAAATGATTCTTTTGCAGTTTGATAGAGAAAATGACTTCTCTGAGAAGTAGGCCTACATCGTAAAGTAAAGAAAAAAAGTATAAACAATGAAGCAAATCCCGCGCACCAGTGGTGTTGGGCCTAACTTTAATTGATTTCAACAGTCGCACAATAAACAACATATTGCGATAAAAAGTTGATCGTAACAAAATCACTGTCGCGGAAATATTTGTGGTAATTTCGTTGCCAACAAATTAAGGACAAGTTATGGTGTCGCCACTGACCCCTCAATTCACTGGAAATCAACAAATTTCTTGAATTCTCCCCGCTTTCATATCATCAGTTTGTCCCATGTCATTGTCACACTGGACGTTACACATTAATGCTCCCGTTTTAAGCGAACACCTTAAGCTGATTGCATCATGATAAAACTAAGATGCTATTTTCGAATTTCACCCCGAAAACAGATTTCATTTTTTTTTCAATTGCTGTTTTCCCATAGAAATAAAAGTTACTCACTTTTGAATGAGACATCAAAGAAGAAAAAAAAGGCAGCAACTCTTAGTTATTGAATTATTTCTTTACAGTAATTCGAATCATTCACAGTAATGGGGCTCTCGAAGGGCGGGTTCATTTTTTGCGCAAAACGAAAACACTTTTTTTGATAAAGCAAAATGCCAGGAGGTGTTTAAGTTCGGTTAATTTCGACTTCGGTATTTTCAGTTCCGTCACGATATTTGTAAAATGGAAGCATGTGCGGTTCTTCATGGTAGCAATGCCTGGAGTTTGTTAAAATATTCTTCATGGTATCAATGCCTGGATTTTGTTAAAAATATTTTTATTTTTTTTAAATAGTATGTTTAATATTGCGTAACTTACCAATAGAGTTGCAGCCAACACTCGATTTTCCTAAAGCATTTTATTTCAAAGCTTATAAAGAACACGTGCAAATGGCGCCCAAGTTATTAAGCACGATTATGATGAAGGTATATGTATTTCGAAACAAGTCCATGTAAACCAGCAAAAGGAGGGGACAATCGTTAAATGGCAGAGATTCTTTTTCTCGTTTATTGCGGCATTTTAGCGGAGGTGGTCGAACGGCATGTAAAAATGAAATACCTTGTGCACCACTATCCATGCATGGATATATGCTTGCAATTAGTGAACGCAATATAATGGATTCCCCACGCTGTCAAACAAGCAAACATTACACTCAAAATGACTACAATTTTATTCTCATTACACGTTACCTCAATTGCATCCTCTTTCACCAAGTAATAACGACACCAGCGAGCAATGCAATGACATAATGCGTCTGAATCTACAGCAAGCGTGATACAAAACCTTCGTCACGGTTGCTATATTTAGTTTAATCCCACACCAAGGCTGAGGGGGGAAATCGCAAGAAACTTGGCCGTGACAACTCTTCCGCAAAGATCGCTGTCACGGTGTCGGAGTTTGAGAATACCAGCTGCCAGCCGAATGCATTTCTATCTCCGCAACCCGCCCACTGCGTAGAAATATCTGAGTGTTGCACGTCCTGTACTGTCGAGTGTCGACGATTATGCCGTTGAAGACCTGTAGGTCCTACAGGGCGAGTCAAAAAAGCGGAATTCAAACCCCAAACATTATATTTCATATTTAAAAAAAACAGCAGCACCAAAAATAATAATGACTGGAAAGCCAATTTCATAAGCTTCTTTCAGATGAAAAAATATCTGAAATTGCTCAATCCGTTCAAAGAATATCACCATGCATTTAAACACAATGACTCTTAAACCTCTTTCGTCCAAAAAATGCGATTTCAAGAATCGTCATCACAATAATCGTCTTCAAACATCACCAGCGATAAAACCTCATTTCAAAAGTTGATAATATTCGAAAAGTCCTATTGAAGGCCCATCTTTTCAAAAAAGTGGATTTTGTAAATCACATTGTTTGTCTAACCAGGGTTGTTAATAAAGATATTGTGTACTACAGCTGTTGACAGTTGTTGAACCAAGTATTCTGTGTCATTTTCTTTGGTGTTCCAAACAGTAAGAATACACGATATAATTGTTTTTTTTTTTGACGAAACAGGTTTTAGGGTCATTGCGTTTAAATGGTGATATTATTTGAACGGATTGACCAATTTCAGTAATTTTTTCATCTAAAATTAGCTTATAAAATTGGCTTTCCAGTCATTATTAGTTTTGGTGTTACATATTTCTTTAAATATCAAATATAATTTTGGGGTTTGGGTTCCGCTTTTTTTGACTCATCCTGTAGCTCTGTGGTGAGAAAAATGCAGGGTATAGGCCTCTGACATACATACAGGGTGGTGCAAAAAGAAGGAAACCCACTTTTGATAGGAATTTTAAACTTCTTACTTAAATTATTCGAACTGGTTTTTGTTTAATATAATGTAGTGAAGTATAGCTCTTCAACCATACGTGGTGAAAAAATGTTTAAAAAAATCACAAGAAAAGTGTTAGTATGCTAATTTGAATACAAGTCACCAAAAATCAGTGTTGTCCACGTGTAAGTCCAGTGTAGTGTCTTTGTCTTCAAATCAAGCTCCGGAGCTCAGTCAAGCAGATGGAATAAAGCCGTCCGTGGACAAACAGGTTTGACACATGCAATAATCAAACAACGATATCTCAGAGACAACATATGCATTTGCAATCATTTTTTCGTCATTTGTGTTTTAAGATCAATATTTTAATACCATTAAATTCAAATTTTGAAATAGGCTCAACAAGTAGGAGTAAATTGCTGTGAAAAGTAGCTTCCCTTCTTTTTGCACCACCCTGCATTTCAGGCTCGTTTATTGTTAAAAACAAATTTGTTTGTTGACCTTGCTCGCGTATACTCGTCAGCCTTAGTAAAAATTGACGGGAACAAAATGAAATGTTTCATGTCCTTCATGCTATTTTGAAAGGTTTTGGTGTTCCAAAAGGGGCCAGCTTAATTATACACTCTGATTACCCTCTGGTTAAAATTGACAAGATAACGTGCAGTCGAACATGCACGCGCACCAGCTGAACCCAAACGGTTGTAGTCAGAGCTGCGTACGAGTTTGACTGTTTTCTGGTCAAAACCGGCTATTTAACTTCCGGTTTCATCTTCTTTACTTTTTTTCTGCGCCTCACTCTGATATGGACACCTCAACAACTAGAGTGCATATTCCATATATCTATTGTTTTACATTAAAATTATTCATGTAATTTCAATATAAACATGGCATATCTCTATGATCTATATAACTATGGGCGTGTTTATCTTTTCAAACCGTGGACGAAAAATACTAGAGAACAAAAGACAACAATGTCGTCCACGATTCCCAGCATACGTCAGCGATTGGGGTCGTGTACAAAACCTATGGGAGTCTCCCTAAAAAATTAAGGTACAAACAAAAGAGGGACAATTGGACGTCAACGATCGACGGTGTGAACACGACTGTATGTGTTTGTACAGTTTACGGTCGTCTCTGTAGGCCTACCTCTCTGTCCCTGACTGACTGACTGACTGACTGACTGACTCCCCCACTGAATGTCACGTTCGACTTGCAGAAGTCTCAAAAATTGCACAAAGATTAGCCCGTAACGCCAATGATGTGCTAACTCTGGCCCACGGTATATGAACCACATGCATGATGAGACTTCCGCTGAGGAGCCATTCTGAATCTATTGTGTGTGCTCCTGGACCAGCTTTAACTAGACTTGCCTCGTCTTGCTTCCTATTCTTTTCAGTTGGTTGCCCAATAGCGATAAATGTCATGATTAAGCCTAATCATAGCTGGCTTTGTTTAGATTTTGCAAAACGATCTGTGTTTGAGGCTATGCTGAGGAACACACGAACGAAGACGAATCGTAGCTAGCGGGAATGTTTCAAACATTTTCCCGTAAGAAGCCCCCCACTACTTCAGCCGACCTCGAAAAAAAAAACAACATCTGATCTCCAAAAGGAATTATTCATTTACTGACTTTAATACGTGGATGACATTTTTAGGATAATGTACTCACCGCGGCACTTAATGACATTTCTGAAATATCCAAAGATAGTGAAGATGTCCTTGCCGTTTCTTACAATAGAAAACAAAAATAATAACAACTTCCCGGTGATAAACGTTGTGATGATTTTCAATATTAGGATTATTATTATTATTATTTTTTAAAACTCGTGGTGCCCCAAAGGCCAATCTACACATGAATTGCAAATACCTGTAAATCACATTAATGTGTAATACTAATGTGATTTACAGGTAATGATAATCTAAGGACATAATCTAAGGACATAATCTAACAAATGTAAATTTACAACACTACTACCACTCGACTTGATAAGATCATGAAGCTTAGGCAAATTGACTAAAATAACAACGCATAAAACTGATAAATTATAACGCAACAAAACAACGGAATTGAATAGATTGATAAAGTATGAGAGAGAGGGTTAAAAAACACACACAAAAAGGACAAGTTACTACACTTAACATCTGGAGGAAAAAAAACATCAAAAGTATGGATTTAATATTTCTGAAACAGCAAGTTGTATATAGATGATATATCACGGAAATATGTTTTGTAGTCACGAAGGCTCCTACCGTGTCTGGCCAATACAGACGGGAGAAATAAACATTTATGACGCTTATGTTTTTTATAAGAGCTATGGCAAAATTGAGGCGAAATGTTCGCATAACGCCAAGTTTTCCATAGTATCATACCGGCAAAAATGGGCAATTACAGGCACAAACAATAATCCCTAGCCGTTGAAGCGTGGATTATGAAACGACTTTGTGAAACAGTATACACTTTGTGAAGCGTCCGGGAAATTGCTGGTAATAACACAAAAATTGCAAAAGAACTGGACAAAAATGCGGGTAGGCTTACTATTGATTGGGCTTGTTTGACGAAATTGACTTGGGAGTGAGCATATTGCATGGTCTAATGTAATGTTGATTTGGATTAGGTCTACCGTCCAGACTATTTGTGGTTTTTAAAGTCAATATTAAACTGATAAGCAAAATCACCTCATTTCTTCACACTTCACACGGATTGATGCAATTCTTGTTTGTATAAAAAGAAAGCAATCACTTTATTTCCTAATGATGAATTTCTATAAAATGATTTTACTTTGGATGAGGCCATTTTTTTGTACTTACAGTGCATCAACATACCAGTAAGCCTTAGCAGTAGGATCACTATGTTGGCAGTGCTTTCGGATCGAAACACTTGAAGAGAAACCCTACATATTCCCAATCAATTGCCGATTTTATGTTATTAGTTAATTGCGGTGCTTTTCCATAAAACATCTGACGCGAAAAATTGGGCCACGTCAAACAGATGTATTGCATTTTAAATATGTGTCATGAACTGTTAGCGCATTTAAAACACTGAAATCATTCAAAGTTGCAAATAATCATTCGTTCAGTTTTTTTTCTTTTCATTTTTTTTTTTTTTTTTTACAATTATTCGTTGGCAATGAGACATTCATCGAATGAGAGATGGAATAATTATGTCCTAAAAACAGTGTTATGTGTGCATGTGCAAGCGTGGGTTGTCATCACACTGTATGCCTTCCGAAAGGTATAGGCCTACGCATTGGATTGTTTGCCTTTTGTGCATTTGTTCCCTTCGAAGCGACAAAATTACTCAACATCTTAAAGAAGGGTACATAACAACTAGCATGTTGAAGTTTGAGCTCAGTGGGCACTTTACATTTGTTGAAAACAGAGAAAAAGTATGCACAATCTTTTTGGTCTTGTAACTGGATTCCGTAGCCGACGCTTCGTGAACTGACTTTTAAAGAAACCCTTCGGTCCGTTCTTTTTACTGATTTTGTGAGTAAGCACGCTTGTAAGTGTACCTAACCAAAATCAACAATGACCTCATTTTGACCCTTAGGTGACCACTGACCTCAAATGTCTGAGGTTATCTGAAGTCCCCCTACCCACAGATTATTGTCACCAAGTTTTAGTTGAGAGTGAAGCCTGACTTTTAATATGAGCACTTTTCAGTTTACCTAACCAAAATGAACAATGACCTAAATTAGGGGAAAATATAATAACAAGTGTAAGAAAGCACAAGGAATTGAGATTGAAGGTGATATGAGTATTTCAAACTTCACACCAGCTTTTATTTGGGTGAGAAAAACCACCACGGTTTGAAGATTTATTCCATTATGTAAAGCCAATCGCTCAAGTTTCCCATTCGTTATTGAGGGCGCCCTATAAACATTTTGGTATATCGCGGATATCTATGCACTATGGAAATTGCTATTGATATCAAACCAGCTATACATCGTTGCGCGACCAGCCGCGATAGGCTGGTTTTAAATAGTCGACTAGCATAGTCAACCATCGTCGACTAGACAGAGTTCGGGCTAAGTTTAGTCGAACTATGGTCAAACGATTGGTAAACAATAGTTCTTGCGCGAACTTGTCCATGTCTGCCGGTTTTTGTGAATGGCGCCACCACAAGCTGATTGGCGATTTAGCTCGTATCCCCCGCCCTGCAAACAGGGCGCTGGGATACTCTGATGAGCTTCACAGAATCTTGCGAAGGAAGTGGCCTTTGACCTATGTATAAAGCATCTGGCTGTAGCTGTTCAAAACCGCAGTTAGACAATGTGCGCAAATACTATCCGAAAACTTCCAATAGAAATGCGTGCATTCCATACCGGATGTGATTTCTGTTTCATTGCGGACCATGTGGACAACATTTTGAGCATCGCATAATGCAAACCGACCGTTCGTGATTCGAAACGAGCCTGAGCGAGTGACGGGAATGTCCTCCATTATTACGCTTTTCAACAAAAATAAAACATCTCTAAACTGGAATAAAAGAGTAATGAATCAGTCTTAACGGCCGTTTCAAACCTTGCAGAGTCATGACCGTGATGACGCGCAGGTCACAGGTCACGCAAAATCCAACCAATCAGAGCGTGAATTCATCAGAGTATCCCAGCGTCCTGTTTGCAGGGCGGGGGGTACGAGCGAAATTGGCGATGGGCCTATTGATTATCAGCAAAAGAGGGCGCTATTTACAATGATGGTACCGCGGTATTCCCGTATTCCCGACAGTTCAGATTTGGTCGAGACCTCCACATGCTCCAACTCCGAGACCAAGGCAAAGAGGACCTATTCTACTTCCAAGACCAATACCTTCACCTCCGAGGACCGAGACCAGATAATCAGACAAATAATGTTTTTTTTTTAGTTTCAAACTAAGCATTTACACTTTTAATTTGATCGATGTTAAGTTAACTTGAAAAACATTCTTTCTTGCAAAGGCTTTTACTTTTGCTATATTTTTTTCTATTGCATTTTTGTTTGTTCTGCACGGACGAAACCATACGTTCTGCTTCCGTTTACAGAATGTATATATTAATTTATTTAGTTTTAATATTTCTAATTTGTCAGTTTTTGGATAAAGACCGCACTAGAGACGCTATCAAAACATGGTACAATCAGTGACAAACCCGAGGTAACAAATCCGTTCTTATTATACCAGTCTCGTTCGGTTTCTTTGATTATCGGGGGAGGGGGGGGGGGGGGGAGTCGGAACCAGCAAAAATAGGTCTCGAGATGGTCTTCAAACCTCCTTGACTGATGGAAATGTAGTTAACAAAATCCGTCAAATGAAAGCTCAAAAAAATTAGACGTCACCAGCCGCGCACAGCGGTACCGTACTATAGTATGGGCGGCTTGTTTATGAATAGCGCCACCAGATGGCACAACTTCATTCATAATTAGTGAACTTTCAACAACAGAGGGGGCTCTTTATCAATATGGGGGTGGGGAGCGGAACACTGTGACCTGCCTGCCAGTGTCATTTCGGGGAATTGTCTGTTCCTCCTGTGTATAGTCCTGTGACGAACCCAATTATAAACGACAAAATGTGGAATGCTATAAGTCACTCCATTATCTATCACAAGGTGACAGCAGAAAGGTCTTTTGATCTTATACAACCCCTTGCATGTGACGTCGCATCTGAGACAAGTCTTTGCTTCTCTGTGATACGAACAAGGAGACAGTTTGTACTTTCATTGACACTGAAATAAAAAAAAGTAATCAGAATCTGCCGTCAGTGAGGGGGCACCGTGCAAATGGTCTTGTTCACTTTCAGTTTTCAGCTGATGTCAATACAAACTTGAAAAGAAAAGAATGTCAAAGTGACTCATCACCTCGTGACGGCTTTTCAAAGAGGAAATAACCGCCATACATGTAAAAAAAAAAAAAATAGGGCCGAATTTTGAGTGTCCCGTGAACCCCAAATTAATCAATACTAAACCGCCCAACGTCGTACACCTCGTCGCAGTTTTTTATCATCTCAGGCATCCTTGCAGTACCTAAATCAGGAGTAGACTTGGTTTCAATCATATAGGGTTGACAATTAATTACGTACCTTTGACGACACACCGTGTACGTCGCGTCTTACCGTCGTGCGTAGTCGCCCTGACCACCCACCCATGTGGTTCCCATCGTAATGAGGGCAGTGCACTCTTCACGGCACCCTTCCACTGAACTAGCCTACTTGACAAAAAGTGAGATTTGGTACTGCTGAGCACGAGGAGATAGATTATAGTCTGCTGATTCCGAAGCTGCATTGTCAACTCGATAATTAGTCGTTAAAACTCCAGTCAGTAATAATTAGCCTTTCCATTTCGCGGGAGGAGCGGCACAGTAAGATGGCCGCCTTACTTTGGCCGTACTTTGCCTAGGCCGTGTCCAAAACGGGCTTCCAGAGCTACGGCTACGTCATTGTCAGCGCGTCCCCGCGTATTTTCAATGGAAGCCGACCTAGACCTAGCTCTAGGCAGCTGATTCGGATGTTGCCCTACAGTCCATCTTTGTTTTTAATATGACGTCCGTGCCTCCGAAATTCACGCAATAATGAATGCTTTTTAGTGAAGTTTTGCTCAAAACGGGATTTTGATAACGCCCTCTGCCGGCAGCTTTTAAAAGAGAGCGGCCTGTATCACTGTTATATTCTTGTGTGACCAGTGGCACAGCCGGGGAAGAGCTCACTGGGTTTGCCTCCCTCTTTGACGAAGGCGCACAAATAAAAAAAAAGGAAAGAATCGGCCAATAGCTGATAATGTAATATCTTAGCTATAAAATCTACCGGAACCGCGGCTGCGAAAGTGGGTCTACTATACGCGATTACGTACGTTGCATGCTGTTATGGACAGCAACCCAACATAAAAAGTGGCGGCCATCCTCCTCCCCCCCCCCATCCTAGAAGAAATTCAAGGAGAGAAGTCCATGAAGAAATATGTTAATTTTGATCCTTTCCGAAATGACCTCGCGTTAGAATGGATATCGAAATCGTGGATCAGGGATGTTTATCATTTTTAAAAGGGAGCCATGTTTGCCCTTTTTTAAACTATATTATTTATTCTTAGAATGAAATACTGGTAGATTTTAACATAATACGTGAAGTCTCTGAAAATTAATTGTGGAGTATCAATTAACAAGGCTGGTGTATATGCCGCTCAGCTCATAAAATGGGGATTACAACAAGCACAGAGCACTGACAAAGGATGGTTAAGTTCCGCTCAACCATACTGACAAAAACTAGGAACCTTAATTTCCTTCCAATCTGATTTTTTTTTGTATGGCATTTGTTGCTTTATTTTGAATGAATTTAAATTTTGTAATCTCATTTGAAACTTTTGAAATATTTTCAATTAATGTTTTTGTCCTCGGTATTTTAAAATTGCATTGGATATGCATTGGGTAATTTCTGAGTATTAATTGATGGTACCTTCTATGGTTGTTTAACCAAACTTGTATAATGTTCCTCTTTTAAAAAATACATTCTCTTTCCGGGCTTAATCCAGGCCAACATCCCAACCAAAGGTACATCGCAACTTGCAGATTGCACTATACATGTATAGTCGGACGGGGGATGTATAACGTTCGAGAGTTCAACCAAAACTCACACCACTCAAATATTGAGTCAATTATTGGACTGTAATATAGTGTACTATAATATTAATTATAGTTTAGTACTTAAAATAGCTGCCAATTCTGCCAATTTAGAACAGATGATCAACTGACTCGCAGTTGAAATACCTTTGATGTTGACCTCTGAAAAAAACGTGAGGTTGAAAGTTATCCCGGTGAGATTTTCCCGTGGTTCTAAATAAAGAACAAAATAAGGAAGGAAATAAATGGAAATCCCTAGCGCATCCATACATGTGCGTCCTGTGTCCTAATTACATATAATAATGAATAAAGGGGGTCATGTGATCTACATGTACATGAACATGGGCCTACATGTCTTTAGAGTTACAATAATCACATGGATAATATTAAACAAATGGGTATTGGGTGTAAATAGCTTCAACACTTAATCGCTATGGAACTAATTATAGCCTTAATTAAGACTAATAGCACTTTAACATTACTAAGTGGGTAAGACAGACCCTATAACACTGTAAACATGTACATGTATTTATCACTATACACATGTACTTACAATGATTATCAAAACAGTTACAAATCACCCCAGAAAGGTCCCCATAAAGGCATCAAAAATGTACTTACTATTCAAAATCACGCACAGGAATTATCTTGGATGATTATGGGATAACTAGGAATGGGATTTTAGGCAACCTGGTTTGTTATAAATGGGAAAACAGGTCAAGTTTGGATCAAACGCTGGAACAGAAGTTACGGACATAAATGTGATTGTAAAATAAGGATTTTATTGAGGGCGCCCTACATGCTATCCAGCAGTAAGCCAAATGAATATGTAAACCACAAGAGGGCGCTAGTCAGCACAACAATACAACTACTACTTTCTGACACAGCCGCCCCTAAATTTGGGAAACAAATTTATAAATACAAAAGAAAGCATGTTGTGAAACCATCCAACTGTTCATCAACCTATGAGGTCGGAGCGTCCTTGAGTTCATCGTTGTTGCTCATCTCAGGGAGTTGAATCAGCCGAGCTACAGGACGTGTGTAGACCTTGTTTCTGACTCTCACGTCGGCACTCCGGACACGACCATCCGGTCCAGGGAAGGTTTCAATAACTCTGCTGATAGGCCACTGCGCCCGAGTGAGATTCGGGTCAATGATCATGACGACGTCGTTCTTGCACAAACCCACCACATCTCTTTGCCACTTCTGACGACTCTGAAGTGAAGGTAGGTAGAACTTGGAGAATCTGGTCCAGAAGTGGTCTGCAAGAACTTGGCTATGCTTCCACTGACGTCTTCCCAACAGGTCTTTGGCTGGATAGACAACTTGAGGTAAAGCTGGGTCGTAGCGCCCCATCAGAAGGACATTCGGTGTGACAGGGTCAATGTCGGCAATGTCTGAGGATGTGTAGCCAAGAGGCTTCGAGTTGAGAATTCCTTCGACCTCGATGAGTACGGTGCGAAGGACTTGCTCTGGTACCGTCTGATCATTGAGGACAACTCGCAGGCCATACTTGGCTGACTTGATCTCTCTCTCCCACAATCCTCCGAAATGTGGGGCATTTGGAGGGTTGAAACGAAATCTTACTTGGTGTTTGGCAAGCTCTTGCTGTAGGGCTGGATCCATCGCTGAGAAGGCTTCCTTCAGCTCAGAAGCACCCCCTTTGAAGTTGGTTCCGCAGTCCGACAGCAGCTCATACGGCTTCCCCCTTCGGGAGGCGAATCTTCGGAAAGCCATCAGAAAGGCATCGGTGTCAAGACTCTCAAGTAGGTCTAAATGCACTGCTCTCGTTGTCATGCATTTGAAAATGATGCCCCAACGCTTCTCTGTTCGCCTGCCTATCTTGACAGTCATCGGCCCAAAGCAGTCAACGCCTGTGGAGTAGAATGGTGGCTGCTGGATTCGGAGGCGGGCAGAAGGAAGATCCCCCATCTTAGGGACACTTGGAGTGGCTCTCCACCTCTGGCAGTCAAAACATTGACGCTGATGTTTGCGGACAGCCTGTCGACCACGAAGAATCCAGAATCTTCTTCTGATTTCGGCATGGACACGTTCTGGACCATAGTGCATGAGTCTCTGGTCAAAGTCCTGGATAAGGAGCTTAGTTACAGGATGTGCAGGGTCGAGCACAATTGGATGCTTGGTGAATAGCGGGATTCCTTCAGCATGACGCAGCCGGCCCCCAACTCTGATGACTTGGTCATCTCCATCCCACTCTGGCGAGAGCTGCAGCAGTCTTCTTCCTCGAGGGAGCTCCTTACCATCCTTGAGGGCACCCCACTCTTCGGGAAAACTGGATTTCTGGGCTCGTTGGAATAGGTGAAGCTCAATTTCTGCTCGCTGATCAGCTGTTAGTTCAACAGGACCATCATCCTTCGCCGCCCCGTCACAGAGCTGCTTAGATGCCTCGATGAGCTCATCCATAGATTTGTAGTTCTCCAGGTCTGGGATGTCAGCCAGTTCCACGGTCACTATACCGCAGAAGGAGGATTTCTTCAGCTCCGAGGAATCCTCAGCTAGGGCACGTGCATATGGGAAGGCTGGCCAAAGATCAGGGCTTGCGGATAGGAATGGTGGCCCGTCTCGCCATCTGCAGGGTTGACTGAGTGACAGCAGACTTTTCCCTCTCGTCAGATCATCAGCTGCATTATTTTTCGTGTCAACGTAGCGCCATTGGTCCACGTTAGTCAGGGTCTGGATCTGGGCCACTCGGGTCCCCACAAAGACTTTATACCTACAGGACTCCGACTTCAGCCATGTCAGGACTGTCGTAGAATCACTCCAGAGAACAATATCTTCTAGGGGTAGAGTCAACTCTTGCTGAAGGAGACTGGACAATTGAGCCCCTGCCAAAGCGGCCGAGAGCTCGAGGCGGGGCATGGACAGCTGTTTCTTTGGCGCAACTCGGGACCTGGCCATTACAAAGCTGGTGTGTATGGTATGCTTCTCATCTTCCGTCCGGAGGTAGGCAACTGCACCGTAGATCCTCTCAGACGCGTCACAGAAGATGTGAAGCTGGCGACTGGCTGTTTCTGGGTTGACATCAGGGGGCGTGTAACATCTAGTTAGTTTGATGACAGACAGGTTTGGTAGCTCATGTTCCCAGGCTCGCCATCGGTCCATAATCTCTCCGGGCTCCAGGGCATCGTCCCAGTCACGTTTGGTCTTCCATAAGTCCTGTACGATAACTCTGGCTCTGGCAGTGAATGGTGTGAGGTACCCATTTGGATCATACTGGCTGGCTAAGGTTTTGTACATGTTTCTCATGTTCAGGCAATCATAGTTGACTACCCGGTGCCGGTATTGCAGATCACCTGTGCTACAGTCCCACTGGAGTCCGAGCATGGGTTCGGCCAAGTCTGTCTCTCCAAACGTAAGCCAGAGATCACAGCCATCTGAACGTGCTTCAGGAGGGAGATCGGCTACAACGTTGGGTACATTACTGGCCCATTGACGAATCTCAAAACCACCCTTGGCAAGCAAGTCACGCATGTTGTGGACGAGAGCCTTGGCTTCGTCTTCCTGTGGTACACTGACTAGGCAGTTATCGACGTAGAAGGATCTATCCACTGCATCAGCAACTTCAGCAGACTTCTCTCGATGATCAAAGGCATGCTTACGTAGCGCATAAGTGGCGCAACAGGGGCTGCATGTTGCTCCGAAGGGTAGTACCTGCCACTCATAGATCTTGGGTTCGGTGTCGGTCTTCATGTTTCTCCACAGGAAGCGGAAGAGACATCTTTCGGTGGGCTGCAGCCTTACTTGGTGGAACATTGCCTTAATGTCCCCTGACACTGCTACAGCATGTTGGCGGAAACGCAACAGTACCCCAAGGAGCGATGCACCGAGGGATGGACCAGGAAGTAGGTGCTCATTGAGTATCTGGTTCTGATACTGGAAGGAACAATTAAACACAAGGCGAAATTTCCCGTTGTGTTCGACTGTGTGATGCGGAATGTACCAGGATTCTTCAGACTTTGCAGCATCTTCCACTGCCAGGATTCTGACGTAACCAGCATCTACTAGCTTCTGGATCAGCTCGTTGTGTTTCTCTGCCAGCGATGGTCGGGTTGCAAGGCGCCTTTCTGTTCTTCTCAGGGTTGGAAGTACAGCCTCCTTTGGAGCATGGAACTTGGCGTTGTCAGTTCGCAAGAGGGGAGTTACATAACGCTGAATTCCTCCCTCAACCACACGGGCTGTCTTGTCTTCTAGAAGTTGCACCGCACGTTGATCTTGCTTGGAGCGAACGACGTGCTTTTCGTTCACATAAGGCACAACATCAATGCACTGATCGCGGAGACCATGGGGCAGTGTTATGTGCACCACGATACTTGAAGGAAAGTCCGCTAAATGATGAGTTTAGGACGCTGAGGCAATAATTCAAAATCAGAAACAACATAATTGGAAGCGGAAGCAAAAAGTTTCCCTTCTCAGATTGGAATATCAAATTATTTTAATTGATGTCTGATTTTATATAAACAAGGCAGAATTAAATGAATGACAATCAGTTCCCACAATGGCAAGTAGTGTTATATGAAATAAACCAGTGTTACAGGAGCTAGGGTATAGAATTTGCGTGGTCTACAATTGTCAATTAACTTAAATTCCAGTACAAAATGCCGTTACGTTCAACTGTTGCTTAATTTCCTTAATTTCCCTAAATATCCCTTATAAATTTCCCCAACTTCAAATTCCCCGAACGCCAAGCTGGGTTGTGTTATGGCATCAGACTCGCCAACCTATCACACACAATATTTTATGGAGCAGGAAACCAAAGCTAGGATTAGACATACAACAGTCACTGTAAATTGCAGACATGAAACAGTCACAGTGTGCGACCAGGTGATTCACTCACGAAAGTTTTCAACAGATCGAGAGGACAAATGAACCTTAAATTACTCTTTTTCCAATCAAAATATGAACCTAAGATTTGTCCAGTAGTATCAGGGATAGTGATGTGAGACTATGAGACACAAATCATGCAATAGATCTAAAAATGTTATCATCAAAAGCTGAGTTTAGGGGCACAAACTATTCTTCAATGTACTCACACATTGGCAGCTGATCCGAAAAGGACGGTATTGCTCATCACTTTCCAAGATGGCAAAACACACGTAGATTAATGCGCCTCACAACCCCTCTCCTGACACTATTAGCTCAACAAAAGTGTCTTTAACAGTTACAGGATACAATCTCCCACATTAATAGAATTTTACAAATAAGTGAATTCAGGATTGATGCGTCCAAACTGTTTTAAATAATTACTTTTCCTCAAAGGAACTATTTGCACTACATGTGGATGAATAGCGGTGACATGTCGCTACACGCTATAAATAGAACTGATGAAATCACGGTCTCACACGAAGACTACGGAGGCTCTCAAAAGACACGGACCCCTACATCAACTTGCCAAAGTTTCTCAACGTGCCTCATCAGCTCGGCTGTCTCTGATTGGGCTGAAACTTTGAAGCACCGTTGCTCACCAGCTTTCTACCTCAAAATGCTGGCTGGTCCATGGAGAGTCCAATCCAGTCTTGTGAGAGCGGCTACCGGTGTCCCACTAGGGCCAAACCTGATAGGTCGTCTTGGGGCGATGAGGTCAACGTGATCTGACCCAATTAGGATGACTGGTCGAGCTCTATCAACCAAAGGCAGTGGCAAGTCACGAAGATGTGGGTAGCACTCTTGCAGTATCTTGACTGGATACGTGTATTCGGACAGGCATAGGTTACCAGCAGCAAAGACACCATCCAGGGAGAACTTCACATCTGGCTTGTCATGGGGTGACACAGACAGAGACACGGATTGACCTTGACAGATGACAAGGTCTTCTCTGACTGTTCGTAGATGCATAGTCTCTGGTGTTCCGCTGAGCTTAAGCTGTTGTGCTGCATCTTGAAGTAACATGGTTCGCTCAGATCCATCATCAAGTACTGCATAAGAGTCAATGTTGCTGTCTGGACCGTGGAGGGTAACTCTTACCACTTTCAGCATGGTATTGCATGGTCGGCTAGGTTTGTCCACATAAACGGACTGGCTTGTAGGTTTCACCATGAAAACACTTGTAGCCTTCTGGGCAGCCTCATGCAGAACTGTAAGGTGCACTTCCTTACACTGGTGGCATGGTTTCTTCAAGGTGCATGCATCGGGTTCATGCTTGCGGCAACACTTCCAACAGCGTTTATTCTCTTGGATCCACTTCACTTGCTCCTCGGTAGAAAGTGCCTTGAAGGTCTGACAGCCATTCAAGAAGTGATCTTTCCCATCACAGAACGGACAGAACGGCTTTGGCTTCGGCTTGGTGTATTTGGGGCTCACAGATTTCTCCTGCTTGCCTCCTGTCAGGAATGCAGATGTCGGAGTTGGCTTCTGCTTCACCGGTCGATGATCTCGGTTTACTCTGGAACTACTCTGATCTTGGATGTGACCGGTAACGGCTTGTTTGGCGAGCATCTGCGACTGTGACTTCAACCTCAGCCACGCGGCAAACTGGGGAAGAGTGTACGTTTCACCTGAGTTCGGCTTGAGTATACCCTTCTTGATGCAGTGCTCTATGAAACTGGTGCGGAGACTCGGGGAGAGTTTGCTCAGCAGCTTGTCTACATGTGAGCCACATCGAAGCTCCACTTCGGCTTGGCCGTCTAAGGATTCAAGCATGCCCACCAAGGAGGATACATCGAGACAGAAGTCTTCAAAGGACTCGGTATCGTTGTGCTTGATTGGCGGTGTCATCATAATTGCAGCTATTTCAGTCTGCACCAGTTGACGGGGTTGGCCATATTTGTCGCTCAGTGCTGCCAATGCCTTGGTGTATGGCTGGCTGCTATGGAGGTAGGATTTTGCAAGCTTCAGGGCCTTGCCGTCCAAACTGCCGATTAGCACTTGGTACTTGTATTGCTCGCTGAGATGCGGGTGAACATTAACCAGGTTCTGGAGAGCAATCTTCAGCAGCGCAAAGTCTTTCTCCCGGCAGGGTTGGTTTCGGTACACCGAGGGATGATGCCATGAGGAGATCCATGAGGTTGGTGTTCACTGATGCAATTTCTGGAACAGTTCCCAAAGTGGGAGGAGATATTGGCGTGATGACTGATGACGGTGGTGCACCAGGGTTGCAGACAGGAGTATGATTCGACTGTTGGAGCGTGTTACTGGTTGGGAACACTGGTTTCAGGGAGTCGCATCCTGTTTCCTGCAGGGTGCTCACTGGAGTAACTGGTTGCTGTCCAGTAATAGAGCAGGTGGGTGCACTGGGAGGTGAACCATTCACAGGGACTTGTGAAGTGGTCAGTACAGTCTGGTCAGTCTCGGCTACATCTGGGGTGTTCAAAGATGTATTGCTCAGCGACAGGGTTGGATCAGCAGTTGGCTGGGAGCATGGAATCTCACTGATGTCATGGATAGCTGGATCTGCATCCTCTTGCAGAAATGATTTAACAGCCTCGGCATCTCGTAGTTCCAGTTCGGCTTGACGCAGTCTTCTTCGTCTAGAAAGACGCGTCGTAATTGTCTCTCGCTCTCTTAGCGCTTGACGTTCAACTTCCTCAAGCTGCATACGTGCTGCTCTGGCTCGGTCATCCTGCTCTTTAAGTTGTGTGTCGTATAACTCATCTTCGGCTATCTGCCGTTGGAGTTCCTGAAGCTGGGATTGCTTCCTCATGGCGGTGAGCTTCGCAGCTTGTGAGTCGCTCAGTTGGGAGATGTGGGAACAGCTTGACCGGCTTGAGTGATGTGAAGTTGTGGAGGAAGTGCGATGGCTACCAGTAGGGGAACCAAGTGCAAAATCTTCGAAGCGCTTGGGTGGACGAACAGTCCGGGATGGACGGGTGGATGTTGGCAGTCGATCCATAGGTCGCTGGTTCGAATCCGGCTCGAAGGACCATGAAAAAACGTGAGGTTGAAAGTTATCCCGGTGAGATTTTCCCGTGGTTATAAATAAAGAACAAAATAAGGAAGGAAATAAATGGAAATCTCTAGTGCATCCATACATGTGCGTCCTGTGTCCTAATTACATGTAATAATGAATAAAGGGGGTCATGTGATCTACATGTACATGAACATGGGCCTACATGTCTTTAGAGTTACAATAATCACATGGATAATATTAAACAAATGGGTATTGGGTGTAAATAGCTTCAACACTTAATCGCTATGGAACTAATTATAGCCTTAATTAAGACTAATAGCACTTTAACATTACTAAGTGGGTAAGACAGACCCTATAACACTGTAAACATGTACATGTATTTATCACTATACACATGTACTTACAATGATTATCAAAACAGTTACAAATCACCCCAGAAAGGTCCCCATAAAGGCATCAAAAATGTACTTGCTATTCAAAATCACGCACAGGAATTATCTTGGATGATTATGGGATAACTAGGAATGGGATTTTAGGCAACCTGGTTTGTTATAAATGGGAAAACAGGTCAAGTTTGGATCAAACGCTGGAACAGAAGTTACGGACATAAATGTGATTGTAAAATAAGGATTTTATTGAGGGCGCCTTACATGCTATCCAGCAGTAAGCCAAATGAATATGTAAACCACAAGAGGGCGCTAGTCAGCACAACAGTACAGCTACTACTTTCTGACAACCTCTGAGGTGCATTAATGATGGCCCTATTGTCAATGAAGTCCGCTGGACCAGTGGATGTGCATGCATTTTGAAAAGGCCACGAACTTTAAAATGACCTTGCTACGCCACTCATACACGTAAACTCAGTTCTATTGTTAATAGGCCTTCTTTATACTAAATTATAGTCGTGAATATGGAATGTTTGGTGCAGTGACTATGCGAGTTTTGTGTCGCAGTCACTGGGTTGACGTGCAACACGTACCTTGGACAGCTAACTGATTATAAGTAATACTTTTGTATAAAACGACAGTTGTCTTGAACGTAACTATAAGCAAAGCCTGAAAAATACTGAATGTCTGAAATATGGCTCGGATGTAGAGATGGATCATAGTCTGCAAGAAGTTATTAACAGTACGTAACATTGGCAATTGACAAGAATGAAATCAATGTGAAAAACCTTGCTCAGATTGAAGGAATGCATTGTGTCTAGTACCAAATACCATGTGAAGTTACTCCATGAAAGGCAAATAGGGTCATTTGCATTTATCCCAAAATAACGTACGTACCGAGTTATTATCAAAAAGCTTACGTGGATTAAAAATTGTACTGTTACTACACACCCCATGAAATTATTCCGTCTGGCTGTCATTTAGAAGAAATCAAGAACTAATGTGATTTCAACGATCAGTCAATATTGACTGATTGAGTTTTATGAACGAAATCGTGTTTCGTGATCAAAAGGTTGTTCGTAGTTTTTCACTGTTTTCTCGAAAAGTGAAAAATTCACTGAGCTGAAATTTCTCTTTGGATTTTGAGATTGCACATCCACTGGTGCTGAGCCACACTAATCGGCTGGATAAGAATCGTGTCCCGGGTGGTGATTTAGGGATTACCCGATATGAACATAAACTTTCATCAAATGTATCTTTACTGCCGTAAGCCCATGTATAAACGGACAGAAAAAAAAGGAAACCCGTAAACCGATTTTGAAGGTTATCACGTACCACTTTTTGTATACCTTCGGTGTCCTTCATTTAGGTAATCTGGGACAACAATGGGCGAAACGGCGAAGTAATGAAATGAACCAGTTCACAGTATGTACTTTTCAAGTGTTACGTCCATGAATGATAATACAGCATGGAAGACAGCACAGTAAAGGGCAAAGGTGTATGAAAGAACCATTATGTGTAAAGCATGATCTCACTGACGACGAATAATGAAAACGTACTGACGTTTCTGAAACTAGCTTGTTGAGGAAAAGCATGTCATCTTTTGAGCGTGTAAGGCAGGGGATATCATTCATGTGCATCTCTTGTCAGTTTTAACAGAGTATTTTTGTGTCTCTATAATATAGGTTTTCTCGGTCAATTTCGGCAAATGAGCAGCCAATTTAACCACTACGCTATTCTATTTCGCGCGAAATCAAATGCTACTGAAAAGGGTCATTCGATTTCGTTTTATGACCAGTCAAATGTACTGTTGCGTCATTCGATTTAACAAAATAATCATGCAATTTAACAATTCAACAAAGCAGCATTCAAATTCGCAGGAGCTTTTTGAGGCGTGTGTTTAGTCATTCAAATTCATTTTTGGGCAGTCATTTCTGGAATTTGTGCAATCTAAAAAACGCTTTGTTAAATTTTTGTTTCCTTAAGAATGTTGAAGGCATAAATACGGTTCACTTTTTGGCACTTGAGTCACTTTGCCGATGTACTTCGAAGACGAGCTTTCGCTACAGTTTTACACGCATATTTCTAGAAATGGCAGCTCGTGGTCGCTACGCTAGAGTGGCCCAGGTAGATCGAGAAAGGTTGATTGAGGCCTTCGAGGGAAACGAGCAAGACTACCTTGAGCTTGCGATCAATTTGAACATCAACAAGTCCACAGCCAGATCAATTGTTGCAACATATTTGAGGACTGGAAGGCGAGAGACGCTGGCAAGAGAAGGGAGCAACCCACAGCAAGATGGATGATGACATGCGAAACCATCTGCAAGGCATCTTTGACGCTAATCCCGTCTTGACACTTCAACAAATGAAGGCTAGTTTGAGTGAGCATCTGCCAGAGAAGCCCCAGGTTTCTACTACCACCATAGCCAGGGCCTTGGATGGGATGATGATTACACTGAAACTAGTGGAGGACGTCCCTGATGCAAGAAATTCCCCTGAAGTTCTTGATCAACGCGTCCAGTATGGTGAGTGGTTCCTGCAGCATGGTGTTCTGGCGCATCTAGTCTTCATTGACGAGAAAGGTTATAACGTCTGGACTCGACGCTCCCAGGGTAGAGCTCCACGAGGGATCGCTGCAAGACGAGTCGTCGACAGACAACGAGGGAGAAATTGCAATGTCACCTTCGCTGTTTCTAGTGAAGTAGGCTTGGTGCACCACCGAATCGCATTCGAAACTGTGACGCGAGAGAGATTCGAGGAGTTTCTTGCGGACACAATTCAAGAGTGTGATGCAGTTTTCCCAGACGACGAACCCATATACCTCATATACGACAATGCGAGGCCTCACGTGCGAGCCCAACTCCCTGAAGGTGCCAACCAAATGATCCAGCTGAAGCGCCTCCCTCCCTACTCCCCATTCCTGAACAGCACGGAGATGGCACACTCTGCATTCAAGGCTGGGTTACCTGAGACAGGCTGCCCAGCAAGCAGGAATGAACATGCAGCAGTGGAGGTGCGATCTCCTTCAACAAGCAGCCATCCAGAGCGTTGATGTCATCACCCAAGTGAAGTGCATGCAGTGGTACAACCATACCCAAACATATATGCCAAGATGTCTGGCACGCCAACAGATTGATGTTTGAGGAAGAAACAACATAAACAATAAAAAAACCAGGAAAAACATAAAGAAACACCCCATTCAAACACAATACAAAATTAGGTCTTGGTCAGTTAACCAATAAAGATCTCCCCCCCCCAAAAAAAAAAAGAATGAAGAAGAAAACAAAGAAGAAGAAAAAACCTCATTGGCCCCATGTAAAGTCTACTGGAAGCATAAATAAAGAAAACAAGGTTTGCCTGAATTAAAGTGAAGATACGAAACAGTTGCCTAGTACAGTTTATCTGTTTATTCGTATTTCTTTAGTCGTACTTATTTGAATTCTCTTTAAGCGAAATTGATTGCCTCTTTACGAAATTGAAAAAAAATAAATCAGTAAAATCTCCAGTCGAACCAGCTTTGCTAAATTGAATGATGATTGTGTGTAACGAAAAAGAATGACGATATGCTAAATTGAACACAGTGCTAAAGGAATTTGAATGCCTCAAAACGAAATTGAATGGCCGAATTCTGAATTTGAAACGCAGTAACAACTGGAGAGGGAAAATAGCTTCAATTCGAACGCACGAAAATTAAATTGGCTGCTCATTTGCCGAAATTGACCGAGAAAACCTATACAAAAAAGGGTCATTTTGACCCGGAAAATGTCATTAATTTTGGCCAGGGATTTATTTCTTATTTGAACTGGGCAGCCAGTTTAATGGTCTGCCATGATGGGAAAGAGAAGACACTGCATGTGAAGAAATTACGGTTTTAGGGAAAACTGTCAATTTTTAACATGACACTTATACAGGTCAAAATGACCCGGAAAAATTTCATTTTGACCCGGAAACATGTATAAGTGTCATTTTTTGACCCGGAAAAAGACTGAGCCAAGTAGAACCAAGTCAAGCTGGCCCTGATGTTTTAAGAGTGCAATCTCCTCTCCCCATTTGTGACAATTTCTCTGAACTCATTGATCATTTTTGAGAAATTATTCTTGACCCATTATAGACAAACATGAATTTCTCAGCAAGCACCGATTACCATGGTGACGGAAGATACATGCAGCATGTCAACACAATGCAACATATTCACAAGATTACATTTCGACCCGAGGATGCCGTTCTAGACGTGGGATGCGGTACGGGCGAAGAGACCAAATCCATAGCAGGGAAAGTCAAAAGCGTAACAGGTAAAAATTACAATTATAGATCTAATACATAAAATCACGAGATAAAAATGTACATCTCCATCACGCAAAGATGTATAAAAATGCTATTGATTCCGGTAGTCGCAGCTGCTGCATCAGATTCGAACTGGCTACCCGAACCCGGCAAGCTTGATGGTAGATTTGTTAAGACAACTACTCTAGAAAGAGGAGGTGGTTGGTTGACTCCAATTTGGCAAACCAGCTTTAGATGAATCATATAACAACACCTATCAATAAAAAATGATGTTGTGAAGGGCAAGATTCATTGTCAAAATTCACGTTATTGTAAGCTAATTGTATTAGGCAAAAAAATATAATAGTTCTGCTTCCGGTTTCCCTACATACCCTATTCTGACATCCCCTTCCCTGATTTTTTTTATTGGAAAAATGCGAAAAAAAACACCCAAAACCATCACTTTATACCTTTTAACCTTGACTATACACGCAGAGATCGTACACAACAAAAAAGTGGTAAAACAAAAAAATCCCTACCTACCTACCCTATTTTCGAATGTCATGTAATTGGAAGCAGAAATATATATTTTTTGGCCTTATTAATCCCATAGTACATTTCTTAGGCTAAATGCAACGACGGAGTCCGCAAATTACCCTTTTACAATTACATTTTGCCCTTTATGTCACCAAATCTTCCTGCTAATGTTGCACATTTTTTTTCTGCCCTTGCTACGAAATGTTTCGACCAGAGACATCAATCTATGGTTTGTGGGCCGTATCCTATTGCATTGAGCCGTTTACGTTCAAATAGGCTGTGCACAGTGACCGAGGAATCACTGATCAATTTGAACTTCCATTTGCCAAAGATATGCGTGTCAAAACGAAGGACTAGATGCTGTCTTAGCATTGGATAGCTTGTACAAACCAAATTGTTGGCTATTTTGTAAAGTATTCGATTAACAAAATGTGGAAGCATTGCACTCCCATGTGAAGAACATAATAAGCGTGTAATGAGTGACATAAAGACCAAAAGTTACATTTTTTCATTTCTTCATTTATTTCCACTTCATTCACAGGCAGAGAACAAAAAAATCAGCATTAACAAACACAGAAATACAAATACTATACACATAAGGACAGTGAAGTGGAGGAAATCTTTTGATTATGTGCAGGTCAAATTAAATTGGATAAATTAGACGAAATATAACAAATAAAACAATAACAGTTACAGGGACAAAAATACATAAATAAGTAGGTTGTTTCATCAGCGATTGATGTTGCTGTCGTGTAAATGCCGACTTCCAGCGAATCATTTCTGCACTGCATGTGCATCACTTGAAATATGAGTAACATTTGCCTTACCATATGGGTACAAAGATTGAGAAAGACTGTTGGATGTTTTACCGGATGGCAAATATTTACAAGCATGACGTCGACGTCACTGGTGACGCGCATCTTTTTTCCACCGTCGATCATCGCAGGTATCGACAACTCGGAGGAGATGCTAGCCCTGGCACGCACCAGGAACCCAGCACCCAACTTGACCTACCTTTACGGCGACGCTCGGGACTGCGGTGTTAACCCGGACTTGGTGGGACGGTTCGACAAGGCCGTCAGTTTCTTCGTTCTTCACTGGTTACCTGGCCCAGCTATCGCCAGGGCGCTCAGAGGTATCTTGGCCTGTCTCAAGCGGGGAGGGGAGGCGTTGTTCATCCTCGCTAATCGCACTCCCGTAACCGCTGACGCGGACCAGTTTCTCAAAAGTCATCCTGAGTGGGGCAAGTACGTAAAGGTAAACAAACAGGTTTTGCAGGACTTTTTAGGAAAGGGGAAGGTATAGAGCCTAGCCACTATTACTACAGGGTGAGTAAAAAAAAACCGAAACCCAAATGTCGGGACTATTGTTTTACTAAAGTTCTGCATGTAGTACTTTCAAAATCTAGGACTTAAAAGCCCAATTCATAAGCTTTCTTTTAATAGTACAAGAATCATTCAAATCACTCATGTACTTTTCAAGTTACAGAATTTCCATCCATCTACAAAAATTCACCTCGCTAAAAAAAAAGTGCTGGTCTTAGCAAATGTAACAGGTCTGGTTTCAGTACTTACTCTTCCCCGACTAGTTCCTTACTCCAGCATTATTTCATAATTTCTTAACTTCGTGTTTGTGTCATTTTACATGTGAGCAGCCATTGCGATCATGCTTTTTGCCTAGCGCCCTCTCGCGGCCAACTAAACTTTTTTTTTTACAGCGCGCGCCGCCTAGAATTTTGCTAAACTATGCAATGGGCGTAGCGAGCAGGCGAGTTTTGCATTCCACCGCGCTTTGTTTAAGAGAAATAGCTGACATTCCGGGCGTTTCGGTTAGTTTTCTTGTAAGGCCTGCTGCGAAATAACTTTGATTCCGTTCCAACTCTGCTTTGGGTTGACATCATCTGCCTGGTTCTGCTCCTGCTTTGCGACCAGCATTTATAACGAAAATTGCACACTCCACTTTTATTGCTGCAAATTTTGGTGCGGCTCCCTGTTGTAGCAGCAATATAATTTTATATTCGGCGTTGCCGGAACTGCAGTTTTCTGCACTATTTTCGCCCATATTTTCGTCGATTTTAACATCGGACACGGAGTAGGCATGAGCGTAGATCCTCCCAAGTGGTGAGTAAATCCCTTGTCTGATATTTAACATTTTTATGCCTAAAACATTTTTATGCCTGAATCTTTTTATGCCATCATGTATGCAACATTCTGGTCTTTTGTATGCTTGGTTTATTGCCAGAAATTAAGGCCGTCAAAACGGACACGGCCTGAAATTTGCCTTGCGATCAGGACTGATTAACTTTTGAAATCAATCTGTTGTCGTGATTTGCAAGTATTTTTGAGAATTAGTTTTTCCCTAATGATTCTCTATTTTCTCTATTTCTATGATTCCCTAATGATTCTCTAATTCTTGCATGAGATGGCAAAAAGGATTTTCTGTTGACTATATTTTATACTTTAAACATTTCGGGAAAACAATGTTATTAGGTACTTTATTTTTGTGAATTTCCATTTTTCCTTTTGAAAGAGAAACAAATTTGTAACTTTTGCAGCACGCACACTTTAACTTAAATTTTAGTGTTGCTATAATATTACGTTCTCATGTATCATTTGAAATAGATTTTCCCATTTTCCCAAACCTATCGGTTTTCTTTAAAGTGCTATGATCATTCGGGAATTCGTTATTAGGGCATGGTATTATATT
This sequence comes from Patiria miniata, assembly GCF_015706575.1. Lineage (NCBI taxonomy): Eukaryota > Metazoa > Echinodermata > Asteroidea > Valvatida > Asterinidae > Patiria > Patiria miniata. Next base: position 13,446,716 of record NW_024037073.1, read on the forward strand.
CTTATTTCATTTTATAACATAACTTGGTGAATAATTCATTTCTATTTTCGGATTTAAAATTACACTACATGTATATAAAATATTCATATTCTTGCATAATTGCCATTTAAATAATTCTTCTGTTTGGGCAACAATCATTTTATGCCACAGTAATTCCCATAATTCATTAGTCATTTATTGTTTTTATGCATTTCAGATAATATCCTTGGAGCGACTTCATTAGCCCATTTCCCTATTTGACTGTCGTTTTTATAGACCCAACAAAGTGCTGTTTTTATACACCCTACAAAGTCGTTTTTATATACTCACCAAAGTTCATATTTATACTATAATTCTTTTTGTAAATACTGTACCTGATCATTTATATATATATTGTCTCTATTTGTACTATAAATAAAACATTTCATATTTTTGAGACAACAGAAAACTTCGCTCTACCCAAATCATTTTTTTAGTGGAACCCCTCGGTTGAAAGGAGAATGCCACATTTTAAACTAATAAATCCCACTCTCCCCGGTTACACAAAGAAGAGACATATTTCTAACAAAGCTATCATGAACAAACGATGCTTGTAAAATGCCCATCACATGTTATTAGTGAAAGGTTTGAATAAATGTAGGCTTATGAACATATTCTAGTGTGGCAGATATGTGATGGGATTGTTCATTTGATGATAAAAGCATGGAATTTGGCACACAGTCAGAGTATGTCATGAATATGATATTTGGCTATAGGGCCATCGAAGAATAGTCCTTTGAAAAAAATATATGTAGAATAACAAGCGGTGGCAGCCATTTTGAAAATTGCTTGTTATTCTACCTATCTTTGTTCAAAGGACAAATCTGCGCTGGCCCAATAGCCAAATATCTTTCTTAAGACATAGGCCTACTATGACTGTGTGCCAAATGCCATGTTTTTATCTTCAAAATGAACACCACTAACATTAACGCTTAGACTAGTATGTAACTTTTTCTTTCAGGATTACAAATCTTCATATAATCCCTGGAACCAAACCGAGACAGGCATGGAGAAACTGCTGACGGCGTGTGGTTGGACGAACGTGCAGTGCGAGCTGTATCCTGTGACAACCTCTTTAAATGAAAGGCGAACAAAACGTAGGTCGCTAGACTCGCGCCCTCTTTCGTTTTTGCTGGTACATCCTAGTGTCATCTCTGTGCTTATCTGAGTTACTGAATGAATGACTCCCCGACTGACTGACTGACCGACAGGCTGACTCTCCGGTTGACTGACTCGCCGACTGTCACTTGAGACTTGGTGGTGTAGAGAGCCGAGCAGTGCTATTATATAGTATTACCCCGTTACGGCAATGAATGAGCTAAATATGGCCCATTGTGTAGTTTATGCAAGAGACTTCCAGGGAATAGCCGTTCTGAATCAATTGAATACAATTCTGTGCTCTTTGACTTAGATTAGTCTGGGACCAGTCTACTTAGCTTGTTTTCTGTTTCTTAAAGTCAGTGACCTTAGCTGGCACCTTGACGGGCTTTCTTAGTTTATTTCTTTTCCCCAATACCTCGGCTTTAGAAGTGTTAAATGTCCAAACAAACCTGAATTACAGTAAACCTTGGCCTGATATAGGATTTGATCTTCGTGAATCAGAACATCAACATGCATTATATTTGGCTCAGTACATATATGAATCATAATTACTGTGCATTATGCGCTGTATGTAATACTGGTGACCAATCAAAGTAAATACATTTGGAAGACCTATGTATAGGTTTTTATGTGAGTATGGAAGAATGGAACATCTTTTGACAAAGTAAAAAAAACCCAATATTTCTTTAAATATTTTAGACCAAGGGACAGATTTCTCCTTCGTCCTTTTTACCTCTACAAACGATTAGTTTTTAGTTTTATTTCTAGGCTGAAATTGCTAATACGGGCAATGTTTGTTGTTATCTCTCGACAGTGCTCTTTAAAACTGCCGCATTGGGTCAAACTGCGCTGATACCAGAGCGGGAGCAAGAGGCGTACCTGGAGGACATGTGGCAGTGGGCGTTGTCTCGATACCAAGACCCCGCCCAAGCTGGTCACGTGGTCTTCCCCAAGGAGAACGCGGTCGTACGCGCCGTTAAGCCGCAGGTTTAATAGACCGATCTACTAATTGCATGGGTTTCTTGTTGAACTTCACGCCCACCAGATCGGAAGCTAGGCGTTTCAAAGATGATGGGGTATTAGTATCTCTCTTTTAAAAACAAAGCGATTGTCAAATCCTACATATAAGAATTAACTAATTATTGTTCTGAGTCTTCCTCCTTAATATCTAAAAAAAATGTATCGTTCTTTTCCTTCAGGTTGGCATCCTTACCCATATATGTTTACAGCAATAAGATATTCATAGTAGTATACCAAGCTTAGATTCCAAGCTTTAAAATGGTATGGCGGTACGTGTTTCCGCGGCGACGCTAGAGCCTCGCAACAAAATTGCTACGGGTATTATGGACGCGATGTAGAGTACAGTTAGTATCACGCTTTGCTCTTGTAATCCTATATAAATCAATATATCTGTGAACTACCTCTGGAAATTTGCCTCTTATGTAAATCAGTTTTCAAGTTGAAAATAAATGTTTAGTTGAAATGAATTGAATTCACTCAGTATTTTTGCTTTAAAAACCTTCCTTTACTTTTTTTTCTGCGTGTGCATGTGTGTGTGTATTTTTGTCTTCAACAGTGCGTGTTTTCGACTCCTGCCTTGCACGAAGTAAGGAAGACGTCAGGATAATTTAATCATCGCCGATTTGCAGTGTAAAACAAAACACGTGGAATAAAATCAATGACTATTGATTACAAGTATTGTATTACCGCGAGTATAGAATAAAATCTACATTATAAAAAAGCCTTAAATGTAAATAAAAATGGAGAATATAAATATGAACAAAATACGACTACAAGTTACAACCTATATGAATGAGATGAACAGTTCCCATCGGCATGAAATATTACATCCAAAAGTTTCCGGGTAAACATGACAACATTTCGTGTCTCATGTGACTTATCATGCAGCCAAGCGCTTTTTTAACCGGAAAAGTGCCTGGTCAGATCAAACTGCATGATGAAGTAGTCAGTGGGCTTGTGGTGGCCCATATGCAATTTCGGGTACACTCTTTGAAACTCTCAGGATCACTAGAGGATACCTCAAGAAGTTCCAAACCACTTGATGCCATTTTTTCTGACCCTTTTGTGGGCGTGGCCATGATTTAAAAAAGTGGGGGCATCGCGCGCAAACAATTTTTAAAAAAATGTTACTTTTCTTTTTCGCATTTGGACAGTTCACCCAAGTGCTACATCACAAGAAAAAAAAATCCACAATTTTGCCTCTTTTGGGGGTGGGGCAACATTTTAAAAAGTGGGGGTCACATGTCGCTAACAGAAAATCGACCTGCAAAATGCAATCTTGAGGTTTTTTGTTTTTGTTTTTGTTTTGTTTCAATCCATTATAATTTGCCAAGGAAAAAACGTTTACATGTCACCTCATAAATTCTTTGGCTCCCATTTGGGGGGCGTGTCACACTTTTTTCATAAAAAGGGGGCATACGTGTATTCCAAAAGGAAGCTTGTGCGAGCCCATATGGATTATTGCACATTCTTTCAAACTCTCACAAACACCTCTGGACACCTCAACAAGTGACAATCTGCTCCACCTCACTCCCCCCCCCCTCCCCATTGGCCATTAAAATGGCAGCCGTTTTTAACATATCTGGCATATTGTACACATACATGTACAAATGGCCAAATAATCAATTTTATGAGACATTTATGTTTTGATATACAGTGAAATCTCGATAAGTCAAACTTTGAGAGAATGGGCTCAAAATGTGAGCTAAGCTGAGTTTTGAGTCAAGCAGGGTTGTATATCACTGTTATACAACTGAAGGGAATAATTAGTCTTTGTTTGACTTAACAGGAGGTTTGATTTATCAACAGTTTGACAGTTTAAGATTTCACTGTAGTTTATTTTGTCCTGACAACAATGCTGACCCTGTTTTATAACATACAAACTGCAATAGCCTTTTTAACTTAAAATTTATTTATCTTCACTTCATTTATAAAAATGATATTATGAAATGTGGTACTCGATCATTGGAAATAAAGTTTGAAAATTACAAATTGCAATATTAAGAGAAAAACTTGCCAAACTTGGGTGATTTAGTGAATCCTACATAAGTCACTTGTAATTGGACAACATATTTGGTATTTAATATCCATGACGTTATTTAGTAATAGAAAAGTGTGAGACTATATTGTCAATAGTTTCAGAATCCAGATCTGGATGGATTACACAACATTTTTTGTGTGTCACAGTTTTAAGTATGGCATATCACTGAATATATGTATCATTAGTATAATTGGTGCCATACTTTAAGATTGGATATATCAGAAGGAAAACTTGATATCCCAAGCCTCTGTCAAGAGGTTTGCCTAACTTTTGAGTTTTTCGCTTTGGAAAACCATGCTGGAATGTCAAGGTAAAGGATTTGTAGTTATTAAAATACTTTTATAATTTGAACTGGTCACATGCTTTTCTTGAATCTTTGGGGAGCCAGGTTGGCGCTTGGGGAGTCAGGTTGGCTCATTGGTTACTTTCCTCGCAGGGTTCGATTTCTGCCTGGGCCTTCATGTGGATTGGGTTTTCAGAAACTATTGGCAATATAGTCATCAAAGTTACAGCCTAAGATGTGTTTCTCTACTCGGTGGCTACAAATCCTTTTGATATATCCAATCTTGAAGTACATCACCAATCATATCATTTATGGTGATATGCCAAATTTAAATTTGTTAAGTGAAACAAATCTTGTGTAATCCATCTTGTGTAATCTGGATTCTGAAACTATTGACAATATAGTGTCACACTTTTCTATTACTAAATAAGGTCATGGATATTAAATGCCAAATATGTTGTCCAATTACAAGTGACTTATAAAGGATTCACTAAATCACCCAAGTTTGATAAGTTTTACTCTTAATATTGAACTTTGTCATTTTCAAACAATATTTCCAATGACCGAGTACCACATATAATAATATCATTTTTATAAATGAAGTGAAGATAAATAAATTTGAAGTTAAAAAGGCTATTGCAGTTTGTGTGTAATAAAACGAGGTCAACATTGTTGTCAGGACAAAATAAACTACAGTGAAATCTCAAAATGTCAAACTGTTAAATCAAACCTCCTGTTAAGTCAAACAAAGACTAATTATTCCCTTCAGTTGTATAACAGTGATATACAACCCTGCTTGACTCAAAACTCAGCTTAGCTCACATTTTGAGCCCATTCTCTCAAAGTTTGACTTATCGAGATTTCACTGTATATCAAAACCTCCTGTTAAGTCAAACAAGGACTTTATTCCCTTCTATAACAGTGATGTACAACCCTGCTTAGTCCCAAAAGAAAAGTTTTTTTTTTTTTTTACCTGATATTTTTGCTTCAAATGTCGGCTGATGACTGCAAATGGTGCCCGACTAGACTTAGTGCAAATATATGGGAGTCTCATTGACTTTTTCATTTTGCCGACGCGCATGGCAACGGCGACGCTCGCGCATACCAGAATTATTTTCTGTCATGATTTATTTTCAATGAAATAGTTTTTAAAAAATGAATAACATAATATAATACATTTGCGGGGTGAATATACAAGAGAGGTCACCCACTGAAAAAAGGCGCTCTCTCTTGCCCACAATATTTCAAAAAAAAAGGCGTATATGGACCTTATAGGTAGCAGTCATCAAGGCAATACATTTGTCTTGCTGTGACATACCAGAAATAAACCTTTTAAGCACTCATTGTTACTGAATTAAAATAACAAAGGATGCCCTATAAGACGGCCGCTATACTCATAAAGTCTATCCATGAGGTCTAAGAAATACGAAGGGTGCTCAAGTTTAAGGAATACATCAATCTGGCATGAAATGTCATCATGGCCTACGTCAAAGTGAAAATGCACAAAACGCTGCTCCGTCCCATATATTCAAAACTTTTATTTTTCGATTCATTGACATTCGACGGTTGTATTCAAAAATGCTATCAAAAGCTTGGAAAACACAACGACTATCCTCTATCAATAAAATTTCTTTAGAAATATAACTATGCAGTTTTTCTAGTATATATTTTCCTGCTCAGGGAATTATTGTAATTAAGGGAATTATTGTTGTTAATGTATTTTTACTCTGTTGGACGGTTTTTAATCAAATTTGGTATACTACTTTTAATTGGATAGTTGTATTTTTGGAAGACAGGTGTTTTTACCAATTTATCTGAATAATTAAAGTATTATTCCATCCTGTATGCTCATTGTCTCTGTCCCTTTGCCCGATTCATGCTATTGTGTCTCATTCAGTGCACATCACTGGAGTTCGTTTCATTCCCTTTAACCAGATATTTTGCTTCAAATGTCGGCTGATGACTGCAAATGGTGCCCGACTAAACTTAGTGCAAATATATGGGAGTCCAGAGAGGCCACATAAAGCTTATTCTCGACCATAACCCAATCTAAAAACACGTTAAAATTGTGCAGCAGCATGATTCCAGTCAAACCAGTGAGTTTGGCGGTTTTGAGACATCATCTTTCATTGACAAAAAACCCCTTTTTCATTTTGCTGACGCGCATGGCAACGTCGACGCGCGCGCATACCAGAATTATTTTCTGTCATGATTTATTTTCAATGAAATAGTTTTTAAAAAATGAATAACATAATATAATACATTTGCGGGGTGAATATACAAGAGAGGTCACCCACTGAAAAAAAGGCGCTCTCTCTTGCCCACAATATTTCAAAAAAGGCGTATATGGACCTTATAGGTAGCAGTCATCAAGGCAATACATTTGTCTTGCTGTGACATACCAGAAATAAAAAGCTTGGAAAACACAACGACTATCCTCTATCAATAAAATTTCTGTAGAAATATAACTATGCAGTTTTTCTAGTATATATTTTCCTGCTCAGTCTTGCAATTGACTTTGTTATTCGTTAATCTTTCAGAAATTTGAGATAATTAACACACTGTTATAATGCCACTCAAAATAATTATAATATACACGACTACATGTAATTGTCGCACAGATTTTTCATATTATTCAGGGAATTATTGTAATTAAGGGAATTATTGTTGTTAATGTATTTTTACTCTGTTGGACGGTTTTTAATCAAATTTGGTATACTACTTTTAATTGGATAGTTGTATTTTTGGGAGACAGGTGTTTTTACCAATTTATCTGAATAAATAAAGTATTATTCCATCCTGTATGCTCATTGTCTCTGTCCCTTTGCCCGATTCATGCTATTGTGTCTCATTCAGTGCACATCACTAGAGTTCGTTTCATTCCCTTTAACGCGTTTCTATCATTCCGTTCCCCCTGTGAGCATCCATCGTTTGTCTTCTAAGGCCCCCCAAAAAGTCTCCGGTTTCTGGTATGGAGCTTGCCCAAAAATTAGTGTGGCGACGCGGCTTTTTTTTTTTTTTTTTACCAGATTTCTTTGCTTTAAATGTCGGCTGATGACTGCAAATGGTGCCCGACTAAACTTTAGTGCAAATATATGGGAGTCCAGAGAGGCCACATAAAGCTTATTCTCGACCATAACCCAATCTAAAAACACGTTAAAATTGTGAAGCAGCATGATTCCAGTCAAACCAGTGAGTTTGGCGGTTTTGAGACATCATCTTTCATTGAAAAAAAAAACTTTTTTATTTTGCCGACGCGCATGGCTACGGCGACGCGCGCGCATACCAGAAACCGGAGACTTTTTTTTTTGGCCTTAACTCAAAACTCTGTTTTCCACACCAAATTATAAGGGATTGTAACAAATACAAAAACAAAAAAGCTCACGATTGCCTGTTACAGGTCGATTTTCTGTTAGCAATGTGTGCCCCCACTTATTTAAAAGGTTGCCCCACCCCCAAAAGAGGCACAATTGTGGTATTTTTTCCCCTTGTGATGTAGCACTTGAGTTGACTGTCCAAATGTGAAAAATATATATTTTTTTTTTAATAATTTTTTTACGCGCGAAGCCCCCCACTTTTTAAAATCATGGCCACGCCCAAAAAAGGGTCAGAAAAAATGGCATCAAGTGGTTTTGAACTTCTTGAGGTATCCTCTAGTGATCCTGAGAGTTTCAAAGAATGTACCCGAAATTGCATATGGGGGGTCATTTTCGACCGTAAGCCCACTGACTAAAGGCTATTATCATCGTAAATAAATACATTGTATCCACGCGTATATGAGGATAAACGATATCTGCAAAAGGACATACACTCACTGTCCAACTACAGTTCAAACATTGCCTATACCCAATCACCATTTTTATACAGTTTTCTTTTTGAATAGAGAGTTTTAGAGCTCTCGCATTGGAGGATTTTTTTATGGTAGCATGTATTAGGGTCCAACGTCTGATCCGGTCTTGGAACTTATATTGCCGAGAAATGAGAATGAAGTTGGACCAGAAATTCGCTCTATTTTGCAATGGAGTGGATGCTTCATTTTCAAAATGGCGACGGACTACAACACTGCTTTTTAGGAGTGGTCATTTTAAAAATTACCCAAAACTTCAACGGTCCAACCCACCTAATTATGTCTCCGACATAAAGCCTGCCGGACACCTTTCCAGTTTTACCGGATCATCGGGCCATCAAACGCTCAGATCGGGAACCCGGATGAAATCAAACATGTCTGACTTGTTCGCATCCGATTTCACCGGATCCGATGTCACCGGAAATTTTTCAAAAGAGGGCGCTCTCACTGCCTTATATATTCGTGATGTCCAGCCTGGCTTTAGAGAACAAGTTATAAAGCAAGGAATAATGATTTAAAATCACTGACGATTGGCAGCAAATTCGTGGACTGGTTGGAAGTATTTCTAATCCGGTGATCCGAGTTCGAATCTCAGTGAGCGTTTTTCACTTCTTCCCATTTTACCTTTTAAATAACTAAAGTGAGGAAGGAACTGCTCAACGAAAGCCGTTCTTTGAAATGCTTTAATGTACATAATGCATGACTGAGTGATATCGATCGTGTGACGTCATTGTTACTTTTTATGAATAAACATGGTAGCTGAATAATCATGATCCATTGACGATGTGTGCTGCAGACTGCGTCCACGAACGCCTACGCTGGTTATGAATAGCGCCACCAGAACTTGATCAGCTATTAGTGCCACCAGAACTTGATCAGCTATTAATGAGATTTCATCAACAGAGGGAGCTATTTACAAATGTCGTATACGAGATGATGTTATAATAACGTGGCATCCCTAAATTTAGGCTAACCTCCGCACGGAACTGAAAATCCTTGGTGAAACATTCCTCCAGGATTTGCACTCCCACTTAGTAGTTGACAATTGGACCCGGCTGAAAACTACCGTCAACTCACAAACTGACAAATATATTCCATCTAGACTTACCTCATCAAGATTCAACCTGCCTTGGTTTTCTCCTGCACTTCGCCGCGAAAACTGAACAAAAAGCTCCAAAAACTGTACAACCGACGACGTACTAACACAGAGTACCAGTGACATCCATCTCTTCGAAAAGGCTCGTAAAATCTACAAGAAAATTTTCATCAAAGCACACCAGCAGTACATAATAGTATGCTTGATGATGATTTACAACATAACCCGAAGAAATTCTGGAAATACGTGAAATCTAAGCGAACAGACAACACGGGTGTTCATCCTCTTAAAGACGGCAGCCGTACAGTCTGATCACAAGACCAAAGCAAATATTTTAAACTCCTTCTTTAAGTCGGTATTCACAAAGGAAACCACTACGAATATCCCAAACCTGCAACAAGCCTATCCTGATATCGACCCACTGGAGATCAATTCAACGGGCATCAATCCATTGAAAGCATCAGCAGGGCCAGACAACATACCAAACCGCATACTCAAGGAGTGCAGTACTGAGCTTGCCTTATTGCTTACAGCTCTATCCAATCATTCCATTAGAACTGGTGAACTTCCATCGGATTGGATGACTGCTAACGTCTCTCCTGTCTTCCAGAAGGGAAGCAGCTCTGATCCATGCAATTACCGCCCAATATCCCTGACTTTAGTAGTTTGCAAAATACTCGAACATGTTTTTCCTTGTCACATCATGAATCATCTAGAACATTATCACAGTTGATGACATATATAGCGAAGGCTGTTGAAAGAGGGAAACAAGTCGATGCTATGCGATTCTGCTCGACTTCTCCAAAGCCTTTGATCGTGTCCCACACGAAACTTCTTGTCAAGCTAAGACACTATGGCATCACAGGGAACATACACAAATGGATTTCAAGCTTCCTGACATCACGTACTCAAAAAGTCATCCTCAAGGGAGAGGCTTCTGGCTTTGCAGATGTTGTATCCGGAGAAGCCCAAGGCGCAGCCTTAGGACCACTGTTCTTCCTCCTGTACGTGAATGACATTTCATCTCGGGTTTGATATAGAAGCTATGGGCATAGTCTCACCTCACAAACTAGAACACACATGCAGGAGGTCTCACCAATTCTCATACCATCGACTTCTCGCCAAAAGCAAGATCTTCAACACCAGCTTTTATCCATCCACAATCCCACGATGGAATAACCTGCCTCCCCACGTCTTCAATGCTGAAAGTTTGGATACATTAAAAAATGCCCTCATTGATCCCTGAGCCACGCCGACTCTAGCGGGATGCGGCTGTAGCCATTTTGCTGAAGGAAATCGATACAGATACAGATACAGATCCTCAACTGTTTTACAGAAGGTGTCGCTGAAAAAAAAAACCCTTTTGGGTCTTATTTCACTTACAGCTCTCACCTGATTCCCAACACCTCCAAAGTAGTCACACGGATTATCACCGTTATGGAGTGCTATAAAGTGCAATTAAGTTACTGCCAAACTGAAAAGAGACTGAATTTCGAGTGCCCCGTGAACCTCATATCAATAATTACTCACCGCCCAAAGTCGTACATTCAGGCGTAGTTTTTAGCATCTCAGTCATCCTTGCAGCTCGTGCATACATCAGGCGCAGCCTTACAGGGGCAAGTTCCATCAAGGACCATAGATCACAATAGTTCGACTAACTCTAATCGAACGCACGCTAGTCGGCGATGGTTAGACTAGTCATAGCTAGTTTACAGCTGGCAATATCAATTTTAATAGCATAGTGCAGAGCGGACCAACCATCAACAAAAATGGCGGAAAACAAAACTGTGAGTGCTTAATTCCATCTTCATTGCATAGTTTCCCATGTTTATTTTAAGATTTTTTCATGTCACTTTTGTCACCGTTGTACAATAGTGGGCGAGGAGTCCTAAATATCACTAATATTTGTGTAAATAAACGGAACAATGAAGTGTTGAAAAAATGTGCGACAGTCATTTTGTAAACGGTCGTTGACATGCCAAAACTTCAGTGGGCATGCGCTTGGTACGTCACGAACCAACCACTAGTTAACCAATGGTCCGAGATCGAACTTGCTTCTTCACGCAGAAAATAAATAATATTAACATAGGCCTTCTCATCTAGTTTATCGAGATTTGCAAGTTCCAGTGATGACGTTATTCATGGAACAATGAAATTTGGATTTTTTCTATGATGTATATTAACATCGGTTAGTAGGATACTAGGCTGGTTAGCCACACAAACCACCCTTCCTTTAATCTACACTTATAAAGATTTTCTATCTTTTATATGTAATGGTGGACAACATTGTAAAACTGTGTTTGTGTCCAAAATTCAACACCTCGAAAAGAGCATGAGTGATTTAAATGATTCTTGTACTAAAAAGAAAGCTTATTAATTGGACTATCACATCCCAGATCTGGAAAGCAATAGGCCTACATCCAGAACTCCTTTACAAAATAGGGGGCGCCATTTTTTTTTTACTGCACCCTAAATCTCAGCATCCACCGTGTGAATTACAAAAACCCTCACCGGAACCATTAAGCATCGGATTTTCAGTAGCTCCTCAAAAAAGTCCGGGATCAACTACAATCCCGGCCAAAATGGTTGGGACACTTGGAAATAACCTTAGCCATCCACGGTCACCACTCCCCCGCTCCCCCGGTTAATGTTGTTCTCTCGATCTCCAGCTGATGGAGCACACACCGCGCAATGAGAGACAACATTGACAGGGGGCCGGGGGGGGGGGGGGGCCTGCGAGATTTGACCAGGATTGTAGATTCATACCTAGTTTAAATGCGCACGGCTTTCCAGCCGGTCGTCCATGGGCCTTATTCACGATTCGGCCATATTGAATTGAAAGTGAGGTAAAATCGTCATTTTTGGAACTTGCGAAGAGAAATGAAAGCAAGCTAAATTCCTAATTAATTTCAGTCTGCTTCAATGAATAATTTTGAATTTGTAAATAAAAATTCCCTAATTTTTAAAGCCAGATTAAAAAAAAACCTTGAGACAGTAAAATAAAGCTGCATTGTGCCTGCATAAAATAGTCTGGCACCATCCCATTAAACAGTTATCACTTAATGAAGTAGGTTCAGGGACCTCGTGAATAAGGCCCATAGTTTATTCCATAACATCATTTACGGTTTTGGGTTCCTGAAATCGACATCTGACCTCGCGCGAAGCCACCATTACGGGACAAAATGAAGAGGCGTAAGGCCTTTCAGTTTCTAGAATCGATTACATGCAGGGTCGATCCAAGGGAGAATCGATACAGACCACCCTCCGTAATTTCATGCAGATTGTCTAATGTAATCGACACTATTCCCACGGTCGTTTTATGGGTGAAACCGGTAATAAAGGTGCATGTTACACTCAACACTTCATATTGTGGCTAACATGTGTGATGTTTTAAGAGACAGTTTAAAGTGGATATGAAGTGAATTTTGCATACTAGGTAAAGTACATTTTTAAAGAAGAAAAAGAAAAGAAAAGGAAAAAAGTAACTACTTAGTACACTTTTCTTTCGCAATGTGTCCCTGCTATTTCTAAAGACCTGAGGGCAAAATCACACGGTGGCAGTTTTGCTACTTCATTTTATTCCCAGTGAGCTGAGGTACGATTGAGGATAGTGCATGCTCACTTGTCCTAAACTAATTGCCATGCACAACTTGGTGAAATGTCAGAGGTGTTGTTTGTTGCTGCCGGCGGCATTGTGCGTTGTCAATGCAAATTACTAACGGATGTATGAGGAAGACATAACGTAAATGGATGTGATGAAAATAGATCAATGCACAACATATTTTGTCCGCAGCAACAGGTGCGGCCTAAAGTCTTATTAGTCTTCAATGCGCGATGGTCGACATCGGTCCAAACCCTGAAGGTAAGCGTAAATTAATACTCAAGAAAGCCAACGGACAAAAACAAGATTTCTACCGACTTAAATGTGGAATTGACTTTCCCCATTCTATCGTTTTGCCCCATCGGTAATCAATTAAATTCTGCTAAGTGCCCCTTGACGCTCATCAAACCTTCGATGCTCATCAGACCTTCGATTAATTCTCCCAAGAGGAACTTCAAGAACTAAGAGGTTTTAATCCACGAGGCAGAATCTTAATTACTCCGGAGGTTCCATCCAGCGAGTTGATTGGCAGGCTATTACTCGGGGGCTATTGGTGAATCGTCTGTGTCATGCATCAACACTCGTATATTGAAGGCTTTAAGACAAATTTTGTCAATCGTGTTTATCTGTTCCAACGATTCGGTCCCACTCGGATTTTATTGAAATCGAACTGAAGTCGAAATCCTCAAAGCGTTTCGAAACTTATGATGTTCATTGCCCTACAACTTCCGTATCGTATGCAACGGCAGCGAAACAGGGCCAGGGGAGGTACATTGCCACCTCTGCAGCATTTGTGGCCCTAGAAAGATTCCCAGCGACAATAGTTCGTAAGATGGTTTACGTTACATATATTAAAAGGTTCACTTTTTAGGGCAATTCACAGCGCGAACGAATACGAGGTGCAAAAGTATGGCCTCGAAAATCGAGCAGTTGATTCCAGTCACAAATGAAGCCAGGCAAATCTATTAAAAACATTCTCTACTTCCCCAGGTATTTTTCACCTAGGCCTATTTGACATTCATTATAAGTGGCGCGACTCTGATGTAAACATCTTTTCGATCATTATACATTTTATTTGATAATATTATTTTCGGCTGGAAATACGTATAGGCAGGGAAACAAGCATGGGCGTCGCGGGGGGGGGCAAGGGGATGCTTGCCCCCCCCTCGGAAAAGCCAAAAAAAAAGGGGGGGGGGAAAGAGAAACAAAGAAAAGAAAAAGAGGCGCGAAGTCATAGTGGTGTAAATTTAATGAGATGGGGGGGGGGGCAAAATGTCCCTGCCCCTCTCTAAAACTGATTAATCGAGAATTTGTTGAGAAATACAAGAATTGTTTTGGGGAAAAAAATGTGTTTTGCCCGACTCTAGAAAAAATCCTGGCGACGCCCATGGAAACAAGGCTGCCACGTTAGATATTTGAAAATAAGTTATTTTTTCCCTCTTTTAAAATGTAAGATATAGTCATGTAGATTTCCTGATACACAAGACCTTCTTGATAGTGGACAATCTTAAACACGAACTGTTGCAAGCACCTGGGGAATGTACACATTTATTTATCAATTTCCTGTCACGTACATTTTCAGAACGCGTTAACATCAACCGCGCTACACGCATATAAAACACGTATAATATGTTCATGGTGCCATTTACTTGTGTGCATGCGCGAAATATTACCGCTGTATTAAAGGTGAATTTATTTTGTGAGTCTATCTGAGAGTCAGAATCGGTCAGATGTTCTCCATTACAAGTTGTGACAAATGGTTACAAGGAGAATTCGATATCTATACATTATTAAAATGAAATGTTAACAATGTCAATGTTTAATAGATGTCAAATATGGTGTGTTTTTCGGGGCATAAAGCAACATGAAAGGTGCACATTGGTCCAGATTTCGTTAAAAACCCTTATTAGTTTAGATTGTCTTCTTATCTTTTTTCAAATGTAAAGGAAATCCACATGAAGCCTTGCATTAACGGACAAAACGTTGGAAACGTTTCCGACGCGGCGGTTTTTTGATCTTCTCTAGGGCCTATTCGTATAAATCAAGTATCAAATTTTGACCCATACTGAATAAAAGATGGACGGTGGCGAAATTGTAGCGTTGGTCTCGTCAGATCTTAGTTTCCAGGCTCTAGTTCCTTGCTTTAGGGCTCTAGTTCCTGCTGCCAACTACAAGTACATCCGGGTGTGTGATCTGAGGGGGCATCATAAAACACCTTTAAAAATAGCCGTTGAGTCCTCTTTTGATTGAACATATCAACACGCACCCTGAGCTTTTACGATCCTTTACAAATTTCATGGTATAGCAAAACAACTGCAGTGACTATAATCAAGAAGCAACGTTAGCCCATGGATACCGTCTGTGTGTACTGCACTGACATGCAAGTGAAATCTACGAATGACAGCTAGCTTAGGTTGTATGTAAAGTATGAATGAATATACATCCAAGTAAAATAATTTAGCTAGAAAATATAGAAATTCTCATCAGATAACACACCACCAGTTTTCGCGAGAATCCGACTTTGCTGAACACAAAACGACTTTTTGCTCACAAAATAAATTCATTAAAACATCGTTGTAATGTGTTATGAATCATGTTGAAGACGTGTCGCAGTTACGACTTTTGTGAAATGCTAGACAGGATTCATTACAGCCGTGACCCGTCATGGGGAAGATACGTAGTAGCCCTTCGACTCATCGTGTGTTGAAATGTAATATGTCGAGACATTGGGAGCTGAACTGTGTTTAATATAGACATCGTGCGTAGCAGCCATCTTATAGAGCAATGCCTCTAGTTTATTGGTCATTATTTTGTGCATTCATTGTTTAATACTGAATTAATCAAAGCAAAAGATGCTCTCTAAGATGGCCGCTTCGCATTGTAGTTTGTGTACCTTTGGCCAAACTCGGCCATCCAGATATCCCTGGCGAGCTAAATGCACTGCTCAAGTTAGGAGAGCGGGCAAGTCTCGCAAGTTCACTTCCCTTGTTATGTAAAAACTATTTGAGGTCAGCTTGTACCCTCTATTGGACAGCGTATTCTCTCTCTCTATAAAAACACATTGTGTGGGAATGCCCATTTCTTCTTCTTTTCAGCCCTTGGGTGCACGATGAATCATTAATCGTACCTCTCGTCAGTCTTTGAAAAGAAGAAGATTTGGAACTTGTCAGTGCGAAATCTGGCTACATTTACCGGAAAAGACCGCGGGTCTCATCTTAGAAAAATGGCACAGCTGGATGTGGGCACATACTTGAGGCTCAATACAAGGTCTCAATTGTGCTTTCATTATTACATCCAACGTGAGAACAGCCGACCGACGCATATGAGGCATAATAGCATGAGGTTCGCAGGTCTTCTTTTTCATTCCCTTGGCTATAATACTGTCTGATAGCAAAATATCCTGGATTGGTTGTATGATGTGACAAGCGACATGTTTATCCGAAGCAGCGCTGTCGAGGAGCTTTGCCCGGACATGTCACTGCGTTTGACGTGAATTATTGTGCCTGAAAATGAGATCAACATGTCGAAGAAGCTTATGTAAAGAAAACGTCTGTCGTAATGTAATCTTCAAGTTGACATATCTTGGGATCTCATAAACCTTTCTGGTTCGCATCGATTCTTTCGCACGTAATCTCCCTAATGTAATGGGGGAAAAGAATTGGAACGCGATTGACTTGCGTATCGAATGGACTTTTCTTCTCCGAGCAAGCCCCTGGCGGTTGAAATAGGCCTTATCTGAAAACAGCCATTTCCGACAAATCCGAGGATGCCATTTGATCAGCGGTGCAGCGTGAATTCCAATTTCCTGAGCTATACACGGAGTAGCTGCGTGTTATTGACCTTCTTACAACAGGCTTAAAGGGATCATTAAAATAATGTATATTTGATAATTGACCGATTTCAAATGGTCATCAAATTTCAAAGTGGTAAAAAAACCCACATTTGGATTATGTCTTTTCTACAAATACGTGCATAAATGTAAACATAATACTGAAATTTGTATCCTTGTGGAGACATTTCTTTGTTCTCGTGTACTAAAGTTTTCGAGTTTGAAAGTACAGTTTCAAAATGCTCTTATTTTAAGCAGAATTAATTTTCTTGGATGAAATTCGGAATTAATATCCCTTTTCTAAAACTCTACCATTTGCGACGGATCAACACACCTTGGAAATTCCTAGTTTTTGTGTAAAATCCATATATCTATTTCGTGAAAACCTTGTGGAGACCTATTCATCTATAGAAATTGCCCTGTGGAAACCTATACAATCTTTTGTTCCCTAATTTGTGTGCATGTCTCCAGCGGCACGGTGTATCAGATCACCCATTGCTATCGGTTTATAAACATGAAATACTAAACATGTTCAGAGTAACGATGGATAGTGTTTAGCAATTAAACATGGATGTTTATAAATTAAACACATAATGTTTAGCTTCTAAACATGTTTACAAAGTGATAGCAAGATTGTGTTTAATTGCTAAACACAGTTTTTAGAGTGTAGCTTTTGGGTATACGTCTATTTGTAGACCTTTACTTTCATATATGTTTCCCTTCGTTTCTGCTCAAATTGCATAAAGTTCATATTTAACTCCCTTGAGTAACTACGGATTTCTACATGTAATTGAGTGACCAAAATTAATTTACAAATAATTATTTTAATTAAACAGAAATAACTAGGAATTGTTTTAAATTCGGCTTGGTGTTTTTGCAATTTTAAACAAGCCATTGAGAGTGCCTCCTCTAGAAAATGAGGACTCAGTTCCCCCACCACCCACCCATGTAGCCGTCCGCAAATTTGACCATTTACGTCACAGATCCTGTCTCAATACAGGGACGTATGTGTGTACGTGAACTATATACCGTACACCCCGAGGACAGACGGACAAAGGAAGAACAACAGATTCTTTGTTGTCCTCGAGAGTTCATCTTTTGTTGAAATCGGTCCTCGGTCGTGCGTTTGTGTGCTTAGTCTATGGGAGAGTGTTACATTACAGGGACAAAGGAAAATACAAAACATTGTCCTCGAGAGTATAGTAAAACACGACTGTGTGCTTAAAAAAGTGTTTAATTACTAAACCCAGTTTTTGCAGTGTACCCATTATGCAAAGATGTGTGTGCCTTGTGCGTAAATAGGCCTACATCTCTTATTTCTCCAGAGTTAAAATTCACTCAATTTGAGCGACAAAATTCCATACACTGATACTAAGGGACAAGACGATAAAGAGTAAAATTCATTCAATGGAATCGATCGAGCTTTCGCTCGAGTTTCGACTTATTATTCTTCTTAAGAGTATTTCAACCTAAAAGTTAAAGAGTGATTTTCAATCTAAATAGTCTAGTCCCTATTTTCACTCTTTGGAATTTAGAGAGTATTGTTCTTTTTCTGACGCCCTACCGAGTTTGACGTAGAAAGGTAGATTACTTCGAAAAATTGCGCGTGGATTTTAGTAGTTTTTTCTTCAAACTGACAAAGAACTACACCAGAGCCGTCAATATTTGTATGTCACATTTATTATCAATATTATGTATTCCAACTACGTCTAGGGATGTTTTGATACATTTCAGGTACCGGTACTCCGATGAAATTTGGTCCTTAATCGCTCCATACTGATTTATTTTATCTTAACCATCCGAATAAAACGTTCAACCTTTATCCAGTGATGTTACTGCTCATGGAAAGTAGATTTTAAGACATGTTGCATTTTCTGTAGTGTTATTCGTACAATCAGCATATAATTATTGGTTATTTACATCTACACATATTTGATTATGTCAGTGCAAATACAAATGGGTAGCATTTTAAAGTGATAGACAGTGGTAGGGTGAACTCATAATCAATTCATGTGCAATATCCAAAAACTGCTTACAATTTACACAATGGAACACATGTAGTTTGGCACGGACCACACCTTATCTAATGAAAAACAGAAACTGAGTATTTGTGGGTTGTTTATATAGATGAAGCACCATATAACATTTCCAATGCAGTTGATATTATGATAAGAAAATTGCCTCACTGTTCTTCAAAATTAAACGTTCCACCTTGTACTGAAAAAAAAAACACTTTTAAATCATCGCACAATGCTCGTTCTCACCACATCCAATCATGACCGCATCTACAAGACTGGTTACAAATCTTGGAGATCATTCTACGAGATTACAAGCGAAAGATGCAGCCGTCTTAATTTTCAATTTCAAGCTTTGCATGATAAGTTCATACATGAACGTTAAATAATTACGAGGCATTGGTGAACGCATTATACAACACTTTATGCATTTCATTATATCAAAGTACAATTAATAATTCTTAATGATTTATTAAAGCTTTTAGTTTTGTTTATATTCGTTTCCAAAATATAAATTGTACTATAGTAATGCATGCGCATTATGTTCTTGACTAGTTCAGTGCGTGAATTTTCGAACTAATAGAAGTGCACACTTCCTATATTATTCCCATCCAAGTAACTCACACTGCCCACGTTTATTGTACAAAAGCGCCATTTGACACCAATATTGCTTCTTGAAAACATCTTTAGAATAAACAAACACTCTCCAAGTCGCTAACAAAAACATTGGTCCAAATACCACATTTATGATACACTTCATAATTATAACCATTATACATGTATAAGCTTGGTATTTGAGTATGTGCGATAAGCGCAAGCAAATACGTGAATGGCTTGTTCAAACATCCACCGAATAAGAAGGTCGAAGATTTTTTTTGAATGATGAATACGTGAACATTTTTCGCCTAGCAGTCATAGACCCATAGATGTTTTTACCGGTGAGTTAGAGAGGGATGTGTGTGGATCGGGAATAGATCTGGGTTTCCATTTTGACATATACAAACGTACAAAAATGACCCAATGTTTACTAATGTGAAGCCCCCTTCCGACACCCTAATTTGGACACAGTGTTGGACCCCACATAGGGGCAAAATCCTGCACTCTAAAAGTACTGAAACCCTGCAAGTGAAGTATTTCTCAATATTATGCATTGGTCCTTGCAGAGTAAACCCAGTGAATCATTACGCTGAGAGTTTTTCCCTTTGACATAAAGCGGTCAATTTGCACTACTGTACAGTGATTTATCTGACATGAAGCTGACAAAATGCAGCTTTATTTACAGCCTCATAATAACGGTGTACATGTTAGTATAGGTAAGTTATTAAGCCCCATCCTTGTACTTTTATATCTCACACACTTAAAAGAGGGCTTGTTTCAAGACTCCGAGCGCGATTAATTCCACATTTCCCTGTCGGCCATATTATTTTCATGCAGTTCCCCCGCTTCATTTCAAAACCTCACAAGCTCACAGCAGAGATTTGTAATACATGGTGTTACTGCAAACTTAGCCTCATTGATTATACTTCTCCATGCAGACCTTCAAATCCCATCAGACCAAGAATGATACATTGCTTGGGGGCGTCAACCGTACAATTTGTATTTTTAACCAAACAGAAATGCATACAATAAAATAGTGAAGCCTGCTGGTACACCATCTTCTCATGGCGTACCCGCAAGCTCATACTACAACTAGTTAAAGACTCCTCTATATGCAGAGCTTCAAACGACACTTATCCTCGAGTCACCATAATAATTGACAAAGGTAACGCTTGCAACGCGCACGCGTTGTCCAACGCAAATTGAATGCGAGTGCGTCAAAACATATCCTCGTCATTTTTGGGGGTCTGACGATACATAGGAACATCTTTGCGGTCATGTTTGCGGTTTACCCCAACCTCGTCCCCACGGTGTCGAACAGTACGCGCCCATCACTACCTGCTCTCTCACCCTGGTATTGGATCATTTGCATGTGCAAGATTTTTGAACACGTATGCAAATGAGGAATAGTCTGGCGCCTGGATGTGCGTTACATTAGCAATTGTTTTTGTATGCGGTGTCCGAGGGTAAAAACAGAGTCAATTTGTCGAAGCTCGAGCATGGCGTGAGTTACGAAAACGCGATTTATTTAATTAAACTGTTACGATATTATCGAGACAACATGCAGTATCATATTTCATATTAATATGAACAAATTGGAAAGGAAATTAGTATTTTCGAGAAGGCGTGGACGAATGATCGCGAAAACACGTACTGCACGTTGTGAATAATAACACCAAGTACACGATAAAAATCCATTACTAGCCAATTGCGGTACCGAATCAGGATACAGAAATAAAGTTTCCTATCCAGGACTTACTATTGGAAACGACGTTGGAGATAAAGTAATCACTGGGAACGAAGTTGGGTTTACTCCAACTTTAATTCGGGCGATTCACGATGCAGTGCGCCTCCAAGAGTTTGCCACCGAGAGTTCATTTTCCCAGTGCGTTGTGGGAGCTGGTCGACAAATTCGCAGCGCAGGACATTTGAAATTGCTAGTTTTTCCTGTCAGTATACTATAGTTTCGTAAGCGTACGATTCGAGTATCTGTTTGTCCTTTTCTTTTAATGAATATGGTGGGTTTTTTTGTAAGACGGCAGAATGATATGCCCCAATCTATAACAAATTGGCTCAAGTAGATACCGACACTCATTCAAATAGGCCTTGTTTTGTCGACCGTTAACTTGAAAAAATTGACTCTCCATGGCAAACTCTTGGGGGCGCACGGTGAATCCCCGAATTGAGCGCCATTGCACTCGAGCTAACATAATCTCCAAAGCGATAATACACTATCAGTCTCGGTTCAACGGTTTCGCTGGACAAACAGCCTCTTTTCCCGACGTACTCATCCAATATTAATATATCTGAACAAAAACAAAATAGTTAATACATGTACGTTAATTACCTTACCGAATACAAGGCTTATTTCGTGTTATAGAATAAATACCGATTTACGAATCACTGTTATCCATTTCAATTCCAGGCCTACGCTTATATATATACACTGATGATAACCAAATAAGCGCTCAGATAAGAATAACACGCCATTGCTACTGTATATTATACCACTATAATTTTCCCATAAATATGTTATTAGGCCTCTCTAGGCCTCGTCGAGTCCATGATTCTGAATGCCACTCTCGAATAATGCCCTAAATAATACAAAATACGGGGGCGTGCTTCATCTGCTTTAAAAGACCTGAATGCGACAACACCAGATCCGATTTCATCAAACTCTTCGTAACTTACGATGCATCGCAGCGATGCGACGCGTCGTATCTCTACGATGCGTCGCAGCAGAGCTGCGACGCGTCCTGCGATCCATTTCGCGAAACACGTCGTACGTGCGACGCGTCGTAGGTGTATTTATAGCACAACTCGGTGACTGTTTGTATTTAGTCAGCGTACAGTAAATAGTCGTGTGATATTCAACAAAGAGTCGTCGGATCTCAGCTCGAAATTTGTTAAAACGTAAAACAAAATGGCGGCCGTGCGATGCAATTTTGAAGGAAAACAAGCTCTCAGTGGACTATATAGCTACTTTGAAATTTCAACTGCAATATTCCAGTCTAATTCATAATTATTCAATGAATTTTCTATTTACAACTTTACACACATTGCCTTGGTATTATAATCTCATTTTTGTCATGTTTATGGCATTAAACTGGCTTAGAAAGGGACTCTTCATCACCGTGTTTTGCGATGACCACTAGACACGTCGTAACTTGCGACGTGTTTTAAGCCGTTGTCAAGGAACTTACGACGCGTTCAACACATCGCAACTTTCGTGAAATGGATGATACGACGCGTCGCGAGTTGCGACGTGTTACACGTCGTAACTTGAGTTGCGACGCGTCGCAGCGCTTCGTGAAATCGGGTGCAGGTTTCGTTTTCATGACATTACAAATCGCAGGAGGGCTGAAGACACGTTGGCCTTGTGATATTACCTCCTCATCCAACCACTTGACCTACATTCGGACTGGAGTTCAGTGTCTGCAGGTTGACTACTTGGATTATCCTTCTAGGATTTCCTCCCACCGCTATATCTCTCTTCAATTCCGAGCTACAGGGCCGGTGCACTTTTGAAGAACCCTTATATCCATTTGCAAGAAAGAGTGAAATGAATAAGACAGAGAAGAGTATGATACTTCCTAAGTGGTAAAACTGCACAAACGGTGCTGTAACGTTGCCTTGAAATGTGGAATTCCTAAGAAATCTGGTCTCTTTTGCCTTATATTTGCCTCTTTTGCCTCTCACACTTGACCTTTCACTGTCCTTATTATGTTCACTTTTGGCAATATATTAACCCATCGCGGTAGAATCGCGTTGGAATCGCGTCAATGCAGCTTGTGAAATATATTGTCCCAATAACATGATATACAAAATGGACGCGGAACGCGCAAAATCTGAGACAAACTAAACTATAGCGTACAAAATTCCATAGGGTTGTCTAAGGGGCTTTGGTAACTCGCAAACGGCGATAGGTTAATACAACCAAGGGTCCGTGTTTCACGGAGTCCAGATTTCACACTATAGTTCACTGGATTAACATCTTAACATTTCTATCTTGGTCACGATATGGTAATAGTTGGCGTAACAACTGACACTGACATTGGAATTCGTAGATGATGGAGATATGCGTGATAGAGGGTGCAAACCGTCAATGTGCTCGTTTGCTCGATAAAAAAATAGAATCTATAATAAATTACTTCGGATGAGTGTGAAACTTGCAACTCGTAAGTTGCTTGCACAATTACATGTCCGCCTTTTGCTAATTTTCAGGACCCCCTTTCTTAGAAACACATTTTGTGGAACGTTCTACTCCCCTTAAATGTCTGAAAACTAATTGACATTCCTTTTTGAACACACTGTTCAGTTGAGGGGTTTTCCATTCAAATTTTGAATCTAAAAATGCGTGCATTCAAAACATGTGAGAAAAGTTTGCCCGTTGGCTTACTGCCATAGGCCTATACTGACACAACAACGAATCACCAAAGAAAAGAAAATTGACAACAGCACAATATCCAAAATGCTGGCAACTTCTGGTGCTGAAATAGCTGTTACATGGAGGTTTCTGCCTGAAATTACACATTAAACTGTTGCTCATGAATCTGGAAAATCGCGTTAGCATAACAAACAAAAAGGCACCAAAATACCCTTGCAAATTGGCAAATATTCAAGGATTGGATTAAAAAAAACACATTGCATGGGCTCTTTAAAGATAAAACGCTGAGAGGGTATAGCTGGTAAAATAAAATGCCGTGAACAAATCCGTTATCGTCTCAAGAAGTATGTGTAAGGGATCAGATATCTATCCTGGCGGGAAACCAAAGGTTTAAATATGCATCAATTTCAAACGAAAATTTGAATTCACTGTATGAAAAAATCAACATGTAAACTTCACAATCGCAAGATTATTACACACTTCGCATATTAAAGCGTCTTCCCAAATTGAACAATTATTTTCATGCGGGTCATCTCGTATTTACAAAAAACAAACCCATCCGAAAGTATAAGTCTGAGCAATTCATAAAATAAAGTGTCTCACACCCTAAGAATTCTGAAAGTCTTCTGTTATTCTTGTTCATGCCTCCTCAACATCAGGTTGTTCGACTGGGCAAACCTTGCGACTTTTATGAAATCCCCGACTGTGCTTTTTGACCTGTTCGTTCTTGGCGGCCTGCTGTTCGTCCAGAGACTCTTCGTCCACCTGGAAGACCTCCACCGGAGTCTCCATCACGCCTTGGGTTTCCCCTTCCTCCACTTTCTTCTCTAGGGCGGGCTGAGGTTGATCGTCCTTGGAGCTCTTGGCGCCCCAGTCGGCGATCTTGACGGGGCGTCGCGGCATGGCAGGAGTTGCCCCAATCTCCGACATCTGGGTGCCGAGGCTAGCCGAGATGTCCTCACGTCCAGGCCGGTTGTCCGTACCTGTGATGTTTCTAGGCTGGCGAGTAGCCTGTCTGAGGGCTCTCGTTCTTGCTGTGTCGTCTATGACATCATCATTACTGAATGGATTGCGTCCACAGCACATCATATCAATGAATGCGTCCTTGAACTGAGGGAAGGGAAATTAGCAGAAAGATTGATGTCGTAATTATACCCTTTTCTTGAAGGCCATACAGCGGTTACACGCATGGCAATTCACAAGCAATCTGAGCTTGTTCCACGCTTGTTCTCCAAGCCAAGAGGAAAACAACCGACACATTTTAATTCTCTTTAATGTTCTGATTGTATTTGCATAAATTATTAGGACAAGGTATACGTCGTTTTTCCCAGGAGAATTCCTGTGCATTTGCTTGCCTCCAGTTGTGCAAAACAAATTGTCTTGCGTGACTTCGTTCAGAGCTTTAAATCTTGATAGTATGAAAAGATTTCTTGAGTATGAGAGCGGCTTTTGCAATTGACAAAAGAACTGACTCTTAATCAAAAGAATCGATCGTGGAAGCAAAAGTACTGAAAGTATCGCCGAAAATGCAAAACAAAACGCGGTATACAGTGAGCACGGAACACGGAGAACCCAACAAAACAAACAGCTATCCGTCGGTAGCTAACAAGACTGCATGAGCAATGTAGAATCATTAGAACCTGGCTTGATGTCCTCGGGATGCACAACTTTGACCCTTCTCTACTTAAAACGAACGAACGGGGGACGTGCAGATTTTGTGTGTTGCTATTCCCGTCCACGTAACAATCTTCGTCCCCACGGTGATAGGGTTACGACTTCGAACGTAAAAAGCGAATATAATCAACATCACGAAGACTGCAGGCATGTGACTACAGGGATTCGGTAAAAATTGAACACAGTCATAATGGCAGTTTTTCCCATCTCAATCTGGTATTAAAGACACTCTAGATAGTGAAACACCTGCCGGGGGGTAAGGCCTGTATTAAATGCGAACTGTTGCTTAATAATACGATACGGACATCTTCCGTAATAGAGCTTCATGTCAGAAATGTCAATGGCCGCGGCATCCGCAAGCCGATATATATAGTCCATTATGATGTTGTTGAAAGTGAAATTATGCTTGAATTGGTAACACCGATTGGATTTGCACAGCATTGCTATATTTTATTGTAATTAATGTAATATATACCAACTGCACGATCGAGGGGTTACAGCCCGATAGTCCGAAGGTTCGATAGTCCGAAGGTTCTTTAGTCCGAAGGGTCATTAGTCCGAAGGTTCGTTAGTCCGAAGGTTCAATAGTCCGAAGGTTCGATAATCCGAAGGTTCGATAGTCCGAAGGGCCCATTAGTCCGAAAATAGAATAAGGTTCATTAATCCGAAGGTTCGATTGTCCGAATAGGGCGATAGGGTTCAATAGTCCGAATCGACAATAAGGTTCGATAGTCCGAATACATGATAAGGTTCGATAGTCCGAATATATGGTAGGGTTCGATAGTCCGAATTGACAATAGGCCTAAGGTTCGATAGTCCGAATTGAGAATAAGGTTCGATAGTCCGAATGGGCAATACGGTTCGTCAGTATGACACTTCGGACTATCGGACCTTACTGTTGAATCGGACTATCGGACCTTATTGTCGATTCGGACTATCGGACCTTATTGTCGATTTGGACATTCGGACCTTATAGTCTTTTCGGACTATCGAACCTTATTGTCAATTCGGAATAATGAACCTTCGGACTATTGAACCTTATTTTCGTTTCGGACTTTTGAACCATCGGACTGATTAACCTTATTCTAAATTCGGACTATCGAACCTTCGGATAAATGAAACTTCGGACTAATA
The DNA here is from genome assembly GCF_015706575.1 of Patiria miniata. Classification (NCBI taxonomy): domain Eukaryota; kingdom Metazoa; phylum Echinodermata; class Asteroidea; order Valvatida; family Asterinidae; genus Patiria; species Patiria miniata. The sequence goes on from NW_024037073.1 coordinate 13,473,359, forward strand.
AACCTTCGGATAAATGAACCTTCGGACTATTGCATCAAATGTTCGGATTAACGAACCTTATTTCATTTTCGGACTTACGAACCCCCTCTTATGGAAATTTTGTGCATTCGGACTATCGAACCTTCGGACTAAAGAACCTTTGGACTATCGGTCCTTCGGACTATCGGGCGGCCCCCCGATCGAGGTTTAATAATAGTTTCTCAGGCAAATACACGTATAGGAGTTGTCACACACCTATTGCAACTCCATTAGATTACTCAAGGTGTTAGTTTCCCTATACATGCACAGGGCCGGGATGTGTTATTTTAATTCCGGGTAGGCGATGGAATTTGAATTCCTTATTTTATTGACATATTACATAAGTGGCTAATTGGCTCCTCGTAATAGTATCTGGAATGGATGCATATTTTTGTTGTTGTCAAATGCGAGCCTTTTCTGAATCATCTCACGGAGGTGGAGAACCACCCGATACCGGAACTACAGCTTCAGGAGTTATATGAGTCTCTGTCCATGTCAAGTCGCTGCCAAGGAGAAATTATTGGGCAGAACAGATTACCGATCTGTGAGACATTTGAAAACAATTAACATCTTGTCAAATGATAACAGAAGCGAAATTCGGCCTTTGAGAGGGGCAGATCAGACCCAATCCGAGTTATTATGACTCAGATTGAGTCAAACAATTCTGACCCGGTAAAAGAGACAAAAATCTGACCCAGGACTTTTTAGAATGTGCACAACCTAAACAATGTAATAGAGGAATGCCTGTTGACACATCGGACTTTCCACAACAGCGGAAGCACACTGAATCTCAATTTCCCCTGTCAGCCTTGAAAAGGAATCAGCAAGATTTCCCGCAGGCAACAATTTGTCTCTCTGTGAAACTTCTCTGACCCGTAATGGCTTAAAGACGCGTAAACATTCTCTTCAAAAAATTCAAAAAAAATAAAAATCGAGCAATCGAGCTTCTTCCGAAAAGTGCAGTGTGCGTAGGATCTGTGGTTAAATCAAGTTGAAATTCTCAACAAATTTGACTCTTCTGGCAAACCTCCGGGGTTTAATACATCTCTGATCGAATTTACGGAACGCAAACATCAGATTGTTGTCTCAGGCATTGTGGTTTCCTAGCCAAGCATGGCAATGCAATCGAGAATGTAATATGCATGTATTACCGGTGTCATGTGAAACTCCGACTCCTATGAAAATCGGACTCCCTTTCCCTATTATTGGTTACTCCCTCACACGTGACAATTCACGCTCCTGTACAGGCCTAGGAATAAGCTATTATCATACTTACGCATGCTCAATAATGCCGATGGGTCCATAATTTCATGGAGTCGGACATTCACGCATCACCAGCCCTCATCGTAGTACTTTGGTTGCTTTGGGTATAGTACTTTGGTTGCTTTGGGTATAGCACTTTGCTTGCTACGGGTATAGTACTTTGCGTCGTGCACAGCAAGAAAGCAAAAATAGGGAATACCATAGGTGACTCAATTTCGGCCAATCAAGATACAGAATCTGTGGGCGAGGTGTTATAAAGGACAATAGGGTCATCGATTGATCGAAGGTCCACTTTTCTTTTAGGTGTGTGGTCAAAACATATAGGAGGTCTTCCTAAAAGTCGGTGTGTTTTAAAGAGGGACGACGGGGTCTACGATTGACGGTGTTTACAAAGAGTGTGAGCGACCTTGTTATCCTTCACGACTGAGGACTTGGGATAATTGTTGATTTGCGATAACAATAACACCGAGGACCTGAGCCAAGTCCTCGACAGGTTTTGAATAAACCTTATGGGAAATGTTGAGAAAAATTACAATAATGATCCTAATAAGGTGGTCCTCATAAGGTTTGCGTGAGTTCCTGAGTTGATCGCCTGCCAAGCATCTTTTTCTACGGCTCTCATGTTTTCTTCACGTATGATTGTCTCAGGCCTAGTAGAAATTGTAAGCCAAATAAGTGAAACAGGTAACGCTGCACGTATAGCGTTGCAACGAAGACCCATGTGGGTGGAGGATTCAGCGAATCGTGACTATCACCTCCAATGAATTAGCAATCGACATGTGTTGGCGTCGATAAAGGAAGCTTCCTGAGCCACGGACAGCCAAAATTCCAGGAACAAAAAAAAGCCAGGAAACGATAAACGTCTCAGGTGTGGGAGGGAGAACCGGCGCCGGTACAAAGTTAGAAATAAATTATAATCCTGATGCGTATTCATAAAGCGCACGTATCCATCAGTATAGGTGCTCATGGCGCCACATCATTTAATGTTGTAGCGCCGCTAACACCAATAATTGAATTTGGAAACCCCAGGGGATAAAATAGGAATGACAACCAATCAGCACGGTGCATGCACCGGCTACATCATTTTAATGTTGTAGCGCCGTGAGCGCCAATAATTGAATTTGGAAATCCAGGAGAATGAAACAGGAATGTCAACCAATCTGCACAGTGCATGCACCGGCTGGGATGATGAGAAAGATCCTGGGGTCTTCGCGGAAAGAACAAAGGCGCCAAGAACTACCTTGTTATCAAAACTGCCGCTGTATGTTACGAAAGCCCATTAGCGCCACTGCAAGTATATATGTTGCGGATTATTTAATTCGTTATTACGGATTATTAATTCGTTATTACGGATTACTAATTCGTTATAACGGATTATTAATTCGTTATTACGGATTATTTAATTCGTTATTACGGATTACTAATTCGTTATAACGGATTATTAATTCGTTATTACGGATTATTTAATTCGTTATTACGGATTACTAATTCGTTATAACGAATTATTTAATTCGTTATTACGGATTATTTAATTCGTTATTACGGATTACTAATTCGTTATAACGGATTATTTAATTCGTTATTACGGATTATTAATTCGTTATTACGGATTACTAATTCGTTATAACGGATTATTAATTCGTTATTACGGATTATTTAATTCGTTATTACGGATTACTAATTCGTTATAACGGATTATTTAATTCGTTATTACGGATTATTAATTCGTTATTACGGATTACTAATTCGTTAAAACGGATTATTAATTCGTTATTACGGATTATTTAATTCGTTATTACGGATTATTAATTCGTTATTACGGATTATTTAATTCGTTATTACGGATTACTAATTCGTGCTGGTGCTGGTGTAAAGCAAACGTATGCAAAGATAGCGCCGCCTAGCGGCGCTATATTCATAGGCCCCTGGTCACATGCTCTCCACGTTTGAGAACATCAGACTTAATTCGTAATAACGAATTAATAATCCGTAATAACGAATTAAATAATCCGTAATAACGAATTAATAATCCGTAATAACGAATTAATAATCCGTAATAACGAATTAAATAATCCGTAATAACGAATTAGTAATCCGTAATAACGAATTAATAATCCGTAATAACGAATTAATAATCCGTAATAACGAATTAAATAATCCGTAATAACGAATTAATAATCCGTTATAACGAATTAATAATCCGTAATAACGAATTACATAATCTGTAACATATATACTTGCAGTGGCGCTAATGGGCTTTCGTAGTATGTTACTCTCTAAATTCCAAAGAGTATTTCACTCCATTCGAGTGAAGGTTCACTCCCACAGTCGGAAATTAGGGACCGGACGTTTTAGAGTGAAATTTCTTCAGTCGTAAAGATCAAGTTTTCACTCGAGCTTCGACTGAAGTGGTTCTTTTTTCCAGACTTTTTCAATCCAAAATGAGAGTGATTTTTAGTTTAAAACGTCTAGTCCCTTATTTCACTGGAATTTAGAGAGTACTTGACAGACAGGAATTGCAAAGGCATGATGTGTTATTTAAGGCAGGCAGGCACTTCCTGATGTTGTTTACCAATACCGAGTAGAAAGCGGCCTCTACGAACCTGTTGGTTTAACAGAAAGTAGATGATGGGATTGTAGACGGTGCAAGCCTTTGCGAACATGGCGGGTATCGAGGCAGCGACCGGCGAGACAGTGTTGTTCTTACTGGCCGCCACGTACAGAGAAAACACCGAGTATGGCGTCCAGGCTACCAGAAAGCACGAGATCATGACGACTACCAATATGGTGACCTTCTTGTCGGCTTTGTGCTGAGAAGATCGCGCCGCCTCACTGGATGCGATCTGAAACGGGTAATAAAAAAAAAGAAATAATTGTCAAAGGTATTATGACCCCTGAAGTGTAAGATAACACAATCAAGTTATACCCATAATGGCAGACGAGCTAAAAGTTATTTGTCAATCTCAGAACTACAGGGGCCGCACAGACTATTATATTCCACATTTTCAAAATCGGAAAGGGACAATTTCATGAAATGTTACACGATGTTAAAAGACCGGTCAAATTTATACGGCTGTAAATATTGACAGTGATGACAGTAAATTCGATATTGGATATTGCATATTCAAATCCGTTTGTACAAAGAACATGAGAAGTTTGATATTGCATATGCATATTCGATGTCCACATGCAGGCGTTTGGATCAGACTAGTGTTACAATTTGATTCCGGATTAATTCATATTTATATGCGTTTGGATATTATATATGTTCTTAAAGACATAATGGGGGTTTGGGTGCTTCATATTCCCGTAGATTTAATAAAGCGTTCGTTCTTAACCACTTGTTCAGCTGCACCAATATTGCTCAGCTAACTTCGAATGTTTGCCGCAAGTAATGTAACGTATAGTCACCGTAAAAAAAAACCAATCAAAAACCTTGGTTTGTTTTTTGACTCTACTATGTCTCTGTCACAACATGTCACAACAATATGCAGATCTGTCAACTTTCATCTACGCAATATAAATCGTATTCGGAAGTTCATCGATCAGAACACTTGTCACCATGCAGTACGTTCGCTAATCACATCTCGCCTTGACTACTGCACTTCTCTTTTATACGGCATAAGTCAAGGAGACAGAAACGGTTACAAAAACTTCAGAACCGTGCAGCCAGACTCATTCTCTGTGTAAGCCGCTCTACTGAGGCCTCACCACTCCTGCATCAATTACATTGGCTGCCGATTGAATCACGTATTCTTTTCAAATTAATTCTATACGTTTACAAAACACAACACTTGTCTGGCTCCTTCCTACCTGACCGATTTACTCTCTTTGTATCAATCAGGTAGGGCGGGGCTTAGGTCTTCAACAGACACTTCCCGATTACATGTTCCTATTAACACTAAAACCACAGGTGACAAAGCTTTCTCGATTGCTGGCCCCAGGGAGTGGAACAAGATCCCTCAACACATCCGACTTGCATCGTCAATCATCACCTTCAAGAAATCGCTCAAAACACATCTGTTTCTTTAAATCAATTCACCTTCATCTTTACCTCTCATTATCCCCTGGTTCCCTTGAGTTATTCTTAAATTAAGTTTTTTGTTTTGTTTTTGTTTTTGCCTTGTTTATTCGTAGATTTGTACTTTTGTACAGCGCTTTGATCTTTGTTAAAAGCGCTTTATAAATGCTCCATTTATATTCATAAAGAAATCGCCGGAGCTCCGGAAATGCCGGAGTCAACCGCGTCACTATTCCCTGAATGGTGACTATGGGCTTCGCTTGAACACAGCTTTTTATTCACGAACATTGGCGAGGGCTCGCCTCTCCCGCAAAACATTCCAACGCATTGGATTGTGAGTAGCTTACAGCTAAGTTTGTTTTTACCAAAGCGTACACGTCACACAAATTTGAATAACCCAATTAGTGCTCAAGGAAAATAGACGCCACCAGCACCCTTGGGTAGCGGTAACACATCCAGGGAAGGTCGAGGGGGGGGGGGCGGGGGGAGAGAAAGATATAAGTTATCTCCATGAAATAACCCTGGCAATGGCCAGTTACCTTAATCTGGGAAAATATTGTCCAGTCGCCCCAATCCCACGTTTGGAATTTCCAATGTCAAGAGAATTTCAAAAAAACACCTCTCATCATCTCACAACGATGCAGTTTTCACGGTGTGTATCGTTCTGTGCCTCTACTTGTAATTACCCGCATTCCTCGGTGTACCTCGTGTCTTTCAGCAGGCATCACACCATTTTAAATCATTCCCTGCCACATAGAAGCCTGTTTTCAGACAGTTGGCATTTCGTTTTCAACTTAACATTTGTTTCGATATTTGCATCAATATTAAATTGCAACTAACATACGTTTTCAATATCAGGTCTTCGTGTATTGTTTGGAATGTGTTTCAGGACCTCTTTGGTTTTGATGCTAGTTTGTTTTCCGCACTCATGGCAAGACAGTGTTGTCATAAGGCAGGAGCTTCAGTGTTACAACCGCTTCAGCATCACACGTTGCAAAAACTTGTACACATATAGTGTTTTGATGTTTTAAATTTCTATTTTTCATACTCCTTTAAAGAACATAGGGTTCAGAATTTGAAAAGACAGTGGTATGCCCAGGAGAACCTTGAACTGAGTATAGAAAGATGATCAGAAATGAGAAAACGAGAAACTATACATTTATATACATTATGCAATAAATTTAGGATATGAGTTAATCAAACTTTAGCATATTTTTCCTCTGGACAGACTGTTTCGTACCGTAAGGCACTCATCAGCAGAATGACATAGACTAATGTAGCCTCTGCGCTACAGATTACGTCAGAAATGAAAATGTTACTCAACAATGAGACGCACCGATTGCTGATTTAAGATGTCAATTTAACTCGACCGATGACTTTAACGTCTGGAGTGGTAGGTAGGGGCCATTGCCCGACACGGGCATTTATCGCCAGCTCCCTTTCTTGAGATAGCTGCGAGCTCTCCTTTCAAGCTCCTTCAGCCTCCGTTCGGTATCATAGTCACAACAAGCTTTCCTCGTGTATGATCTCCAGGTGGTTCGATCCAGTGCCAAGTCGCTCCAGGTGGTAAGGGAAGACGTCCTCTGGAGTGTCCTTCTGAAAACGCCATTGTAACGCAGGAGGGGACGTCCTACGCGCCTCGTGCCCTTCTAAAGGTCACTGTAAAAGAGGGCTTTCACCGGTCTCTCGTCAGTCATCCTACGAATGTGTCCAATATATCGCAGCTGGCATCGCATCCACACTATCCCAATGTCATCTACCTTTGCCATCGTCAGGATGTCGTCATTGGAAACAAAATCATTCCATCTGATGCGGAATGGAGTGGCAAACTTCAATAATTGGGTGACAGTTTAATAAGATGACAGTTAGGTGGCGAAGATCAATAATACTGTGACTTGGTGGCGAGCGACAAAATTGACGACAAAGTTTGGAGACTTGCAGTAAGTTCGTGGTGACAGGTGAGGACGGTGAATCTAAATTGCCGTAATTAACTTGGCGTAACTTGGTGTAAATAACTTGACCTGACTGAACTTTTTGATTGAACTTGGTAAAAACGTTGTGTAATCTGGTGGCTCAAGTTTATATATTTTTTAGTAAACTTAAATACTGAACCTTAACACACCTTTAAGCGTAAGGCTGTTTATTTGAGCAAGCAGCCGGCTGCATGTGCTCAGATCATTCACTAAAGGTAAAACAAAAAACCCACCCAATCGGATCAGCAGGCAATATATTTGGTCAGAAAGATTATCATGACGAGGATGGTAATAAAATGTTCATACGCAGTCTTCCGTGTAGAATTTTAATAGGCAAAATAATGTGCCTATCTGCAGATTGGGGGAAATCTGCAGATTGGGGGAATTATAATCAGCAACGTTGATAGGATTGAAGATACGGGCTTCTGGATGACAACTACTTCATCAGAACTGATGTATTCGCTGGCATTTCTGTTATTTAAGCTTCAGGCTTGCAGAGTGTTTATTTCAAACGACGTTCGCACCATGCATGTAGCATGATTGATGGATTTTTGCTTGCAACTATGACACAATGTAGCTCCGTTACAAATAAGAATGAAAACAATGAGCAGATCGCTTCTCATAGACAAAATACTGTGTGTTTTGTCCGGTTATGTACAGAACCGACTTGAAATCTAGTCACTACAAGGACACAAGCCGATCGTCTTGTCATTTCAAAGATTTCCGTTCACCGGCGAGTATTTTATTTTCATTCCTGATTAAATATAAAGCGATTTTTTTCTGACCTTCATTTGCTTAAAGCCGGGAGTCAGATTCGACCGTCTTCAACCACGAGTGATTGCACGTTAATAGAAAGATTGTAAATGATATTTCGTTCGGTTTACCTTTACCGATTGGCGTCGTCCATCCACTGCAGGATGTAGCCCTCTGCCAGACCCCTCCAGGTTGTTCTTTCCTTTGCTGCTTGTCCCACAACCGCGGACTTTTGATATGTCATCTCTCCATCCTTTTGGGGGGTCTGCCTCTAGATCTTTTCCTGTTCTAGGTTGTCATTCTGTTGTTCTTTTTGTCCATCTGTTGCCTGCCATCCTGGCTACATGTCATGCCCATTTCCATTTCATTGTGTTGACGTAAGTGGCGATGTAATTTACTTCCAATTGTTTTTACACCTAATTATTTGATTGGGTATCCGGTCTTATAGTGTAATTCCTGGCATCATTCTTTTTATTGTAAATTTACTTGGCAACTGTCCATGTTTGGCATCCATAAGTATTTTTTGGAAGTATGCTCTTCTCTTCTTCAATGCTATTGGTAGTTTTTTGTCATAACAGATTTATTTATATCTTCCGAATAGACCACATCCTGCCTTTATTCTTGTGAGTACCTCTTCTTTAGTTGTGTCTTGCTTCTTATAGGGTTTGACCAAAGTATTTTGTATTAATTTCCTTTTTCTATTATTTCATTCTCAATGTTGACAATGACTCGAGAATCAGTATTTGTCATAAATTGTGTCTTTCCTTTGTGCATTTTAAGCCCAAATCAGTTGCATTCTTGGTGCAAGCTCCTTCATTTGTCTCTCTAGGCTTTTGATGGAGTATGAGAATATGGCCACATTGATCAGCAAATCTCAGGTTCTATAATGATTCTCCATCGATGTTGAATCCTTCCTCTTCCATTGCTGCTTTCTTGAAAACATTTTCAAGAATTGCGTTGAATAGTCAGGGAGAACTTGTCGAACCCCTCTTGATATCTTGATTTCAGTTGATATTTCATTATCTAAGTTAATTTTAGCTGTTGCATTTGTGTATATATCTTCCAGGATGTTGATGTAGGTTTCGTCTATTCTTATAAATAATTATTTCATAATGATCTAACCATGGCCGGATGTTCTGTGGAATCGAAGGCTTTTTTGAAGTCCACAAAGCCGATGCACAGTGGTGGATTGTATTCGTTCATCTTCTCTATGGTCTGGTTTATAGCTTGCATGGTCCGTTGTTAAATATCTGATCTGATGTTCGTCTAAGACTCTTTCTATTCTGCTGTTACTTTTGCGAATATTTTCTACAAGTGTGAAAGAAGACTTATTGGTCTTCACTTCATTTTATCTCCTTTTTTTTTTAAAGTGTACTGATTCTGGCTTCCATCCATTCTTTTGGTATCCTCATTTTATTCAGAATGTCGTTGAATAGGGTGACCATTTCTTGAATGGCTTCCTCTCCAACCAGTATTATTATATCAGTTGTCATTTGATCAATACCTGGTGCTTTGTTTCTTTTCATTTGATAGACTGCAGTTTGAACTCTCGAGTTGGTTATTGGTGGTATGTCTGATTCATCTGGGCTTGATCTAGTTGTATCCTCTCCCGTCTTTGTTTTTGAGCTAAACATATCTTTGTAGAAATCAGCCCAAATTTCCACTGTTTCTATTCTGTCTGTTGTTTTCTCTCCATTTTGTTTTCTCATTGAGCATATTTTGAATTATTGCTGTCCTTGTCAATCTGCTGTGGACCATTTTTGATGATGGATCCTATCTTTTTAATCCTTCTTCTTCTTCTCCTCCGTCTTTGTCTCCTTTTCGTTTTGACGAGCTTGCTTGTTTCAAAAAGCTCAATCCTCTCGTGCTGTGATAACTTATCCTTGTTTCTTAAAGTCTTTCTTCTCTTATCGAGTGCGTGTATTTCTGTGTCTTCCAGTGTGGAAGCCTGTTTTCCAGTTCCTTTACCTCTTTTAGCTAGTTTACTTGGGGGTGTAGCGAACGGGCCCCATACTTTCTGCAGTCTGAAACTATGATAAAAGCAACCCATCTCTTCAGGAAATTAAGTCTTTCCAAGTCTTTCCCAGGATGCCCGTAAACATTACCATCAATCAATTTACTTGTGTGTGCGTGGGCTTGCTGCGCGATTGATTCCTCTATTGAAGATGGCCAAAGCTCGACGCGAATTTGAAACCCGATCGAGTGTGTTACTAACAAGCATGTCGGCTCCTCTTTATTTTGACTGAGCAATGTTAAAGTAGCTAGGTATACTGGGTGAGTCAAAAACGAAACCAGAATGTTGGGACTGTTGTTTTAGTGAAGTTCTACATGTAGCACTTTTAAAATCTAGGATATAAAAGCCAAATTCATAAGCTTTTTTTTAGTACAAGAATTATTCAAATCACTCTAGTACTTTTTAAGTTATGGACTTTTAAACACAACCACCGTTTTAAAGTTCTGTCCACGTGGAAGTGAGTGCAGTCCAGAGTTGTTATTCCATCCCAAGGGTACACACCCTCAACCCCCGAGCTGGCATCCACACCCCCTCCCTGATAGGAGTCATTAACCCGCTCCTATTCCATGACAGTAACATGAGGAATGTTTGATTGAATCATTGAATGATTGAATATTCATGATTGATTGAACTTAACCAAGTGGTGTATAGTCTTTTGAAACATACCAATACAATAAATACTACATAAAAACCTAAGCTGAAGACAATCGCTTTTTTTTTGCTCATCATTTGCCACAAACGCATCATATAACCAAGCAATCGAAAAGATAAAATGAGAGAGAACTTTATAAATACAAAACAAACATTATAATGAAATTAAGACAAAAACCAACAACAAAAATCCCCAGATCCCATGTAACATGACACGTGATGTTTCCCCTTACCGTCCCAATAATAGCCTACGAGATTATTTTGATTGATTTTATTTTGGTAAGATTAATATGTCTTTTTAACACTTTGTTTGCCTATTTTGAATAGGCCTTTGTGTATTTAAGAACAAACATATTAATGATCAATTATGCCTGTAATACATTGATTAATTAATGAATCAATCAAAGCTGTATCATGATTTATAAAGGCCTTTATACTTTATTTGAATTGAATGCAGAATATACGAATTGAAATTTTAACAAATGAAAAAGAATGTTCAATTAAGCCCGTGTCCAAAAAAAGAAAAGATTTTTGGCGAAACGGATTGCACATTCGTAATAATCGGCAACGCATTCGTCAAACCGAAAGTCTAATCATGTTTTTGTAATCCTTTAAATGAAACGTTATGCACATTCATTTATTTGAGTGATGCAAAATGAAATCGAATGCTAGTTATTGCGAAAATGAAACCAGAATATACGTCGTTCTCAAAATTAGCGCCAAATCGAATTAGTTTTACAAATTCAAATGTACATTTTCCAAAACTGTCCGGGAAAACCTATGTTAAAGACGGTAGCGGAGAATTAAAGTATTTCAAACATTTGTGAGTGATTTATAAACATGACATTTTATGAACGATTTCCTAGAAGTTCCAACGATTTTCCAAATCGTTTTCGTTCGCACATTTTTAAATCAAGACACTGTTACTATCTTCTCCGGCACATTTTTTTTCTTCTGCAAGCAGGTGTAGTAATGTAATACGCACGCTTGAGACTGCGACTGCATTCATGCGACTGAAATATTATTGTTCCACATGCAATTTAAATGAGTTTATGACGTCTTGATTTCAAACGAGGGATTGAAGTGTCATTGTAATAGGGGTATATAAAAGCCTCTGTTTTAAGATTAAATTGGACGCCGTGACAGGTCCGTCGCCAAGGGGGTGGGCTGGTGCCCCCCCCCCCCCCATTGTCGAGCAATTCCCATCCCCCGACGTACCAATGTATTTTTGTATTGTTTAAGGTAGAGGGCCTCCCTATTTGGTATCCCCCCCCCATGCTCGGGGTTGGCGACGGCGCCGCGCCGTGGGTTAATAGATATGATTAACTCTGAGATACCATCCCCCAGTTTTACTCAAAGTTATATTTGTTTAGGTGTTTGCTTCGAGATAAATTTAGCATGAATCCGGGAACAACTGACGCATGCGCATTATAGTCAGTTACCATACTTGGTGGCATAAAAAGTAATTGCTTTCCGGACTTAGCATTAGAATACAAGAAAGGCCTACTTGGTGTTGATTTCATATAATGAATTAATTGACAGTGCACTTTTCTTTTGGAATTGGTAACCCTATAGTGGTAACCTTACGAATGAATGAATTCTCACCTTTTTGACGGCATAGATGAGCAGTGTGTAGGAGCCCACAATCAGCGAAAATGGAATGACCAGAACCATGACGAAAATGAATATGATGTAAGACGAGTCGCCCGGTTCGTTGGAGGTCCAGTCTACGGAACATGCTGCAAAAAATCCAAACTCAATGTCATTGACGGGTTTATTTTTAACTCGGTGCACCCAGAAGGGGGGGGGGGGTGGCAACGTGGACAATGGCCCCGCCCCCTCCAAACAAGTGACAGTCACTTTTTTCCAGTAGTAAGGCTAAACCGGAAGAGAAGTTTATATCGATGCTACTCACCCCTTTCTCTCTGCCATTTGTGAAATACAAACAAAAAGAGCGATAAGAAAAGGGAGAAGAGCGCCCTCTAACGTCTGATCAAAGTCCAGCCCCTCCCTTTCCGAATATGCAATAGACTGCTTTCCCCCTCCCCCCTCCCCCCAAGAAAAATGGGTACCGCTAGCTAGCTCCCATTGAAAGCCATTGATTGGATCACATGTCCGCTCGCAGCAAAATAATAATCAAATAAGGTAAACCGTCTGAATATAATACTGGATATCCTTGCGAAAAGTGCTGGGGAACGCCCATGATCTCGTTTAGAATAAAATCTCTAAATCAAAAACCTTGTGTTTCCTAAGCGCGTTTAATTTGAAAAATAAAACTACCGCGAATAATTATTCCCCATCGTGGCTTCTGATAACACTTCTCGGGCAATACCTGGAGTACTTCAATGTACCCGAAGTAATTCCATTAAGAGATAGCTCGAAAGAACATCAATACGTATTCCAGGTATTTTTTTCCGTCTCACATCTGATTGAGCTGCCTCTCTGTAGCTGTCCAAAGTTAAAGAGGTCCTATGCGTATTTTTTTTACCGTATGGACGAAAACGTGGTGTGCATGAATGATTTGAATTTTTATGTAAAGTTAGAAATTACCGATAACAATTGTACCAATTGACTGAAGTGTAATTTACGGTACCTTTTTTTTCGGACAACTTTGCAAATGTTAACCCTTAATGTGCATTTTCAGTCGCATGCGAAGTTAATGTTTGATTACTGAAGAGGAAATGAGCTTTACTGAACTCGTTTTGCTCGCTTAAACTTACACTTTTTAGATATACCACCTCTAAATCTATACAATGTCCGTAATCTCAGCATGTTGTTGTTCGCTGAAATTCATTATGGCGATACAAATGGATCCTGCTTCAATCTTGATGACAAATTCAATTCAATAATTGGTGGGGGAAAACAGGTTTCATAATTCTATTACATCTGCCTACGTCAACTCTAATCAATTTAGAAAACGACTACAAAGAATGAAGAGACGATTACATATCATGCAATGTAATTCCAGATGCTGCTCTTTGACTTTCTCAGCACTTCTGTATTTTTGTGAAAAGACGGGTCGCGGATATTTATCACACGTTATCTTTTAGGGCTCTTTTGAGACAAGTATAATTCAAGGATACAACATCACACCGCCCCCAAAGAAAGATATTTGGCAGCTACGACGACTTTATTGGGATTTTTTTATGGCTTCTAGCTTCTTTGAAAAAATGAATGAAAGAAGTAGTATTTTTTAATGGAAGCAAAATTATACCTCATTGTTTCAGGATTTTGTTGTGAACAATGAGATGTCACTCAACGGTACTATTTTGTCCGTATCCTGCAGCAGACCTGTCACTAGCGCCCGTGACCTTGGAACTATTATCACGTCAAACCTTAGAATGCAAAACCAGGTCAACAACATATGCCGCTCTTCTTACCTAGCTCTCCACAAGATAGGACACATTCGAAATTTCCTCGACCAACAAACGACGGAAAAGCTTGTCCATGCTTTTATCTCTTGCCGTCTCGATTTCTGCAATAGTCTCCTACACTGTATTCCTGATTCTCAAACCTCGAAACTTCAGCGCATCCAGAATTCCGCCGCCAGACTTGTTACACGTACATCATCCAGGCAACATATAACCCCTATTCTTCGCACCCTTCATTGGCTACCTGTCAATGAGCGAATCGCCTTCAAGATTCTACTCCTAACTCACAAATGCATCCACGGCTCAGCACCAGCATACCTTCGTGAACTTATTCAAGTATACCAGCCACAACGCACCCTCCGTTCTAGCTCAACATTGCTGCTCAGTACCGGTCACTCGCACTAAGACTTATGGACATCGTTCCTTCATGCATGCATCACCATCGCTTTGGAACTCTCTCCCACACCATATTAGAACTGTCGATGCCGAAAATGAATTTAAAACACTCCTTAAAACTTACCTGTTCCATTAATTGCTTTTAATTGTTGTTTCCTGTGAAGCGTATCGAGACCTCGGTGTGATGCGCTATATAAAAACTGTGTTATTATTATTATTATTATAGCTCATCTTTCCCATAGATTATAGCGTGCCTTTCACATGAGAAGCGAATATTTATCTCTGAAAATGTTTTTTTAATTTTTTTAATTTTTTTAAACGTTTTTCGTATTACCTTGTTTAATAATAATAATATTTATAACAAAGCATTTGTAAGGCGCACAGTATCTGGAAATAGTAGTCATTTAAAGGCGCCGGTCAGTGAAAAGTCAGTGTGTGTGAAGGTAGAGGTCATTATGTGTGAGAAAGAAACTGATTGAAGAGGTGGGTCTTTAGTTGGCGTGTGAAGAGAGATAATTGGTGTATTGCCCTTAACTCGTCTGGTAACGAGTTCCAGAGACGTGGTATAGAGCTGGAAAATGCACGGTCTCCGTAGGTCACCAAACGAGTTTTCGGGACAAACAGTATACTGGGTGACGACCTCAGACCTGGTCTCGGTTGAAGATGTTGTACCATTTCCTTCAGATACAGTGGGGCTAATCCATGAAGAGCTTTGAATGTAAGTAGGAGAACTTTGTAGTGTTTGCGGTACTGGGTTGGTAACCAATGAAGTTTGCACAAGACGGGTACGTGTTATGTGGCAAGATGATTTCCTTCTTGTGAGTGCGGCAGAGTTCTGGACAAGTTGGAGAAGATTATTCGTATGTTGTGGTAGCCCTACAGGTACCAGTAGACTATTGCAAAAATCTAATCTGGATGATATAAAAGTATGAATGAGTTGTTCTGCAGCAGATGATATATAAGGGTCATTCCATGTCAGACCCATGCACTTTTTTACCTCATGTCTTCCGATTTTGATAAAAATTGCTGTGCTTGTAGGTCCTGATGAGCAATGAATGCACACCAATTTTTAGCCCGATCCGACCTACCATATGGTCAGGGCAGAAACCACAAAAAACGGACATTTTTAGAGTAAAATATCACCC
The DNA here is from genome assembly GCF_015706575.1 of Patiria miniata. NCBI lineage: Eukaryota > Metazoa > Echinodermata > Asteroidea > Valvatida > Asterinidae > Patiria > Patiria miniata. The sequence continues at coordinate 13,488,964 of NW_024037073.1, forward strand.
TTTTGGTAGAAATATGTCAAAACCATGTCAATTTTCATCGAATATATGCGAATTTGGTATCAAAATAATAAGAATTGCATGCTCAAATCAACTCTTTTTGTCAAAATTAAATTTTGTGAAAAGTAGGTCACGTGACCTTTAATAGTTTATCGTGACCTTTGACCCAATTTATGTACTAATGTATCATTCCGAAAATCAACAAACTGAAAATGACTTGATAGAGCATGTCTTCCTCTATCAGAATCCACTAAAAATCAATTGGGGTCTTTAAAATCTTCAACTTTATGACTATTTTTGTACAGTTGGTAGGTTACAAATTAGTCAATTTGTCAATTAGCCCCTCGAGCCCCCCCCCCCCCCACCGGTTCCACTGATAATTAGTTATCCCACGAGTGCGCTTTGAATTGAGGCCCCCCCCCCCACCCACCCACCCGGTGCCACTGATAATTAGTTATCCCACGAGCGCGCTTGGAATATGAAACAATGGAATGCTGCTGTGACCCTTATGCCACCCGACGCACTACATTATTCCGTGTAACACGAGCGCAAGTGGGATAATGAATTTATCTTCAAGCAAACTTGACGTCGAATGCTCGAGAGTCTATTGTCATCAGCAGTTACTGTTTAGGGTACGCAACAGCTCTATGCTTTTTACCCGGACCCAGTACAGTGGACACACATCCAGGTGAAATTTATCTCGAAGGAAAAAAAATGCCAAGTCTGTGAGACTCATTAAATTTCAAGAAGCGTAGTGATGAATGAGTAAGGTAACCTTGATTGCGATATTGAGTATTATCTTCAAGCAACCTTGAATCCTAGACCCTGACTAGTCCATCTTCATGTATAGCAACAACAGTGTGATTTGATATAATACTGCACAGCTATATTGTGCCCCAGATATCGAATGTACATGTACATGTATGTATTGTGTTCTTTTTATTTGCTGTTGAACGGTCCGATACACTATGTACCTACATCCCTCGCCACGTACAATGTACGCATTCGACGTCAAGTTTGCTTGAAGATAAATTCGTTATGGCTCGTGGAACATGGAATAATGTAGTGCGTCAGGTGGCGTATGGGTCACAGCAGCATTGCATTGTTTCATATTCCAATATTCCAAGCGCGCTCGTGGGATAACTAATTATCAGTGGCACCGGGGGGGGGGGGGGGTTGGGGGGTTGGGGGTGTGGTGGGGATCGAGGGGCTTGAACCCACCCCCCTCCAAGGTTGTCAATTTGTTTGTTGTTTGATTTTTTTTCAATCTTCTACAGAAATTTGACAACAAAAAAGCTATGAGCCCCCCCCCCAAAGCAAAATCCTGGGTGCGCCACTGCTGATAATTTATATTATGAGTCTGGTTATACCTCATCAGCCCTAAACATGAGAAATTCCCAAACCAAGATTAATTTAAGTACCTTTAGAAACAGGATAGTAAGTTGTGTGGGTGGATTTCTAATGTAAAGTCTGTAAATTGACTCATTTGTAACCCACCAACTGTACAAAAATAGTCATAAAGTTATAATTTTGAAGACCCCAATTGATATTTAGTAGATTCTGATAGAGAAAGACATGTTCTATCAAGTCATTTTCATTTCGTTGATTTTCGGAATGATACATTATTACATAAATTGGGTCAAAGGTCACGATAACATATTAAGAGGTAACGTGACCTTCTTTTTCACAAAATTTAGTTTTGACAAAAGAGTTGATTTGAGCATGCAATTCTTATTATTTTGATACCAAATTCGCATATATTCGATGAAAATTGACATGGTTTTGACATATTTCTACCAAAGGGTGGTATTTTACTCTAAAATTTCCGTTTTTTGGTTTCTGCCCTGACCATATGGTAGGTCGGATCGGGCTAAAAATTGGTGTGCATTCATTGCTCATCAGGACCTACAAGCACAGCAATTTTTATCAAAATCGGAAGACATAAGGTAAAAAAGTGCGTTGGTCTGACATGGAATGACCCATTAGTGAGTTTCTTACTGTTGCTACGTCAAAGATGCATGTAAGAGGACTGACAAATAGAAGAGACATGTTATTCAAGGTTCATTGACTTGTTGACACCAAGATAGCGGGCATCAGAGCATCTCCTATGTCAGAGATGTTGACTTTGTGTCTGAGGCGCTGAGAGCAAATGACAACTGTGTTTTATCTGTATTGAATTATTTGAGGAGATTGGCTGTCTTCCACTTGAGGATGTCTTTCAGGCATGTTTCAAGAATATGGTGTGTTATTATACAAATAATGAATGTTTGTGAGTGCAATGGTAAGAATAATTTCATGAGGTGACAGATGAAATGTTCCATTCCACGAGGCGAAGCCGAGTGGAATGGAACATTTCATCTGACACCGAATTAAATTATTCTTTCTATTGCACGAACATGAAACATTCATTATTATATAACACCTGAATAAATCCTCGTCATCTGATTGGTTGACTTTTAATAGCCAATTATTAAAGTTAATTTTTTTTTACAAGTTTGACAAGTGCAGAGTTATCATATTTAATTTATGCAAACTGTTCAACAGGTTGAGAATATCATATTCAATTTGTCTTAATTAAAAACTTTTCCATAAGTTTAGAACTCAAACAGTTCAATAAGTTCAGAACTTTTATTGCCAATTTAACACCACAGCGCCACCATCGGCAACATGTGCAGTGACAGTGCAAATGGTACTTCTAATCACAGTGCAATAGTACTTCCATTGTACTGTGCGCTGCGCGCCACGCGAGCGCCGTGCAATGGTATGGATAATTCAATGACATGTGATCAACGATCCACCAATCAGATGACGGGGATTTTATTCAGGTGTTGTATAACGTGTCATCACCAGGAGAAATTGGACACGGTGGCAAAGAGTTGTGTATCATCTGCATAAAAACGAGAGTGTAGGCCATGACATGTTTGTGATATTGGGTATCCGTCTTTGGTTTATTTTCGCGTTGTGTTTTTTTTTGAAATTGGATATCCTGTAGATAGCCTTACATGGTTATCCAAACTTTCTCTAGTAACTCGACTTTGATTAGCATTTTCCATGAATGTGCACAGCTTTGCCCCGTTTCATTTAATCTTGCTTATTTTTTTTATCTCTTCAAGGCAACTACTAGCTCCCGGCGCTGGACCTTACTTTTTGGTGTGAGTGCGTGTGACTACAAATTCGTATCCTTGTGGAGACACACACACAATAGGGAACAAAACATTGTAAAGGTCTCCACAGGGCAATTTTCTATAGATGAATACGTCTCCACAAGAATTTCACGAAGTAGATATATGGATTTTACTCAAAAACTAGGAATTTCCAAGGTAGGTTGATCCGTCGCAAATGGAAGAGTTTTAGAAAAAGGGATATTTAGTCCAAATTTCAGCCCAGGAGATTAATTCTGGTTAAAATAAAAGCATTTTGAAACTGCAATTTCAAACTCGAAAACTTTACTACACGAGAACAAAGAAATGTCTCCACAAGGATACAAATTCCAGAATGGGTGCTTTGCTCCGTTTGCACGTCTCGACTGTGCTCCGCTTCTTTCCACTTTGCACTTATTTGTTCTGCACTTAAGACCTGCATTTTGAAGCTGAAATGCTGTGGAACACTTATAAGCGTTTTGGTTTGGAGACTGCAGTTGCTGTACACGAGGTTGAGGGCTTTGCTAATACAGGAAAAAAACACGGAGACGGGATCCCAACGTAAATGTCACGACGGCGGATAATACATTTTGTGAACAGTGCTATAGTAGCATTTAACGCTGGCTTAAGATTGGTTGAAGCACGGCGTTGAGTTTCAATCAATTCCCGCAAGGGACAGGTCGGCGAGTTCACTGGAATCGTGAATTGATTGACGATTCCGGCCAGTTCTCTCCGGCTACGATGCTTCAGGCAACTCAGAAGAAGAGGATCTCAATATTTTAAATAACAAAAGGGTGAAAGCCTTTAACACCGTTTAAGATAGACAAGCGTTCCAGAGTTGCGCTGATCGAAATTCTTCTGTAGCAGCAGCGATTTCTTCAAGCGTTTTTTTTTACTGTTAGATTTACCACCATTAAATAGCTTTAATTGCCATTTGGCTTTTCGGGATGTGGTGGTGGTGGTGGTGGGGGGGGTGTCGATCGACCCCGCCCCCATCGATACGCCCCTGGATTCGACCAAGAATAAATGATTAAGGGCATAAATACACTGTTTACCAACCTGTTCCGGTTCCCTCCAAGACGTATGAATTCCAGCCTATAGCTGGAGGCAGTGATACAATCAAGGAGTAGGCCCACGTCAGGGCAATGAATAGCAAGGCCAGGCGCGTGGTCATCTTTTGGGCAGTGAAGGGACGCACACCAGGCAGCATCGGTGGACTGACACGGCGGCCAATGACACAATCTGCTCGGTTCCTAAAGGGACAGAGACAGGAAAATGTTATAACACGGAGCCATTCTGGTTAAGAGTTCATTATGAAATGCGCCCGAACAATAGTAACGTTCAAATGGCTTCGAACAGCGGGATTGGTGGAACTTTAAACTCGTCCCCAAGGCGTTTAGCAGTACGCTTCTGCGAGCCGCTATCTCCTATTGACAACGAGGTCGAAGTAGACCCTGGGAACGATGTGGTTGAACTTTTTAAACTTTGAAAAGAAAACAGGGGTTGACTTTAATGGAATTGTTTGATAGAAAATATTATTTGTATTTCTATAGACAGATCGTGGAAATCGAGCGCACCTGAAAAAGGCTTGTGATTTCCCCCAAATGCTAAACAGTAAACGAAAACAACGAAAAACCAAGGTTCTCAAAAAACGCGGTTGAGAAACTATACACAGTTTCAACTTTACAAACAAAAACAATACATCAGGTCATGTGAACTGCATTATTACATGAACAAAAATGTGTACCCCTAACTAGGGCAAAATAGTTCAAAGCTTTCTTTCATATACCGGTATGGCCGACTTCCATTCAAAACTGAAATTATTTAGTAGGGTCTCGATAAGACAAGACAAAAGAATTTTATGCATAATGCACAAAACAATAGACTCGTTTGCATATCATGAA